>NC_041381.1:653731570-653745081 GCF_002162155.2 Triticum dicoccoides
ACCCTCGTGGACAGGGTGTGGGCCCCCTGACGCTAATTCTTTCGCCAGTATTTTTTATTAATTCTGAAAAGTTGCTCCGTGGATTTTCAGGTCATTCCGAGAACTTTTATTTCTTCACAAAAATAACACCATAGCAGTTCTGCTGAAAACAGCGTCAGTCCGGGTTAGTTCCATTCAAATCATGCAAATTAGAGTCCAAAATAAGGGCAAAAATGTTTGGAAAAGTAGATACGACGGAGACGTATCACACATCCAGGAGTTCATGAAACCCAGTGCCAATCCTTTCTTCGGTAGCTCTGTTCATATATCCGAGGGGTAGACTGAAGACACGAAACCACATTGGAATCAAATTGAAATCATATTCCTCCACCATCTTCTCCGGATCAAACTCCTCCATTACCAGGAGCTCGTTGTCAAACCACCACGGGCCTTCTTCCAATGCACGCCTCCATCCTGCCGGCTGGCGAAATGTAAACAAGAAAACATTGGCTTCTATCTCCTTGCAATCGATACCCTTAATGGGGCACCAGATTCTTCCCAGAGTTTGTCCGACCACACTCGCATGTGTTAATTTCTCAGAAAACAACTTCCCCACTGCCTGAGGTTCATCTGGTGCCCAGTCATAAGACTACCCTTTCTCAGCCTCACCGATCTTCAAACCCCTCTTCTCCGCCACACCCAACTTCAACCCTTTAATCAGACCTTCGACGTCCTCCATCTCCCCTCGCCCCCAACTCCAAAACTACAGAAACCCTAGGGACGGACCAGGTGGTGTACAACCGTGTTCCCTAGCACACGAAAGGTCTTTGGTGGATGGGATGGGTGGATGGGTGAGCGAGGAACGATGTACGGGTTTAGCAAGGCGCACCGGACGAGGTTGGGATGAAGCACCAGCGATCTAGATCGGCAAATCGCCAGGAACCCTAGCTGTATCGGGATCAGCTCCACGATCGCCATCTCTCGAGCCGCTCCCGCTCCCTCGCTAGGGTTTCCCACCGCCGCCGCCGGCCGCCCGGCTCCTTCCCGCCGGCGCCAGCCGCCCGGCGCAGGCCTCCCTTCCCCTCCCCTCCCCACCCCCATCCCCTCCTCCTCGTTCCGCCGCCTCCGCCGTCTCCCCGGGAGGCGGCCGGGGCGGCGCGCGCCCCCCAACCTCTCATCCGTCCTCCTCCGCCCTTTCCCCCCGCCGCCGCCAGCGGTCGCCCCCGGGTCCGACCGGGTGGTGGTGGCGGCGGCGGGTCGTCCCTTACCCGCGCGCTCTCCTCCTTCCCGGGGTGGGGGAGGCGGCGGCGGTGCTTGGCTGGTGGCGGCCCGGCGTCCTGGTGGCGGAGGCCGGCGGCGCTCGCCGCGGTGGTGCCGCCTCTTTGCAACGGGACGCTCCGGTGGTGCTGGGTGGCCGGTGGCGCGTCCCATCTGGGTCCTGGCGGGTCGGGTCCGGCTCGACTGTGCCGCTCTCTGTATGGGAAGGCTGGGGAGCGGCTTGGACTGGGGCTGCGGCATCAACAACGTGCCAGCTGCTGCGCGGAGGCGGGACCTATCCGGGCCTCTGAGGGGCCGGGCCTGTGGGTCCACAGGCCCGGTAGGCTCCTGCTTTGGCGTCCGGTCGGCTACCGTCATGGACGGTGGAGGTGGGGCCCTCCCGTATGCTGACAGTGCGGCTGCCCTAGTCCTGACTCCTCTTCTTCGTTGTGCAGACCATCTTCGCGGTGCCGTGGTGAGACAGCGTGGGAATCTTCGTGTCCGTCTTGGCGCTGGGTGGTGGTCGGTTTGGTGGCGAGCTCCAGAGTGCCTGAGGTGGAGGATGGGATCGGGATAAATCCTTGTTGGATTGGTCGACACAGACGCGGTGGCGCCTGAGGGTACCACCGGACCTTCCTGGAGGGCGTCGGGGCTACCCTTCCTCTCTCCTCGTCGTGTACCGGGGGAAACCCTTAGCAGCAGCGTCGCCGTCGCCGCTTCCCTTCTTGGAGGTGTTGATTGGTACCGGCGCTTCGGAGTCTCGGAGCTTGGTGGGGGATCTTCGGTGGACGCAGCGGTCGCGAGGCTTCGTCGTTTTTGTCGATCCGTCGTTATCGGCATTTGTTTCTTTTGGGCATGCTTGTGCTGCTTCTGCCCCAACACCTATCGTTGGCTGTATCGGATGGTTGCTTTGGAATACAAAGCGGGAGAAAACCCTTTTTCTCATCAGCTCCACGATCGCCCCTCCCTGAAAAACGCCAATCGCCACCATAACGGGCGGACCTACAAGGAGAAAAGTCGGTTAAGATGTAAAGATGGAGGAAAAAAAATGTGTACTAGGTTGCTAAGTGAAAAGAAAAAGGAGAGAGTGATTTTCTTTTTTTAGAGGTAAGCCGTCCACGGATTTAACAGTGGTATCGTTGTGACCATTGCGCTTGAGCAGTGTTTCGAAAGAAAATGAATATAACACGGTATTTATTAGGACGTTAAATGAAACCCAGGGTTGGCTCATATAGACGCGGAGGGGATTCGGGACGGGAGTCGTTGCTTCGTTCGAAATTTGTCCTGGGGGTAGAATTGTCAATTGGTAGCGAACGTTTTCCCCTTCCCCCCACCTCGAATCGAGCGAGGCGGCGGGCGGCGGCGGCGGCGAATCGGGGGGATCTGCTCCGATCGAGATCCCAGACAGACAGAGAGAGAGGGGGGGAAGGGAGTCGAGAGCTCGCGGCGAAGATGCTGACCCTCCTCTCCGACCTCGCGGAGATCGCCCAGGACGTGGACGCGCCCGGGCGGGACGCCGTGCTCCTCCGCGTCGACCGCCTCCGACACGCCCCGACGGCCCTGGAGGTCCTGCTCCACCTCGTCGAGCACCACGACTGGCGGGTGCTCAACCTCCGCCACGTCAGGGAGGCGGCGGCGCTGGGCGGAGCGCTGACCGACGCCAAGCGCTTGCTCCGAAGGCTTCGCCGCGCCCTCGTCAAGCTGTCCGAAGCACGCGGGATTCTCCTGGAATCCATCACGAGGATTCAGGACAGCTACAGGGGTTTCCTCCTGCCTGATCTCGCCGGGTTCGAGGCCCTCTGCGCTGGAGTACACGGCTTCATCGTCGCCGCTGAGTCGCACCAGGTGGGCAGCGGGAACCTGGTGGCTGGCATCGACTCTCAACTCGAGGCCGTGCGCCGGCGTTGGCCTAAGATGAACTTTGCCATCCCATCCTCCTTCAAGCGCTACGACCTGTACATCGACTTGAACGAGTCCATCCTGTTCCTCCGCCGAGCTCAGGAGAAGGTCGACAGGAGGCTGTCCCGCCTTCACCCTGTCGTCGCCACTCTGCAGGAACAGGCAGCACGCCTGGAGGAAACGACGCACGGGGTGAGTCGTCCAGCGCCCCAGACGCTCAACATCGCCAGGTCCCTGTGGACATCTACCTCCGCACTCGCGCACTCAGCCGGCAACTCTATATACGACGTTTTGATTCCCAGCATCGCCAATCATCTGGAGCTGCTCCGAGTTTCCCTGGCCGCACCCCTGGCACTTCCATACCAGTGGTTCACTGGAGACATCAGCATCCGTTCGCTCCGTGACATCGCCGACCTACGCCACGTCTCCCGTCTGCTCCTCAACCATGAGGATGAGCCCTCCCACTGCATCAATGTCGTCGTCGGTGGAGTGAGGGCGCTCGTGGAGGCTCACAGAATGCACGTACAGCTGATCACCGGTGTCCAGGAGCGCGGGTGGGTGGTGCAGGGACTGCCCAAACTCGCGCACGCGGTTATGCTCTGCGACGGACTCTCCGCCCTCAAGGCTGCCTTGGACAGAGCGCACCGGGGGAACGTCTACAGTGCTGATGGTGAAGTGATTGCCCCTGAATACTTTGATGATGTGCGTGAGCGTGCATCAGAGGTTCAAGACATCGTCGACAGCAACCCTACTGTCATCTCCTCTGGGGCACCTGCTCTCCTCACCCGCGTGGCAGAGCTCTTAGACAATAAGCGGCAGGACCAGGTTTTCGGTGTTATTCTGGAGCTGAACGCCGTTCAGCGTGAGCATGTCATTTTCATGTAGGCATGATTGCATGATAGTCTCTGTTGTGATTCTGGACTGAACGCCGTTCTGCGTGAGGATGCCATTTTCATCTAGGCATGATTGCATGATAGTCTCTGTTGCGTTGCTGGGCTGAACATCGTTCACCATGTGGATGTCATTTTCTTGTATGCATGATACTCTCAGTTGACATACGATTGGACATGACATGAGATGAATACTAGCTTAATGCTCCATATGATGATTGAACTGGTGTTCTCTTGGCTGTAGTTTTCTTAGAGTTTGCTTGTTTCTGTTATGCTTGAGCACTTGGTTGTGTTCTTGCTGCTGGCTGTGCTTGAGTAGTTGCTTCTATCTAGTGTGCTTGAGCACTTGGTTATGTTCTTGCTGCTGGTTCTGTTGTTGTTGCTGCTGGCTTAGTCCTCTTTGATGGCCTGTTTGATTGCTCCTGGCAAATGGAAGAGAAGTATCAATAAGAGTCCCTACAATTAAGAAAGATCAGTATTAAATCCCAGAGAAAAGATACCACCTCTATGCTTCGTTTTTGCTCCCTTTCCTATTTCTTTTTGCTGCTCTAATGTAGGTGCCATTGGATTGCTTGCCTCTTTCTGGATTCTGAAGACATTTTCTTTTGTTATGATCATAACTTCGAGATACAGAACATCTTATTCTACAACCCTTCTTTGTCAGCTTTCCATTTCTTTATTTTTTCACCTTCCTCTTTTCTTCTTTTTGTCTTCTTTCTTCCTGGCATTATCCTATGAGGTGGTGGATGTGGCTTTGGATTTTCTGACACTGGCCAACTCTCTTTTCCCACAACTGGTTGCAGCACATGATCATATATCTTGGTTGTATTCAGTGATGGAGGAGCATGTTGCAATGAAACCATATATCTTGTTATATCTTTGCCACAAGTGTAGATTGCCCTTACTCTCTCCGTTCCAAAATAGATGACCCAACTTTGTACTAAAGTAGGTGATGGAAATTGGCTAATCCATACTTCAGCAGTGCTTGTTTGAATTCTCGGCTATCGGTAAATGCCATTCCAACTGCAAACTCTGGCTTCTCATTATTGTCATCAAACACTCTATGTGTTGTCTTCTTCCTCTTTACTGCATCAACCTCTCAATCACTGCCTTCATCGTACGATAGATCATCATCACTAACAAAATATGGTGTCCCTCTCCATCTGAATCTTCAAGATTGCAGGTTTCTGGCACAGTAAATTCATCAGGGACATTACAAGATTTATGTTCTTCTTGTCTCAAGTCAACATCTTCCTTTTCACTTTCTCTCAGTTCTTTTGCATATTTCCTCAACTCGAGGACTTCATCTTCAGAAGCAGAGCTATTACTCTCTGATGGGGGAACAACATAATCACTGTCACCTGAAGGTGCGTCATCACTATCTATTTCCTCTTCCTCTCCAACTAAGATAGCTTTTTCCTTTGCTAACTGGTAACTTATCTCTCTCTTCTCAAGCTGATCGAATAAGTTTGAGGATTGCCAAGCCTCCGGTTCTGGAACTTGCTGCTCCTCCTCTGCTCCATATTGTTCAGTTGATCGATCACGTGATTTATCTTTACCATTTGTTGGACCTAAGTTTTCACATAGATAGATAACAAGTTCGAGTATTAGTAACCTCTTCTGTTCAAATCATATGCTTATTACTCTATAATGTCTGATTTCCAATGGCAATGACATGCTTGGGATCAGGTTGGCTGAACAATTGAAGAGTATTACATATTAAAGACAAAATTTAGTGCTTCCCTGCCCTCAACTTGAGGGCTGATTTTCAGTTGAATCAAGCCATTAAGTATTAACTACTAGAAATATTGTTGCCATGGACGCCAGTTGTGAAGGTTCTAACAGTATGCTAAACAGTACACACAGATTTATACTGCAAATCTTCCCTCAAGATCTTATCTGCAGCATTGCTTATGTTGTCTGGACGCTACCACTCTTGAGAGGCTAGGAATCCTTGTGCCTAAGAAACATAGTGATTTAACTAAGATTCCTTGGTTGGGCATGTTAGAATACTTGTATGCGTATTATGGTGCAAGTATAAACCGTATATACGCTGTAGGGCCGGCGCGGCATGTTTATCTCTTGTAACTCGGTTGGTAGGATGTTGAATTGATCTCTATCTTGTATAGTTAACTTGGAGATCAATCCAACAACCTAACCAACTAAATCTTGTAAACCCTAGCCGCATTGTGGCCTATATATAACACGCAACGCGTCCCTGCTAGGCATACGCTTAACACAATCTTATATGGTATTCAGAGCCTCCTTCTCTAGCACATCACGCACCCATGGCCTCCTCAAGCTCTGCTGTCGCCACACCAGCCCTCATCCCGATCGCCGATCGTCTTCACCGCTCCAACTTCTTGGTGTGGCGCGCGCAGGCCATGGCAGCTATCCGGGGCGCGCAGCTCGTCTCCTACCTCGACCCTGAGAGGGAGCTGCCGGCCCGGAAGCTCACGGACAAGGAAGGCAAGCCCACCGATGTGCCCAATCCGGCATACGACATCGACAGGGCTCGCGACTCCCAGCTGCTGAGTTTCATCTTTAATTCAATCTCCGCACCAGTGATGATCCAGGTTGCACACTGCAACACGGCGGCCGAAGCTTGGGTCGCCATCACGGAGATCTTTATCTCCCAGACTCAGGCGCACATCGTCAACACCAGAATCGCTCTCTCCATGACGAAGAAGGGCAACTCGACGGTGGTCGAGTACATCGGGCGCATGAAAGCGCTCGGTGACGAGATGACATCTGCAGGAAAGCCTCTCACTGACGATGACATGGTGTCCTACATCCTGGCGGGGCTCGATTTCGACTACATGCCGTTCGTCTCCACCATCTGCGCACGAACTGAATCCATCAAGGTGAGCGAGCTTTACTCACAGCTCATTAACTTCGAAAGCAGGCTGGCTATGTTTGAGGGCGGCGGCCAGTCGTCCCACTCCTCCGCCAACACCGTCTCACGTGGCGGACGTGGCGGACCCAACCGCGGTGGTGGCCGCGGTGGCAATGGTGGTCGCTATGGAGGCGGCCGAGGAAACGGAGGCGGTGGCCGTGGCCAAGGCCGCGGTGGTGGCCGCGGCAATGGAGGGGGAGGTCGCAATGATCTTCCGGAAGTCTTCTGTCAAATCTGCACCAAGCCGAACCACACCGCCATGGAGTGCTACCGCCGCTTCGACATCTCTTTCAACAAGGAGAAGAGCGTGGCGGCCGTCAACACCAACCACGCCAACTCTCAGTCCTCCTATGGAGTGGATACCAACTGGTATGTGGACTCTGGAGCGTCAGATCACATCACCAGCGAGCTCGACAAGCTCACCGTCCGGGACAAGTACAACGGGCATGATCAAGTAAACATGCCCAATGGCGCAGGTATGAAAATTGCTCATATAGGTCATGCTTATGTTCGTACCCCTTCCCGCAATCTCCATCTTAAAAATATCCTACATGTACCAAATGCCACGAAGAATTTGATCTCTGCTCATCGGCTATCTTATGACAATCACGTTTTTCTTGAAACTCATCCTCATTTTTTCTGTGTTAAGGACAAGGCAACGAGGAAAACCCTCCTCCGCGGCAGGTGTAGAAACGGGCTCTATCCCCTATCATCAGCTCCCGTAAGCTCGGGCAGGCATGCACTTGGCGCCACCAAGATCTCATCATCACGGTGGCACAATCGTTTAGGTCATCCATCTTCGGCAATCGTTCAGCATGTTCTCAAGCACAATAATATTTCCTTTTCTAGCAAAGAGTTGAATAATCAGGGTGTATGTGATGCTTGCCAACAAGGCAAGAGCCATCAACTACCCTATCCAAATTCTAGTAGTATTTCCAATGCTCCTCTAGAGCTAGTTTTCTCTGATGTATGGGGGCCTGCCCGAGATTCAATCAATAAGAAAAACTATTATGTGAGTTTCATAGATGATTTCAGTAAGTTCACTTGGATTTACATTCTCAAACACAAATCAGAAGTGTTCAAAGTTTTTCATGAGTTTAAAGCACTTGTTGAACGTCTCTTTGACCGAAAAATCATCACTATGCAAACGGACTGGGGAGGCGAGTATGAGCGCCTAAACTCCTTTTTCCGTCAGATAGGCATCACACACCATGTGTCATGTCCTCACGCCCATCAACAGAATGGGTCAGCTGAGAGAAAACATCGCCACATTGTAGATGTAGGTCTCTCACTTTTGGCTCATGCTTGCATGCCCTTGAAATTTTGGGATGAAGCATTCCTCGCTGCCACTTATCTCATCAACCGCACTCCTAGTAAGGTGATCAATCTTGAAACTCCCTTAGAAAAATTGTTCCATGAAAAGCCAAATTATCATGCTCTCCGCACTTTCGGCTGTGCTTGCTGGCCAAATCTCCGTCCTTTCAACTCTAGAAAGCTAGAATTCCGCTCCAAGCAGTGCGTTTTTCTTGGCTACAGCAATCTTCACAAGGGTTTTAAATGCCTTGATATACAAGCAGGACGGGTGTATATTTCCCGTGATGTCATCTTTGATGAATCAGTTTTTCCTTTTGCTGCATTAAATCCAAACGCCGGAACCCCTCTTCGCTCCGAAGTTCTTCTTCTTCCTGAAACCATGCCCTCTGACCCTCTTGATCATGGGGACGAACAAACAGCTGATCCATCGGGTGATTTTCATAAAAATTCTGCAGTTAATTTTGGTGGAAATCCGGTTGTTCTTCATGATTTTATGCAGCAGCCAGGCGCGGAACACCATGCAGATTCAGGTGCTGCAGATCCTGACGGTGGCGATCCCGGGGCTGATTCTCCCTCGTCTGGCGCGCCTGCCAACAGCAGCGGCGGCGTATCTGCCTCGGGAGGAGACGAGTCACCAGCGGCGTCCCACGCGTCCAGCCGAGGGCCCACAGGCGAGGGCCCGGAAGCGCACTCCGCGCTTGACCAGACGAGCGCGCCCGTCCCGAACCGCCAGGTGGCGCGGTCTCCTGCACGCGGTCGGGCCGACCAGGCGGGTGCTTCGCAGACAGGAGGCAGCATCCGCATCGTCCCTCGCGCTGGCCAATCAGATGCGGTGCATGCGGCTGACAGCATCCGCATCGGATCGGATGCGTCTGGATCAACTGCTCCGGCTCCTGGTACGAGGATGAATGGATCTTCTGCGGCTGATGGTTCTGCGGTTGTTCCTGCACCAACACAGAGGACAACAAGGTCACAACATGGTATTTTGACACCAAAAATATGTACGGATGGTACGGTCAGGTATGATAAGGTGCGGTTTGTTGGTCTTACCACTACTGGAGAACCACATAATTTGTCAGAAGCTTTAGAACATAAAAACTGGAAAAATGCAATGGATGAGGAATACAATGCTCTTATGAAAAACAGAACATGGCATTTAGTTCCTCCAGCCAAAGGCAGAAATATAATTGATTGTAAATGGGTCTATAGAATCAAAAGAAGAGCAAATGGAGAAATAGATAGATACAAAGCAAGATTAGTTGCAAAGGGCTTTAAGCAAAGGTATGGCATAGATTATGAAGATACCTTCAGTCCAGTTGTAAAAGTAGCTACTGTCAGACTTGTTCTCTCTATTGCAGTATCAAACAACTGGCATCTTCATCAATTGGATGTGCAGAATGCGTTTCTTCATGGCGTTCTAGAGGAGGAAGTGTATATGAAGCAACCACCTGGGTATGAGGTAAAAGATAAACATAATTATGTTTGCAGGCTTGATAAGGCTCTATATGGTTTGAAACAAGCACCCAGAGCATGGTACTCTAGGCTGAGTGAGAAACTCCAAAGGCTTGGTTTTCGACCATCCAGAGCTGACACATCACTGTTCTTCTATAGGAAAGGGAAGATCACCATTTTCATGTTAGTATATGTTGATGACATTATTGTTGCAAGCTCATCACAGGATGCAATTAAGGCATTGCTTGAAGATCTAAGAAGAGATTTTGCTCTAAAAGATCTTGGTGATTTGCACTACTTCTTGGGAATAGAAATAAAGAAGGTTAAAGATGGCATAGTCTTGACTCAAGAAAAGTATGTGTCAGATGTGTTAAAACGAGCAGGTATGATGAATTGCAAGGTTTCGAATATGCCTCTCTCAACTTCTGAAAAATTGTCAAAAGAAGAAGGTGAGCCACTAAGTGCTGAAGAATCTACAAACTATAGAAGTGTTGTAGGTGCCTTGCAATATCTAACGCTTACAAGACCTGATATATCTTTTCCTATTAATAAAGTATGTCAGTTCTTGCATACTCCTACTCTTGCACACTGGACAGCAGTAAAGAGGATCCTGAGATATCTAAGAGGCACTATGAGTACAGGTTTGAAAGTCACAAAGTCAACATCAACTTTGGTGAGTGCATTTTCTGATGCAGATTGGGCAGGTTGTCCTGATGATAGAAGATCAACAGGGGGCTTTGCTGTTTTCTTTGGACCAAATCTCATCTCATGGAGTGCATGGAAACAAGCTACTGTATCAAGATCAAGTACAGAAGCTGAATATAAAGCCTTGGCTAATGCTACGGCAGAGTTAATATGGATTCAAACCTTACTAAATGAGCTTCGTGTAAGTCATTCTCCAGTTGCACGTTTGTGGTGTGATAATATTGGTGCAACTTATCTTTCAGCAAATCCAGTGTTTCATGCAAGAACAAAGCACATTGAAGTGGATTATCATTTTGTGCGAGAAAGAGTAGCTCAGAAGCTACTTGATATTCGTTTCATTTCCACCAATGATCAAGTTGCAGATGGCTTCACTAAAGCCTTATCTTGGCGAAAACTAGAAGAGTTTAAGAACAATCTCAACTTGGTAAAGTTATGATTGAGGGGGAATGTTAGAATACTTGTATGCGTATTATGGTGCAAGTATAAACCGTATATACGCTGTAGGGCCGGTGCGGCATGTTTATCTCTTGTAACTCGGTTGGTAGGATGTTGAATTGATCTCTATCTTGTATAGTTAACTTGGAGATCAATCCAACAACCTAACCAACTAAATCTTGTAAACCCTAGCCGCATTGTGGCCTATATATAACACGCAACGCGTCCCTGCTAGGCATACACTTAACACAATCTTATAGGGCATTATGTCGAACTGTGGTTGCAGTTTGAGCATTGACGTTGGGAGGGTTGCTCCTCATTTGTGGATAGAAGTAACGGTGACGGTACAGATCAGACCATATTTATGCAGTTTAAACAAATGTAGATTGGAATTACTGCTGCTAATGATGTACCATCTCCAAGTTCGCATCCCCCTTTTCTTGTTGATTTTATACAACCTAAGATAATTGTTTTGCACGTTCACGAAAATTGGCCGGTCACCTCCAGAGCCAAATGGAACCTTATCTCTTCTTAGTCAGAAGTTTGGGAGGGGACATGAAGGTATTCAACCTTGTGTTATGTACAAACACTTGCAGAAGTTGCGATTTTTATAAGGGAATTTTGTTTAGATATGGGTGAATCGTAATAAGAGCTATTGATCAATGCAGTCATGGCTGCACTTTAAAAGCTTTGCTTGGTTTCTTGTTTAGCTGCCTTCGATTTTTAATTTTTTTTTACTGCCAAGACGAAACTAGGGTGAATGATGTCGTGCTGATTTGCTCTTGGATGATGTCAGGTTGAATCTCGAGGTTCTCAACTATTGTGGTGCATAGCTGTTTTTCTGTCATTTTGGAGTAAAGTTGTAGATATTTGTGATGTTCTGGATCAGAGGTCTTTACAAGGAACTGGTAGCAGTTCTTGTGACTGGAGGCCCTTGATAAACTACACTGATAAGTTAGCTATAATATACTCTGGCAGTATCAGAACTATACTTAGAACAACACTGCATTTATTTGTTATCGCCACATTAACATTTTTTTTCTGACTCCAACTTGTTGTTGCAGACCCTCTAGTCGTGTACAGATATTTCAGCATATCTCTAATCGATTGTTCTTGCCCATTGATTGGTTTAAATTTAGATTAGAATGAAAGAGCATTTTCTTGATTTGTAACCAAGTGATATGTACTTTACTATTCAATAAAATGTCTGTAGTAAACCATGCCTAATTCCACTCTCCAAGAGGGGAATGCGGGGCGATCGCTTGGGTCATCTACGTATCTTAGGGCATGTACAATTGTTTTATCATAGGAATGCTACGTAGGATAAATGACGAGGTGGGAGAAAATTGGCTATTTGCCACTTTCAATATGGAGCTTCGCACAAATGCCATTGTCAAGATTGACTTCGTAAAAATGCCATCCAGCTTATGTGTACTTTGATTAACATGCCATTTTTCCTTTTCCTATTGCTTTTCTTTTTCTTTTCCAACCTTATATCCGATGCGTTTGTGGGCTGGCTAGCTGTCGCTGATGCTTGCCGAGCAACCACAGGTCGCCGCCGTTGCTCGCCCACGCGTGCACGCGCCACCGCAGCTTGCCTTGACCACGCCCGTGTGCGCATCCCCAGGTCGCTGCAGGTACTCACCCATGCCTACTGTGCCGGTGCAGCTCACCGTCGCCTTGCCAATGCCTGCACGAGATACTGCAGCTCCCAGCCGGTGCTCGTGCACGTCTCCACGTAAGAGCATCTCCACCCGTCCCCCAGGAAGGCCCCCCAAGCACTTTTTTTAGCGCCGGCAGCAAAATATGCTCCCAGTGCCCCCACGACCACGTTTTTCGCCGGATTTGGGCGAAAATGGCGCCGGCGATCACAACCAAAACCCAGGCTCCCGGGGGTCACTTGGGACGCCCGGCGATACTTTATGCATGCACATACCCCACCAGTCAGCCTCTCTCTCCTCCCTCTCTCCTCCTTTTTCTGCAAAAAAATCAATCTCCTCTCTCTCTCCGCACCAAGCCGCGCTGCGCCGCGCTCGCCTCCACACCTCGCCTCCTCGCCGCCGTCTCGTTGCTGACCGCCGCGCTCCCTCGCCCTGGCCGCCGCGCGCCCTCGCCACGCCAAGCTCCGCCCGTGGCGGCGGCGGCCGGCTGCAGGTGCGTGTGTGCCTGGACGGGGGCTACCACGTTGCCGATGAGCTGTGGCGCGCGCCAATCGGCGTGCTGGAGCTTGGCATCGTCGAGCTGTGGCGCAACGGCGGCGGCGGTGAAGAGCGCGCATCGTCGGCGTCCACGGCGGTAGACGAGCTCCTCGAGGTGGCGCGCGCGAGATATTGGTCAATCACCGGCTCCCCTCGTCGCCCGCCCAGCCGGGGCACCCTCCCCTGCTCCGTGCCGCCGCGCTGCTGTAGCGCCTCCTCCCGCCCGCGGCCAGCAGCTCCGTCGTCTCGCCCTCGACGTCGACTGGCGCTCAAGCTCGCTGCGCTGGTCGAGTTGCTCGACACGCCCGACAGGCCGCGCTGGTCCTGCTCCTGCTGCGGCCCAGGGCGGAGCGCCTGGTCTCCAGAAAAGGGGATGGAGTCCGCGGCGGCGAGCAGGAGGGCGAGCAGCGCCGTGGCGAGGGCGGCGAGCAGGAGGGCCGAGGACGGAGGCGGCGAGCGTCAGGCGAGGCGAAGGCGTGCAGTGAC
>NC_041381.1:653745314-653760354 GCF_002162155.2 Triticum dicoccoides
TCTCATTCGTAGCAAAAAAAATTCGCCGGCAGCCCCCCAGGAGGCGAAAAAAATGCCTCCTGCAGGGCTCAACGCTGGAGATGCTCTAACGGCGCAGCCTCGCGGGTTCTTGCGCGAGCCACCACAGCTCGCTGCCGGTGCTGGCCCACGCCAGCGCAGCTCGCCCTCCCCTTCGCGCGTTGGCCTAGCTTGTCCCGAGAGCCAAGACATATGACAGCAGCGTTTAACAGCAGCTCCAGTGGCGTGATACCAGCACCGGCTGGAGGAGATGGGTGCGTGTACATGTTCTGAAGACGGGATGCAAGCAACCTGTAAGTGACGTTTGCTTTAATCCTTTACTTGAATCTTGCATTGCAATTTGGCAATTACATGTATGATGTATCTAACCACAGTGTATGTATACCTGCTTGTGTATCTAGTCATAGTGTATGTAAAGATAGGAAAAAGGAATTGCAGTCAGAGGAGAGTGTACGTTTGCCTTCCACAAATACAATCACAGATACAATGAAAACGTCGCCGAGGAGATCGGCGGCACGCAGCGTCGACGAAATCGGCGGCGGCAAGAAGATCAGTGTCACGTGGCGTCGAGGAGAAGGGGGCGGTGTCCAGAGATTGACGCAAGACGTGGATACGGCAAGCACGTTATTCTCGGCGGGCTGCACGCTCTCGTCTGTTTCAATGCGCTGATTAGATGCCAAATTCGTGTAGATAACAGCAGGGGCAGTTTAGTCTTTTCCGGTGCCTGTAAATGGAAAAAGAAAAAGGGAAATCTGTAAAAGGGCTGGAATGGCATGTTAATCAAAGTACAAATGAGCTGAGTGGCATTTTTACAAAGTCAATCTTGACAGTGGCATTTGCGCGAAGCCCCATACTGAAAGTGGCAAATAGCCAATTTTCTCGATGAGGTGGATGAGAGAGAAATCATAAGAAAAAGATTGTCTCTCTTATTTACGAGAAGATAAAAAGATGATCTCTTTAGCACAATATGTCTCACCATGTTTTTAGGAATAGCTAGTTATTAAAGATAAGGCTAAGAGATGACTCCTTGTAGACATGTTTTTTTTATCATCTCTAAATTACATGCAAGACATAAGATAAGACTATCCTATCAACCATTGTACATGCCCTTACTTTTACTGAGGGAAAATGATTTTCTTTTGGGAATGAGAAATACTTCCTATGTAACACCTCCCCCAGTAAAATAGTGATAGACGCTTATCCCGTATGTCTCCTTCTAGTCGAAGCTCTTCCCGTTCCTCTCGTTCTCCTCTTCCTCTCCTCTGCACCACCGCCGGCGCGTGTGCTCTCCTCAAAGGAGAGAGCCGCCCTTGTTCTAGGCGAGACTGCTCCTGCCTCCCGTGGTCGGCTGTGTTGCCGCGCAGGTCTCACCGCTTCATCCTACTCTCATCGCTGGCCTGGCCATTCCTCTACTCACCCACACCTTCTGTTATTCTCCGGTGACGGCAGACGAACCAGTAAACCTCGTACTCCCCTCCACGTGGGAAACAACTGTCGAGTCTTCCCCGGCTCCGTGTCGTTCCCTTCCTAGGCCTCACCATCGTCCACCACCTTGGTGCTCTCGGCGCTGCGTGGTCAACGTGATCAATGAACGACATCCATCGGAAGAGGACTGTACACAGAAAGGCTGACAGCTGGGTCCATGACCGCACGCAAGGAAGTGCCTGTTGGGGAACGTAGTAATTTCAAAAAATTTCCTACGCACACGCAAGATCATGGTGATGCATAGCAACGAGAGGGGAGAGTGTGTCCACGTACCCTCGTAGACCGAAAGCGGAAGCGTTAGCACAACGCGGTTGATTAGTCGTACGTCTTCATGATCCGACTGATCCAAGTACCGAACGTACGGCTCAACACACGTTCAGCTCGATGACGTCCCGTGAACTCCGATCCACCAGAGCTTCACGGGAGAGTTCCGTCCGCACGACGGCATGATGACGGTGACGATGTTGCTACCAACGCAGGGCTTCAGCTAAGCACCGCTACAATATGACCGAGGTGGAATATGGTGGAGGCGGGCACCGCCCACGGCTGGGAGAGATCAACAGATCAACTTGTGTGTCTAGAGGTGCCCTCTGCCCCCGTATATAAAGGAGCAAGGGGGGAGAGGCGACCGGCCAAGGAGGGCGCGCCAAGGGGGGAGTCCTACTCCCACTGGGAGATGGACTCCTCCTTTCCTTGTTGTAGTAGGAGAAGGGAAGGAAGGGAGAGAGGAGGAGAAGGAAAAAGGGGGCCACCGCCCCCCTCCTTGTCCAATTCGGACTAGAGGGGGAGGGGCGCGCGGCTGCCCTGGCCGCCCCTCCTCTTCTCCCACTAAGGCCCATTAGGCCCAATATACTCCCCGAGGGGTTTGAGGGAGTCCTGGACTAGGGGGTGTCCGGATAGCCGAACTATCATCTTTGGCCGGACTCCTGGACTATGAAGATAGAAGATTGAAGACTTCGTCCCGTGTTCGGATAGGACTTTCCTTGGCGTGGAAGGCAAGCTTGGCGATACGGATATGTAGATCTCCTACCATTGTAACCGACTCTGTGTAACCCTAACCCTATTCAGTGTCTATATAAACCGAAGGGTTTTAGTCCGTAGGACGAACAACAATCATTCCATAGGCTAGCTTCTAGGGTTTAGGCTCTCTGATCTCGTGGTAGATCTACTCTTGTACTACCCATATCATCAATATTAATCAAGCAGGAGTAGGGTTTTACCTCCATCGAGAGGGCCCGAACCTGGGTAAAAACATTGTGTCCCTTGTCTCCTGTTACCATCCGCCTAGACGCACAGTTCGGGACCCCCTACCCGAGATCCGCCGGTTTTGAATCCGACATTGGTGCTTTCATTGAGAGTTCCTCTGTGTCGTCACCTATAGGCTCGATGGCTCCTTCGATCATCAACAACGACGCGGTCCAGGGTGAGACTTTTCTCCCTGGACAGATCTTCGTATTCGGCAGCTTTGAACTACGGGCCAATTCGCTGGGCCATCTGGAGCAGATCGAAAGCTACGCACCTGGCGATCAGGTCAGATTCGGGAGTTTGAACTACACGGCCGACATCCGTGGAGACTTGATCTTCGACGGATTCGAGCCACAGCCGAGCACGCCGCACTATCTCGATGGGCATGATTTAGCTCTGCCGCCGAACAGTGCCCTGGAGGCCGCACCAGTGTCCGCTCCGACCCTTATTTCGGAGCCGACTTCGCCGATCGAGGATGGGTGGTTGGATGCCACCTCGGGGGCTGAGATCTCTACGGCGGTCGAGCCGAACACCATCCCTGTCCTTTGTGAAGCACGTGACTCCAAGGTGCCGGACTCCTCTCCGGACTCCGAACCTTCCGCACCCCTGCCAGTCGAATCCAATTGGGCGCCGGTTATGGAGTTCACCGCCGCGAACATCTTTCAGCACTCGCACTTTGGCGATATCCTGAACTCACTAAAGTCTCTCTCTTTATCAGGAGAGCCCTGGCCGAACTATGGTCAGGAAGGTTGGGATTCGGACGACGAAGAAATTCAACGCCCACCCACCACCCACTTTGTAGCTACTGTCGATGATTTAACCGACATGCTCGACTTCGACTCCGAAGACATCGATGGTATGGATGACGATGCCGGAGACAATCAACATCTAGCGCCTACAGGGCACTGGAAGGCCACCTCGTCAAACGACATATACATGGTGGACATCCCAAAAGATGGGAATGACAATGAAACAGTGGAGGATGACCTCTCCAAGAAACAGCCTAATTAAGCGCCGACATCAGCGGCGCCGCTCTAAATCCCGCCACAGCAAAAACGGTGATTCCGGCACGGGAGATAATAACACCCCGGATAGCGCCGAAGACGACCCCCTCCAGCAGGATCAACACATGAGGAGGGAGAAGCCAGCCCGCACGATAGTGCGGCAGAAAGAGAGGTAGAGGACGATAATTATGCGCCTCCCTCCGAAGACGAGGCAAGCCTCGACGACGACGAATTCATCATGCCGGAGGATCCCGTTGAGCAAGAGCGTTTCAAACGCAGGCTTATGGCCACGGCAAGCAGCCTCAAGAAAAAGAAGCAACAGCTTAGAGCTGACCAAGACCTGCTAGCCGACAGATGGACTGTAGTCCTTGCAGCCGAAGAGTACGAACTCGAACGCCCCTCCAAAAGCTACCCCAAACGCAGGCCGCTGCCTCGATCAGAGGAGGAAGCACCCACATCACCAGCGCACGATATGGCAGACCGGCCACCTCGTGGCCGCAACAGAGAGGCCTTTCGGCCCTCCACTCAAGCCACACCCCGGCGTTGCTCAAAAATTACTAAGGCACGGGAAAACGTGCCTGACCTGCGAGATATATTGGAGAACAAGGCAAGGCAAACAAGATCGATCTACGGATCGCGTGGGCGCCCCACGACGCGGGATGATTACCGTCACGCCGGATACAGCAACCCCGGCCGGGCCGAACACAGTAGACAAAGCTCATATGAGCTACGTCGCGATATAGCCCAATACAGAGGTGCCGCACACCCACTATGCTTCACAGGCGAAGTGATGGATCATCAAATCCCTGAGGGTTTCAAACCCGTAAACATCGAATCATACGATGGCACCACAGATCCTGCGGTTCGGATCGAGGACTATCTCCTTCATATCCACATGGCCCGCGGTGATGATCTACATGCCATCAATACCTCCCACTCAAGCTTAAAGGACCAGCTCGGCATTGGCTCAACAGCTTGCCAGCAGAGTCAATCGGTTGTTGGGAGGACCTGTAAGCCGCATTCCTCGATAACTTCCAGGGCACATATGTGCGACCACCAGACGCCGATGACCTTAGCCATATAATCCAGCAGCCAGAAGAATCGGCCAGACAATTCTGGACACAGTTCCTAACAAAGAAAAATCAAATCGTCGACTGTCCGAATGCAGAGGCACTAGCAGCCTTCAAACACAACATCCGCGACGAGTGGCTAGCCCGGCACCTAGGACAGGAAAAGCCAAAATCCATGGCAGCCCTCACCACACTCATGACCCGCTTTTGCATGGGAGAGGACAGCTGGCTGGCTCGTAGTAACAACTTGGCCAAAAACCCTGGTAGCTCGGATACCAAGGACAACAATGGTAGGTCGCGTCGCAACAAGCATAAAC
The DNA here is from genome assembly GCF_002162155.2 of Triticum dicoccoides. Lineage (NCBI taxonomy): Eukaryota > Viridiplantae > Streptophyta > Magnoliopsida > Poales > Poaceae > Triticum > Triticum dicoccoides. The sequence goes on from NC_041381.1 coordinate 653,750,454, forward strand.
GCCGCATTAACGGTGATAATGCTGAAGATACGACAGTAAACGCTGGATTCAAAGGCTCTAAACCCGGTCAGCGGAAAAAGCCATTCAAGAGAAATACCCAGGGCCCGTCCAACTTGGACCGAATACTCGATCGCTCGTGCCAGATACACGGCACCCCTGAAAAACCAGCCAACCACACCAACAGGGATTGTTGGGTGTTCAAGCAGGCAGGCAAGTTAAATGCCGAAAACAATGACAAGGGGCTGCATAGCGATGACGAGGATGAGCCCCGGCCGCCGAACAATAGAGGACAGAAGGGCTTCCCCCCACAAGTGCGGACGGTGAACATGATATACGCAACCCACATACCCAAAAGGGAGCGGAAGCGTGCACTAAGGGACGTATATGCGATGGAGCCAGTCGCCCCAAAGTTCAACCTGTGGTCTTCCTGCCCGATCACTTTCGATCGAAGGGACCACCCCACTAGCATCCGTCACGGCGGTTTCGCCGCATTGGTTCTTGACCCAATCATTGACGGATTTCACCTCACCAGAGTCCTGATGGACGGCGGCATCAGCCTGAACCTGCTTTATCAGGATACAGTGTGCAAAATGGGCATAGACCCCTCAAGGATCAAACCCACAAAGACGACCTTTAAAGGCGTCATACCAGGTGTAGAGGCCAACTGTACAGGATCAGTTACACTTGAAGTGGTCTTCGGATCCCCGGATAACTTCCGGAGCGAGGAGTTAATCTTCGACAAAGTCCCGTTCCGCAGCGGCTATCACGCACTGCTCGGGTGAACCGCATTTGCAAAGGTCAATGCGGTGCCGCACTACGCGTACCTCAAGCTCAAGATGCCAGGCCCTAGAGGAGTAATTACGGTCAATGGAAACACCGAACGCTCTCTTCGAACGGAGGAGCATACGGCGACCCTTGCGGCAGAAGTGCAAAGCAGCCTCTCAAGGCAACTCTCCAGTCCGGCCAATAAACGGCCGGACACTGCCAAGCGCGCCCGGAGTAACCTACAACAAGACCGCCTGGCACGTTCCGAACACGCGTAGCAATGCGGCCCCAACCCCAACCCTCGCGAAATTGCGAAACCAGTACTATGCGTACATAACTACGCTCTGGAAATACCATGGGCATAAGGGGAGGGGAATGACCATGACATGCCGAGCATGCGGCTTAACCGCACTAGGGGCTCCCAAATGTGTCATTCATTTTTTATTTCCTTTTTTTACTTTCAGGACTCCGTTCTCAAAGAAGCCCTGTCCGGCATTAGAATGGCTGAACTCACGATGCAACAGCCAGGGAAGTGGAAAGCTACGCCGAGTGCCTAGGTGGTCTCTATTACGAGCAGTATACCTGTTTTACATAAAACCCCGCAAGCTTACCCCTGGAGGTGGACATGTCAAAAGTCCCGTTCCTTGCTTACCACACTATTTGTATCGTTCTGCTTTTATTGCAGTCTCTTTTGAATAAACAATATATAGCTTTCGCCTATTATTGCATCTTTTTTTCACTTATATATGTTCAATTGTGACATCGTGCAACCGTACACTCTGGTACGGCCAATACACCAGGGGCTTCTGTACCCTACAATACGGTGTGATAAGTCCGAACACTTTCACAAGCGCGGCACCCCGAACTTATAGCATTATATGCATCGACTCCGAATCATGTCTTGGGTCAATAGTTGGGTTTGCCCGGCTCCCATGTTTTGGTACCTTACGTTCCGTTATATCGGCTAAGGTAGCACTGGGAGAACCACTGCGATTGTGCCCCGGTTGAGCTGGGTTGAGCACCTCAGTGGAGAAAGCTAAAACTGACCATCATGATAGGGCGAGAGCTGGTCGCTGTTCGAGAGGTTTTTCGAGTCCCTAAAGACTTATGCCGCTTAGAGCGAGGAGTCGGCATTGTCCGGCCTAGGCGTGGATAGCGCCCCGAACTCGGTCTTCCGAATACTAGGGGCTTCGCCGAAATTTAAAAATATAGAATTCTATGACTAAGTGAGAGTGTTCAAGCATTATAGTCCGGTTGCCTGGTTCGTTGTGTTGAGCGCCTCCCTCGAAGGACCCAAGAATGGGAACAAGAGCGCTCATGTTTATCCCGAACACCCCAGCACTCGTGGCATGGGGGCTGAAGCCAACGACTTGCCATCTCTCAAATTTGATAAACGGCCGCACAGAAGGTAATATTTTAAATCCAAAAGCGTTGCTTAGCGCATATGAACAAGTTTTCAGCGTAGGATAACAAACGCGAGTCTACTCAAATATTACATCTTTGGAGCATTCACCCGCTATAAGGCAGGCACCCTTCAGGACGCCCTCATAATACATTTCGGGCTTGCGATAATCCTAGCCCTGCAGTGGTCCGTCCGTCACAAGCTTCTCTGCGTCCAGCTTGCCCCAGTGCACCTTAGTGCGGGCAAGGGCCCTACGAGCACCTTCAATGCAGACGGAGTGCTTGATGACATCGATCCATGGACAGGCATCCACCAGCTGCCGCACTAGTCTGAAGTAGCTCCCAGGCATGGCTTCCTTTGGCCACAACCGAGCTATAAGGCCCTTCATGGCCTGTTCGGTGACCTTGTGGAGCTCGACTAGCTGCTTCAGCTGGTCGCTCAAGGGCACCGGGTGTCCGGCCTCAGCATACTGAGACCAGAACACCTTCTCCGTCGAGCTCCCTTCTTCGGCTCGGTAGAACGCGGCGGCATCGGACACACTGTGGGGCAGATCTGCGAAGGCTCCTGGAGAGCTCCGGATTCGGGTAAGTAACAGATAATTGACTTTTACATTCTTGCTCTGCATAAAGAATGCCTTACCCGCCGTGATCTTCTTTATCGCCTCAATCTCCTGGAGGGCTTTCTGGGCTTTGGCCTTAGTGGCTTTGGCACTCTCAAGAGCCGAGGCATGCTCGGACTCTCGAGTCTTTGAGTCATGCTCCAAACTCTCATGTTTTTCCACGAGATCCTGGAGCTCTTGCCGCACCTCCGCCACCTGCGCCTCCTGCTTCTCGCGCTCGGTGCGCTCAGCGGCCGCTTTGTTTTTGGCCGCAGAAACCGCCTCCTTCAGGGTCGCCACCTCGTTCGTGGCCCCTGCAATAACCACGTTATCCCTGTTATTTTTTGCAACCACACTTTTTATATATATAATCCCTTAAGGTATTACTTACCTTCCTTGTCCTTGAGCTGCTTCTTGGCAAGGCCGAGCTCGCTCTCGGACCGCTCGAGGCTTTCTTTCAACACATTGACCTCCGCAGTCAGTGCGGCAGAGGTCAGCAGCGCAGCCTGCATTCCCATATTGACACAGTTATGTTAGACTCCTGCGTATATCTTTTTAGATCCTCAGTTCGGCTTTTCATTCCGAACACCGAACTAAGCATCAGGGGCTTCTGTCTATGCGGTAATCTCCTTACATATCTTAAAAACTTACCTCAAAGCCTGTTAGAAGGCTGTTGCAGGCTTCAGTCAGTCTGCTCTTGGCGGACTGCACTTTCTGGATCACCCCACTCATAATAGTGCGGTGCTCCTCGTCGATGGAGGCGCTGTTAAGCGCCTCCAGCAAGCTATCCGGCGCCTCCGGTTGGACGGAGGTCACCGGCGTCTTACCCTTCTTACGAAGGGGCCGCTTGCCGGACTTCGGAACCACTGAAGGTTCCGGTATGGAGTCCGGACCTGGGTCAGACTTCGAGCCCTTGGGGGTTTCATCCCCCTCGCGCCCGGAGATCGGGAGGTTGCCTTGCGGCACCTCCTGCGCCACCTCCTCCTGACCGGGCTCCCCTTGGTGTCCCACCTCGGCGTCGTTGGCGGCGCGAGGAGAGGAGGCGGCCGGAAGGGAAGTGCTCTCCACGTCCGACGAATCCAGGGACCCGCTCGACGAAGCGGCCAGCTCGTCCTTGGGCGGGCTGCATAATTGTATTCGGCATTAGAAGACACTATGCGGCAAATGAAAAAGCCATGGGTTATTCCGGAATCCGGACACTTACAATCTCGCCAGGGGCTTGGCCCTTGGTGGCCACTCCTCCTCGTCGTCGCCGGCGTTGGCGGAGAAGTCCGGAGGAAGGGTCCTCCCTTTCTTGGACCCTCCGGCCTCCCCAGTTGGGGCGGCCTTCCTTTTCTTATCTCCCCACGCTGGGGGAGAGACTTCTTTCTCCTCCTCCTCGTTTTCACGAGAGGATTCCGCCTTAGAGTCGTCGGACGATGATTCCGACGGCACCGGGCGCCGGGCACTCCTTCGAGTCCCCGTGGCCTTCTTCTTGGCCTTCTTCTCCGGCACCACGTACGGTGCCGGAACCAGCAGCCTCGCCAAGCGGGCGTCTACTGGGTCTTCTGGCAAAGGAGCCGGACAGTTAACCTGCTCGGACGTGTTCAACCAGTCCTGTCAAAGGCAAGGGAGTTTAGATCCCGCATAGAGTCAAACTATGAAAAACACGAGTCCCCTAAAAGGGCAAAATAGCCTACCTCGGAAGCCTGACGCTTCGAGCGGAATCCGCGATCTTCGATTGCGGACGAGGGAGCTTCGGCGCCCTTGAACAGCGCCTTCCAGGCGTCTTCGTACGTAGTGTCGAAGAGCCTTTTTAGAGTCTGATGACGCTCCGGATCAAACTCCCACAATTTGAAGGCCCGTTGTTGGCATGGGAGGATTTGGCGGATGAGCATAACCTGGATCACGTTGACAAGCCTGAGATTATTGTTCACCAGGGTTTGCATGCAGGTTTTGAGTCCGGTTAGCTCTTCCGAATTACCCCACGCCAGGCCAGTCTCCTTCCAAGAAGTGAGCCTCGTGGGAATACCAGACCGAAATTCGGGGTCCGCCGCCCATTTAGGGTCGCGCGGCTCGGTGATGTAGAACCACCCCGATTGCCACCCCTTCACGGTCTCCACAAAGGAGCCCTCGATCCATAAGACGTTGGACATCTTGCCAACCATGGCGCCTCCGCACTCCGCTTGGCGGCCGCCCACTACCTTTGGCTTGACGTTGAAGGTCTTCCGCCATAGGCCGAAGTGGGGCTGGACGCAGAGGAAGGCCTTGCACACGACGATGAACGCCGAGATGTTTAGGATGAAATTCGGGGCCAGATCGTGGAAATCTAGGCCATAGTAGAACATAAGCCCCCGGATGAATGGATGAAGTGGAAAACCCAGTCCGTAGAGGAAGTGGGTGAGAAACACGACCCTCTCATGGGGCCTGGGGGTGGGGATGAGCTGCCCCGCGCCGGGCAGCCGATGCGCGATGTCGCCGGACAAGTATCCGGCCTTCCGCAGTCTTTTTACTTGACCCTCCGTGACGGAGGAGATCATCCACTTGCCTCCCGCTCCGGACATGGTTGGAGAAGGTCGAGGAGGGATGTGCGGACTTGGGCGCTGGAGCTCGAGTGCACGGAAATGGATAAGCAAATGAGGAAGAAGGCATAGGTGAAAAGGTGGATCCTTATCCCCTTATATGGACGGACGAAGCTATGCGTCCCCCACCAGCCTGGTAAAACTCGCTTATCTCCCAAGCGCCATAATCAATGGCGCGGTTGGGTTACCCACGCCCGTATTGATGAGAATCCCGGAATAGGGGGGCACGATCTCTGATTTGATAAGACGTGCCAAGGAAACCGCCTCGCTAAACATGCTGAGGTGGGACAGTAAAAAAAGGTTCGAATAAAGACCTGGCCGTGGTGTGATGTCACGCCGTGGAATACGTCAGCAGATCTGTGTAAAAATTATTCTCTCTACGGTGGTATGTGGAACTTGTTTTGCAGAGCCGTACACTATCCTTGTGTTCAAAACCTTCTATGAAGTATTCGGAGGAGGAACCCGCCTTGCAATGCCGAAGACAATATGCGCGCCGGACTCGTCGTCATTGAAGCCTGGTTTAGGGGCTACTGAGGGAGTCCTGGACTAGGGGGTGTCTGGATAGCCGAACTATCATCTTTGGCCGGACTCCTAGACTATGAAGATAGAAGATTGAAGACTTTGTCCCATGTCCGGATAGGACTTTCCTTGGCGTGGAAGGCAAGCTTGGCGATACGGATATGTAGATCTCCTACCATTGTAACCGACTATGTGTAACTAACCCTATTCGGTGTCTATATAAACCGAAGGATTTTAGTCCGTAGGACGAACAACAATCATACCATAGGCTAGCTTCTAGGGTTTAGCCTCTCTGATCTCGTGGTAGATCTACTCTTATACTACCCATATCATCAATATTAATCAAGCAGGAGTAGGGTTTTACCTCCATCGAGAGGGCCCGAACCTGGGTAAAAACATTGTGTCCCTTGTCTCCTGTTACCATCCGCCTAGACACATAGTTCAGGACCCCCTACCCGAGATCCGCCGGTTTTGACACCGACAGGGTTACCCCGGGTGGTTCCGGTAACCCCCCGGTAGTCCGGTAAATGGCCGAAACCTCCCGAAACACTTCCGGTGTCCGAACATAGTCATCCAATATATCGATCTTTAGGTCTCGACCATTTCGATACTCCTCGTCATGTCCGTGATCATATCCGGGACTTCGAACTACCTTCGGTACATCAAAACACAAAAACTCATAATACCGATCATCACCAAACTTTAAGCGTGCGGACCCTACGGGTTCGAGAACTATGTAGACATGACCGAGACACATTCTGGTAAATAACCAATAGCGGAACCTGGATGCTCATATTGGCTCCCACATATTCTACGAAGATCTTTGTCGGTCAAACCGCATAACAACATACGTTGTTCCCTTTGTCATCGGTATGTTACTTGCCCGAGATTCGATTGTCGGTATCGCAATACCTAGTTCAATCTCGTTACCGGCAAGTCTCTTTACTCGTTATGTAGTGCATCATCCCGCAACTAACTCATTAGTCATATTTCTTGCAAGGCTTATAGTGATGTGCATTACCGAGAGGGCCCAGAGATACCTCTCCGACAATCGGAGTGACAAATGCTAATCTCGAAATACGCCAACTCAACAAGTACCTTCGGAGACACCTGTAGAGCACCTTTATAATCACCCAGTTACATTGTGACGTTTGATAGCACACAAAGTGTTCCTCCGGTAAACGGGAGTAGCATAATCTCATAGTCATAGGAACATGTATAAGTCATGAAGAAAGCAATAGCAACATACTAAATGATCAAGTGCTAAGCTAATGGAATGGGTCAAGTCAATCACATCATTCTCCTAATGATGTGATCCCGTTAATCAAATGACAACTGATGTCCATGGCTAGGAAACTCAACCATCTTCGATTAACGAGCTAGTCAAGTAGAGGCATACTAGTGACACTATGTTTGTCTATGTATTCACACATGTATTATGTTTCCGGTTAATACAATTCTAGCATGAATAATAAACATTTATCATGATATGAGGAAATAAATAATAACTTTATTATTGCCTCTAGGGCATATTTCCTTCAGTGTCTCCTTATGATGCAAAATAATGATTCCTCCACCTGACAGCGGGGACCCACGGGAAGGTGATAACCCACAAGTATAGGGGATCGTTTGTAGCCTTCTTTGATAAATAAGAGTGTCGAACCCAACGAGGAGCTAAAGGTAGAACAAATATTCCCTCAAGTTCTATCGACCACCGATACAATTCTACGCACACTTGACGTTTGCTTCACCTAAAACAACTATGAAACTATTTTGCAAGAATAAAACTACGAATAAAGTGCAAGAAAATAAAAGTAGATAGAATTTGCCAACAAGAAAGTCATTTGTCCCTAGGTGATCGATAACTAAACCGGTGATCATTGTTGCAATTTTATATGAGGGAGAGGCATGAGCTAACATATTTTCTCTACTTGGATCATATGCACTTATGATTGGAACTCTAGCAAGCATCCGCAACTACTAAATATCATTAAGATCGTGAAACCCAACCATAGCATTAAGTATCAAGTCATCTTTATCCCATATGCAATGACCCCCAAACTCAGGTATGTGTATTCTATCACTCACGCCACCCACCATAAGCAAACCATTAACATATTGCAACACCCTACATCGGGGATTCCTTCGTTTGCACGACACGGAGGGCACCGTAGGACAGCACCAAAATAAAATATACAACTCAAACCAATCATGATCATCTATCAACCCATAGGACAAAACAGATCTACTCAAACATCATAGGATAACCATAGATCATTTGGAAATAATATATGGAGTTGAGCACCATGTTTAAGTAGAGATTACAGCGGGGAGAAGAGGTGTTACACCGCTGCATAGAGGGGGGGGGGAAGCTGGTGTTGACGGCGGCGAAGTTGTTGGAGTACATCACCGTCACGATGATTGCCCCGGCGGTGCTCCGGCACCATCGGGAGAGAGGGGGAGAGAGCCCCCTCCTCCATCTTCTTCCTTGGCCTCCTCCCTAGATGGGAGGAGAGTTCCCCCTCTGGTCTATGGCCTCCATAGCGGCGGAGGGGCGGGAGCCCCTCCGAGATTGGATCTGTCTCTCTGTTCTCTTCTGTTTTACGTTCCTGTTTTCTGGCCGAAAATCGTTTCTTAAATTCCCGGAGATCCATAACTCCGATTGCGCTGAAATTTTTACACGATTTTTTTCCATAAATTATCTTTCTTGCGCCCGAAGAAAGGACCCAACTGACTTACACTAGTAGAAAAGGGGGCAAAGGTCCAGGCCGGGTCAGCCCATTAGTCCCGGTTCAGTCCAGAACTGGGAAACCATGGGGGCATTGGACCCGGTTCGTGAGCCCCGGGGGCCGGCCGGGCCACGTGGGCCATTGGTCCCGGTTCGTCTGGACCATTTGGTCCCGGTTAGTGGGACGAACCGGGACCAATGGGCCTCGCTCCTGGCCCACCACCATTGGTCCCGGTTGGTGGCTTGAACCGGGACCAATTGTTACAAACTTTAACAGCAAAAAGAATTATCATAAAAGAAAATAAATAAGTAATTAGAATTTTGTTACAAACTTTAATAGCAAAAAGAATTATCATAAAAGAAAATAAATAAGTAATTAGAATTCTGTTCAAAACATTAAAAGCAAAAAGAATTATCATAAAAGAAAATAAATAAGTAATTAGAATTTTGTTACAAACTTTAATAGCAAAAAGAATTATCATAAAAGAAAATAAATAGGTAATTAGAATTTTGTTCAAAACATTAAAAGCAAAAAGAATTATCATAAAAGAAAATAAATAAGTAATTAGAATTTTGTTACAAACTTTAATAGCAAAAAGAGTTATCATAAAAGAAAATAAATAAGTAATTAGATTTTTGTTACAAACTTTAATAGCAAAAAGAATTATCATAAAAGAAAATAAATAGGTAATTAGAATTTTGTTCAAAACATTAAAAGCAAAAAGAATTATCATAAAAGAAAATAAATAAGTAATTAGAATTTTGTTACAAACTTTAATAGCAAAAAGAATTATCGTAAAAGAAAATAAATAAGTAATTAGAAACAAAAAAGAAAGCAAAAAAACTGGGAAAAAATAAAAAAAGTGCCACCTACAGGGCCACCACGGCCTGCATACGACTATAAACCCATTACTAGGGCCAGGATGCAGTCCTGCAGTAGGCCCAATAGGCCCACAAGCACAGAGAGTGATTTTAGGCCCGTAAGCCTGCAGTAGAGAGGATCTCGAAGTGGTTGGTTCGGCAGGGCTTATGAACCACTCCGAGCCCCTCTCGGCTAGCGAGGTGGGACTAAACATAGCACCGCACCGCGCCAGTTCCAGCACACGACCTTTGGTCCCGGTTGGTGGCACTAACCGGAACTAAAGGGACGCATTGGTCCCAGTTCGTGGCACCAACCGGGAGAAATGGCCCCCTTTAGTCCTGGTTGGTGCCACCAACCGGGACTAAAGGCCTCTGTTTCCCGCCCTTTGGGCTGCTGAAAAGAGGCCTTTGGTCCCGGTTGGTGCCACCAACCAGGACCAAAGGGTGGCATTTGTCCTGGTTCGTGC
>NC_041381.1:653760693-653819938 GCF_002162155.2 Triticum dicoccoides
TTTTAATGATTTTTTTGTTCATAGTATTTTCTTTGTCAATTTATTGTGTATGTATAGGAAAATTGTGAATGATAGAAGTCATTTATGAATATGTTCATATTTAGAATAGAGGAAAAAGGAAAAAATAAGAAGAAAGTGTTTAATATAATTAGTTAAAAAAATAGAACTATAGTTAAACTAGTTTATTTTTAGTAAGTACTACTTTATTTTATTTATAGTAAGTGCTTCATATATAGTTGAACTAGCTATAGTTGATTTAATAAGCTACTTTATTTTACTATATATAGAAGTAGTTTGTTTTTAGTAAGTACTACTTTATTTATTTATAGTAAGTGCTTAGTAGTTGAACTAGTTGATTTAATTAATAAAGCTACTTTATTTAACTATATATAGAAGTAGTTCCCACATCGACGTCGGCGATGCCTATCTCGCATCCTCGTCGTCGTCGACTCGGCAGTGGAGGCCTGCTTGATCAGGGCCATGTTCGGGACTGGGCTCCGCCGGGCTGGTATTGGGAGGTGCTACCTTCCGGGGGACGTAGGTTGGTGAGGAGGCAACCCGTTGTTGACCCGATCCTTGTTTGGTGGCGGTCGCGTGGGCCAGTGACGATGCCGAGACTTCCGGACACCGCGGAGGTGGTACGTCACCGTGTCAGCGAGGAGGACGAGCACGTCCGTCGCTACATGGTTGCATTGGAGGGCAGGTTCGACAATACCTGACAGGTTCTTCAGGGATCTCACTGGAGCTATGATCCTATGATGGTTCCTTATCTTTGGGTGTCCACCGCCCGCGACGATACCCGTTGGGCGCTATGGTTCTAGCTGTATTAGTGATGCTATATGTATGATAGTATTCGAGGAGTATTAGTGATAATATTCAACGATGTACAGACACAAGAGATGATGTACTTTTGCTTATAATTGAATGCATGCATGCTAATTTGAATACTACTTTATTTTATGATTTGGTTTTGCTTATTGAATGCTCGTATTAGAAAAGTACTCCTACTTTGAATGCTAAAATTGGAGAGCACTATGCAGAAATCTAGGAGCCCCCTCCATCATCCACGCCATCGTGGGGGTAGCTTCCCCTTCATTCCCGTGTGCTAGATAATTTGGTATAATAATGCACTCGGGAATGAAAGGAGGAGCTACGTACCATCACCGATAGTCAACCCGTGATTAATAATAATGATCTAATTTAGGTTTTTTAGTACATATATTTATTTGTACAAGTTTAATATTTGCATTATGAACATAGGCCGGAAATTTCGTACTCGGACGACTAAAACCGCCCGGGGGAGTGCGACTGGTGCCACGACGACCGAGGTATGTGCGATAGGTTCATTGAGCTGGACGAAGATTGGCGCTTCAGCATTAAGCTCGAGGAGACCTTCGATGTTCATACGGTACGCAACGACGACAATAGTTTTTTTCATAATTAAGCACGACTTCAACTATTTTAACGTGTATTTTTCATCTTTTCCAATTCGACTAGCTTATCCCATGCTATGCAAGACGCTATGTCTTGGAGAGGATGGGTTTTGAAGACCATGAAAGTATGGAAACCAAAAAAATTCTCCTAAGGACCCATCATGGTGTGGATTTTCAAGTAAATATTTACAATGCTGAGAGTGTAACCCATTTTGGTTGCAAAAATTGGGAAGCACTTTGCAAGATGTATGGTTTTGATGAGGGTATGCTTGTCACCTGAAGGAAATATGCCCTAGAGGAAATAATAAAGTTATTATTTATTTCCTTATATCATGATAAATGTTTATTATTCATGCTAGAATTGTATTAACCGGAAACATAATACATGTGTGAATATATAGACAAACAGAGTGTCACTAGTATGCCTCTACTTGACTAGCTTGTTAATCAAAGATGGTTATGTTTCCTAACCATGAACAAGGAGTTGTTATTTGATTAATGAGATCACATCATTAGTTGAATGATCTGATTGACATGACCCATTCCATTAGCTTAGCACCCGATCGTTTAGTATGTTGCTATTGCTTCCTTCATGACTTATACATGTTCCTATGACTATGAGATTATGCAACTCCCGTTTACCGGAGGAACACTTTGTGTGCTACCAAACGTCACAACGTAACTGGGTGATTATAAAGGTGCTCTACAGGTGTCTCCAAAGGTACTTGGTGAGTTGGCGTATTTCGAGATTAGGATTTGTCACTCCGATTGTCGGATAGGTATCTCTGGGCCCTCTCGGTAATGCACATCACTATAAGCCTTGCAAGCAATGTGACCAATGAGTTGGTTACAGGATTATGCATTACGTAACGAGTAAAGAGACTTGCCGGTAACGAGATTGAACTAGGTATTGGATACTGACGATCGAATCTCGGGCAAGTAACATACCGATGACAAAGGGAACAACGTATGTTGTTATGCGGTTTGACCGATAAAGATCTTCGTAGAATATGTAGGAACCAATATGGGCATCTAGGTCCCGCTATTGGTTATTGACTGGAGACGTGTCTTGGTCATGTCTACATTGTTCTCGAACCGTAGGGTTCGCACGCTTAAGGTTTCGATGACAGTTTCATTATGAGTTTATGTATTTTGATGTACCGAAGGTTGTTCGGAGTCCCGGATGTGATCACGGACATGACGAGGAGTCTCGAAATGGTCGAGACATAAAGATTGATATATTGGATGACTATATTCGGACACCGGAATAGTTTCGGGAGTTTTCGGAGAAAAATCGGAGTACCGGAGGGTTACCGGAACCCCCCCGGGAAGTAATGGGCCTTGATGGGCCCTATTGGAGAAAGAGAGGGGCCGGCCAGGGCAAGTGGCGCACCCCCTCCCCTTGAGTCCGAATAGGACAAGGAAGGGGTGGGGGGGGGGGGCGGCGCCCCCCTTGCCTTCCCCCTCTCCTACTCCTTCCTTCCCCCTCCTTCTTGGATTAGGAAAAGAAGGGGAAAACCTACTTGGAGTAGGTTTCCCCCTCCTAGGGCACGCCTCCCCCTTAGGCCGGCCCCCTCCTCCCTCCCTCCTTTATATACGGGGGCGGGGGGCACCCCATAGACACACAAGTTGATCATCGTGATCGTTCCTTAGCCGTGTGCGGTGCCCCCCTCCACAATATTACACCTCGGTCATATTGTAGCGGTGCTTAGGCGAAGCCCTGCGACAGTTGAACATCAAGATCGTCACCACGCCGTCATGCTGACGAAACTCCTCCCCGTACCTCTGCTGGATCGGAGTTCGGGGTGCGTCATCGAGCTGTACGTGTGTCAAGAACTCGGAGGTGCCGGAGTAACGGTGCTTGGATCGGTTGGACCGGGAAGACGTACAACTACTTCCTCTACGTTGCGTCAACGCTTCCACTTCGGTCTACGAGGGTACGTAGACAACACTCTCCCCTCTCGTTGCTATGCATCACCATGATCTTGCGTGTGCGTAGGAACTTTTTTGAAATTACTACGTTCCCCAACAGTGGCATCCGAGCCTAGGTTTTATGGTTTGATGTTATATGCACGATTAGAACACAAGTGAGTTGTGGGCGATATAAGTCATACTGCTTACCATCATGTCATACTTTGGTTCAGTGGTATTGTTGGATGAAGCGGCCCAGACCGACATTACGCGTATGCTTACGCGAGACTGGGTTTACCGCCGTGCTTTGCACACAGGTGACTAGCGGGTGTCAGTTTCTCCAACTTTAGTTGAACCGGGTGTGGATACGCCCGGTCCTTGCGAAGGTTAAAACAGCATGAACTTGACAAACTATCGTTGTGGTTTTGATGCGTAGGTGAGATTGGTTCTTGCTTAAGCCCGTAGCAGCCACGTAAAACTTGCAACAACAAAGTAGAGGACGTCTAACTTGTTTTTGCAGGGCATGTTGTGATGTGATATGGCCAAGACGTGATGCTATATTTTATTGTATGAGATGATCATGTTTTCTAACCAAAGTTATCGGCAACTGGCAGGAGCCATATGGTTGTCTCTTTATTGTATGAAATGCAAACGCCCTGTAATTGCTTTACTTTATCACTAAGCGGTAGTGATAGTCGTAGAAGCAATAGATGGCGTAAACGACAACGATGCTACGATGGAGATCAAGGTGTCGCGCTGGTGATGATGGTGATCATAATGGTGCTTCGAAGATGGAGATCACAAGCACAAGATGATGATGGCCATATCATATCACTTATATTGATTGCATGTGATGTTTATCCTTTATGCATCTTATCTTGCTTTGATTGACGGTAGCATTTTAAGATGATCTCTCACTAAAAATTATCAAGAAGTGTTCTCCCTGAGTATGCACCATTGCCAAAGTTCGTCGTGCCCAGACACCACGCGATGATTGGGTCTGATAAGCTCTACGTCCATCTACAACGGGTGCAAGCCAGTTTTGCACACGCAGAATACTCAGGTTAATCTTGACGAGCCTAGCATATGCAGATATGGCCTCGGAACACGGAGACCGAAAGGTCGAGCGTGAATCATATAGTAGATATGATCAACATAAGATGTTCACCATTGAAAACTACTCCATCTCACGTGATGATCGGTTATGGTTTAGTTGATTTGGGTCACGTGATCACTTAGATGACTAGAGAGATGTCTGTCTAAGTGGGAGTTCTTAAGTAATATGATTAATTGAACTTAAAATTTATCATGAACTTAGTACCTGATAGTATCTTGCTTGTCTATGTTGATTGTAGATAGATGGCCCGTGCTGTTGTTCCGTTGAATTTTAATGCGTTCCTTGAGAAAGCTAAGTTGAAAGATGATGGTAGCAACTACGCGGATTGGGTCCGTAACTTGAGGATTATCCTCATTGCTGCATAGAAAAATTACGTCCTGAAAGCACCACTGGGTGCCAGGCCTGCTGCTGATGCAACTGACAATGTTAAGAACGTCTGGCAGAGCAAAGCTGATGACTACTCGATAGTTCAATGTGCCATGCTTTACGGCTTAGAACCGGGACTTCAACGACGTTTTGAACGTCATGGAGCATATGAGATGTTCCAGGAGTTGAAGTTAATATTCCAGAAGAATGCCCAGATTGAGAGATACGAAGTCTCCAATAAGTTCTATAGCTGCAAGATGGAGGAGAATAGTTCTGTCAGTGAGCACATACTCAAGATGTCTGGGTATTGTAATCACTTGATTCAACTGGGAGTTACTCTTCCGGATGATAGCGTCATTGACAGAATCCTCCAATCCCTTCCACCAAGCTACAATAGCTTCGTGATGAACTATAATATGCAAGGGATGGATAATACGATTCCCGAGCTCTTCACAATGCTAAAGGCTGCGGAGGTAGAAATCAAGAAGGAGCATCAAGTGTTGATGGTCAACAAGACCACTAGTTTCAAGAAAAAGGGCAAAGGGAAGAAGAAGGGGAACTTCAAGAAGAACAGCAAACAAGTTGCTGCTCAAGAGAAGAAACCCAAGTCTGGACCTAAGCCTGAAACTGAGTGCTTCTATTGCAAGCAGACTGGTCACTGGAAGCGGAACTGCCCCAAGTATTTGGCGGATAAGAAGGATGGCAAGGTGAACAAAGGTATATGTGATATACATGTTATTGATGTGTACCTTACTAGAGCTCGCAGTAGCACCTGGGTATTTGATACTGGTTCTGTTGCTAATATTTGCAACTCGAAACATGGACTATGGATTAAGCAAACACTGGCAAAGGACGAGGTGACGATGCGCGTGGGAAATGGTTCCAAAGTCGATGTGATCGCGGTCGGCACGCTACCTCTACATCTACCTTCGGGATTAGTATTAGACCTAAATAATTGTTATTTGGTGCTAGCGTTGAGCATGAACATTATATCTGGATCTTGTTTAATGCGAGACGGTTATTCATTTAAATTAGAGAATAATGGTTGTTCTATTTATATGAGTAATATCTTTTATGCTCATGCACCCTTGAAGAGTGGTCTATTTTTGATGAATCTCGATAGTAGTGATACACATATTCATAGTGTTGAAGCCAAAAGATGTAGAGTTGATAATGATAGTGCAACTTATTTGTGGCACTGCCGTTTAGGTCATATCGGTGTAAAGCGCATGAAGAAACTCCATACTGATGGTCTTTTGGAACCACTTGATTATGAATCACTTGGTACTTGCGAACCGTGCCTCATGGGCAAGATGACCAAAACACCGTTCTCCGGTACTATGGAGAGAGCAACAGATTTGTTAGAAATCATACATACAGATGTATGTGGTCCAATGAATGTTGAGGCTCGTGGCGGATATCGTTATTTTCTCACCTTCATAGATGATTTAAGCAGATATGGGTATATCTACTTAATGAAGCATAAGTCTGAAACATTTGAAAAGTTCAAAGAATTTCAGAGTGAAGTTGAAAATCATCGTAACAAGAAATAAAAGTTTCTACGATCTGATCGTGGAGGAGAATATTTGAGTTACGAGTTTGGTCTACACTTAAAACAATGTGGAATAGTTTCGCAACTCACGCCACCCAGACCACCAAAGCGTAATGGTGTGTCCGAACATCGTAATCGTACTTTACTTGATATGGTGCGATCTATGATGTCTCTTACAGATTTACCGCTATCGTTTTGGGGTATGCTTTAGAGACAGCCACATTCACATTAAATAGGGCACCATCAAAATCCGTTGAGACGACACCTTATGAACTATGGTTTGGCAAGAAACCAAAGTTGTCGTTTCTTAAAGTTTGGGGCTGCGATGCTTATGTGAAAAGCTTCAACCTGATAAGCTCGAACCCAAATCGGAGAAATGTGTCTTCATAGGATACCCAAAGGAGACAATTGGGTACACCTTCTATCACAGATCCGAAGGCAAGACATTCGTTGCTAAGAATGGATCCTTTCTAGAGAAGGAGTTTCTCTCGAAAGAAGTGAGTGGGAGGAAAGTATAACTTGATGAGGTAACTGTACCTACTCCCTTGTTGGAAAATAATACATCACAGGAACCGGTTTCTGTAACGTCAAAACCAACTAGTGAGGAAGTTGATGATGATGATCATAGAACTTCAGATCAAGTTACTACAGAACCTCGTAGGTCAAACAGAGTAAGATCCGCACCAGAGTGGTACGGTAATCCTATTCTGGAAGTCATTCTACTAGATCATGATGAACCTACGAACTATGAAGAAGCGATGGTGAGCCCAGATTCCGCAAAATGGCTTGAAGCCATGAAATCTGAGATGGGATCCATGTATGAGAACAAAGTATGGACTTTGGTTGACTTGCCCGATGGTCGGCAAGCAATTGAGAATAAATGGATCTTCAAGAAGAAGACTGACGCTGACGGTAATATTACTGTCTACAAAGCTCGACTTGTTGCAAAAGGTTTTCGACAAGTTCAAGGGGTTGACTACGATGAGACCTTCTCACCTGTAGCGATGCTTAATTCTGTCCGAATCATGTTAGCAATTGCCGCATTTTATGATTATGAAATTTGGCAAATGGATGTAAAAACTGCATTCCTGAATGGATTTCTGGAGGAAGAGTTGTATATGATGCAACCAGAAGGTTTTATCGATCCAAAGGGAGCTAACAAAGTGTGCAAGCTCCAGCGATCCATTTATGGACTGGTGCAAGCCTCTCGGAGTTGGAATAAACGTTTTGATAGTGTGATCAAAGCATTTGGGTTTATACAGACTTTTGGAGAAGCCTGTATTTACAAGAAAGTGAGTGGGAGCTCTGTAGCATTTCTAATATTATATGTGGATGACATATTATTGATTGGAAATGATATAGAATTTCTGGATAGCATAAAGGGATACTTGAATAAAAGTTTTTCAATGAAAGACCTCGGTGAAGCTGCTTACATATTGGGCATTAAGATCTATAGAGATAGATCAAAATGCTTAATTGGACTTTCACAAAGCACATACCTTGACAAAGTTTTGAAGAAGTTCAAAATGGATCAAGCAAAGAAAGGGTTCTTGCATGTATTGCAAGGTGTGAAGTTGAGTAAGACTCAAAGCCCGACCACTGCAGAAGATAGAGAGAAAATGAAAAATGTTCCCTATGCTTCAACCATAGGCTCTATCATGTATGCAATGCTGTGTACCAGACCTGATGTGTGCCTTGCTATAAGTTTAGCAGGGAGGTACCAAAGTAATCCAGGAGTGGATCACTGGACAGCGGTCAAGAACATCCTAAAGTACCTGAAAAGGACTAAGGATATGTTTCTCGTATATGGAGGTGACAAAGAGCTCATCGTAAATGGTTACGTTGATGCAAGCTTTGACACTGATCCGGATGATTCTAAATCACAAACCGGATACGTGTTTACATTAAACGGTGGAACTGTCAGTTGGTGCAGTTCAAAGCAAGGCGTCGTGGCGGGATCTACGTGTGAAGCGGAATACATAGCTGCTTCGGAAGCAGCCAATGAAGGAGTCTAGATGAAGGAGTTCATATCCGATCTAGGTGTCATACCTAGTGCATCGGGTCCAATGAAAATCTTTTGTGACAATACTGGAGCGATTGCCTTAGCGAAGGAATCCAGATTTCACAAGAGGACCAAGCACATCAAGAGACGCTTAAATTCCATCCGAGATTTAGTCCAGGTGGGAGACATAGAGATTTGCAAGATACATACGGATCTAAATGTTGCAGACCCGTTGACTAAGCCTCTTCCACGAGCAAAACATGATCAACACCAAGACTCCATGGGTGTTAGAATCATTACTATGTAATCTAGATTATTGACTCTAGTGCAAGTGGGAGACTGAAGGAAATATGCCTTAGAGGCAATAATAAAGTTATTATTTATTTCCTTATATCATGATAAATGTTTATTATTCATGCTAGAATTGTATTAACCGGAAACATAATACATGTGTGAATATATAGACAAACAGAGTGTCACTAGTATGCCTCTACTTGACTAGCTTGTTAATCAAAGATGGTTATGCTTCCTAACCATGAACAAGGAGTTGTTATTTGATTAATGAGATCACATCATTAGTTGAATGATCTGATTGACATGACCCATTCCATTAGCTTAGCACCCGATCGTTTAGTATGTTGCTATTGCTTCCTTCATGACTTATACATGTTCCTATGACTATGAGATTATGCAACTCCCGTTTACCGGAGGAACACTTTGTGTGCTACCAAACGCCACAACGTAACTGGGTGATTATAAAGGTGCTCTACAGGTGTCTCCAAAGGTACTTGTTGAGTTGGTGTATTTCGAGATTAGGATTTGTCACTCCGATTGTCGGAGAGGTATCTCTGGGCCCTCTCGATAATGCACATCACTATAAGCCTTGCAAGCAATGTGACCAATGAGTTGGTTACGGGATGATGCATTACGTAACGAGTAAAGAGACTTGCCGGTAACGAGATTGAACAAGGTATTGGATACCGACGATCGAATCTCGGGCAAGTAACTTACCGATGACAAAGGGAACAACGCATGTTGTTATGCGGTTTGACCGATAAAGATCTTCGTAGAATATGTAGGAACCAATATGGGAATCCAGGTCCCGCTATTGGTTATTGACCGGAGACGTGTCTCGGTCATGTCTACATTGTTCTCGAACCGTAGGGTCTGCACGCTTAAGGTTTCGATGACAGTTTCATTATGAGTTTATGTATTTTGATGTACCGAAGGTTGTTCGGAGTCCCGGATGTGATCACGGACATGACGAGGAGTCTCGAAATGGTCGAGACATAAATATTGATATATTGGATGACTATATTCGGACACCGGAATAGTTCCGGGAGTTTTCGGAGAAAAACCGGAGTACCGGAGGGTTACCGGAACCCCCCCGGGAAGTAATGGGCCTTGATGGGCCCTATTAGAGAAAGAGAGGGGCCGGCCAGGGCAAGTGGCGCGCCCCCTCCCCTTGTGTCCGAATAGGACAAGGAAGGGGGGGGGGGCGGCGCCCCCCTTGCCTTCCCCCTCTCCTACTCCTTCCTTCCCCCTCCTTCTTGGATTAGGAAAAGATGGGGGAAACCTACTTGGAGTAGGTTTCCCCCTCCTAGGGCACGCCTCCCCCTTAGGCCGGCCCCCTCCTCCCTCCCTCCTTTATATACGGGGGCGGGGGGCACCCCATAGACACACAAGTTGATCATCGTGATCGTTCCTTAGCCGTGTGCGGTGCCCCCCTCCACGATATTACACCTCGGTCATATTGTAGCGGTGCTTAGGCGAAGCCCTGCGACAGTTGAACATCAAGATCGTCACCACGCCGTCGTGCTGACGAAACTCCTCCCCGTACCTCTGCTGGATCGGAGTTCGGGGTGCGTCATCGAGCTGTACGTGTGTCAAGAACTCGGAGGTGCCGGAGTAACGGTGCTTGGATCGGTTGGACTGGGAAGACGTACGACTACTTCCTCTACATTGCGTCAACGCTTCCGCTTCGGTCTACGAGGGTATGTAGACAACACTCTCCCCTCTCGTTGCTATGCATCACCATGATCTTGCGTGTGCGTAGGAATTTTTTTGGAATTACTACGTTCCCCAACATCACCACAAATCTTGGTGATCCTACAATCGAGCAAGACAATATGGAGATTTGGGTCCTTGTGGATACACCTCCAATTCTTCCCCCATGTGAGCTTAACATAGTTATTAAGTAATTTATATTGTTTATTTCAAAATAGTTGACAACTTATTTCCATTGACAGCTTATTTTGATTGTTCAAAGAATGTGCGGAAGATGGTAGACAAAACCCACTACACTGATGGCTCCGAATTAACTTATAAGGAGAAAAATCATCTGATCGCATTTTGTACTGATCTTGAGAATTACAATGTGTACAATCGAACTCCTCAACATTATGGTCAATACATGCCACTAGTGCACGTGTTGAACTACGATAACTACCATGGAGATACCCTGGTAAGATTTTTTACTATTATGACATCCGTGCATCTTTTTGCATACTTCTAAAACTAGTACATCATTGCTAACTACGAAGTTATTACTATGTTTTTCAACAGAGAATCCCAGAGGATTGTGTGCCTCATTTGATGTATCAGAATGGCAGCCTTCATGTTTTGAACATATATCCAGGTCATCCTACGAATCTCAACTGTCCATACCAGACATGACAATCAAAGAATGGAAAAAATGTATGGACAGTCGTAAGGAGCTTCTTGGAAGCAAAAGGAAGCGAAGCGCAAGAATTGGAGACAGGATGATCTCCATTCTTCATAATGGAGAGTCAGGGTCTATATTGTTTTATGCTATTTTACCTTAAGGGTGTTTAGGTCCTACCTGATACTGATGATCATGTGCTAAGAACAATTATGTAGGGCTGGGTTCGATGATTATGAGGATGATGATCGTATGACTTATTATTAATAAGGAGTAGAAGTTGTATGATGATGCATGATTAGTAGGACTTGTTATTATATATGATGATGTATGATGCGAGCATGCATGAGTTATTATATATCCGCGGGTGAAATGAACATAGCAGTAGCGTTGGTAAACCAAGGACGAAGATATAAGAGAGGATACTTCTTTCTATTAGCTAGCTAATAACAACCTAAAAATAACCCCCAAAACCCCTAAACCCCTAAACCAACCACTTTTTTTTAAAAAAAAGAAAAACCTCAGCTCCAGCCAGCTGCTGACGCGTGGAAGCCTTTTGGTCCCGGTTTATGTCACCAACCAGGACCAAAGGCCCCCCCTGCCTGGGCTGCCGGCAGTGGCCACGTGGATGCCCATCTGTCCAGGTTCATGTAAGAACCGGGACTAAAGGGGGAGGTATTAGTAACGACCCATTAGTCCCGGTTCATGAACCGGGACTAAAGGCCCTTACGAACCGAGACAAATGCCCTGTTTTCTACTAGTGTTACGGGGAGGGCATAAGACACCTGGGCACGCCAGGGGGTGCCCAACGCGCCCTAGTGGGTTGTGGAGGCCGTGGGCCTCTATTAGCATTGATTCCACCTCGCAAAAATCATAAATATTCCAAAATAATTCTCCGTAAAGTTTCATCACAGTTGGACTACGTTTGATATGGATATTCTGCAAAACAAATAATGCAACAAACATGAACGGGCATTGGGCACTGGATCAATAGGTTAGTCCAATAAATCATATAAAATGATGCCAAAAATATGTGAAAGTTGTATAATATTGGCATGAAACAATCAAAAATTATAGATACGACGGAGACGTATCAAAAGGGCCTCTGTATTTTGCAAAAATAATTGTTTCCCCCTGACAGTTGGGACCCACTAGCTACATCGTCCTATGGAAGGAAGTGCCTCCTTACCCGCTGGCAGCTGGGACCAACCAGGTCGAAGCGTACGTAGCGTTATCTGTCTGGTCACGAACGTGTACATACATAGCGGTCGATCAGTCTCTCTGTAGCAATGAACCGTGGCCGAGTAAGGAGAGACATGTGCCGTAGTAGAGCCACCGACGTAGCATGTCATGCAGTCCCATCTATATTGTGTACACGTACGTACATGCACGCTACAAGAAAGTAAGTACGGCTACATACGTACATACGGGCGGGGTCTCAAATGCGTACAACAACGACGTCCTGTTCATTGACAGCCAACCGCTGGGTCGGAATGAAGGAAACAACGTTGTGTTCATCGGGAGGCAACCGACTAGGTCGGAATGCGTCATGTTCAACGGGAGCCAACCGACTTGGACGGAACAGCCGAAACAAGGTCTGGCATACCGCAGAACAGAGGAAACGACATTCTGTTCGACCGCCTACGGTGGAAATGGGATCCTGTTTATCGGGAGGGGTCTGTCGTACCACAAAACAGAGGAAACAGACTTTTGTTCGGGCGCCTATGGTCGAAATGGGGTCCTGTTGATCGGGAGGGGTCTGGCGTACCGCAAAACGGAAGAAACAGACTTCTGTTCGAGCGCCTACGGTCGAAACGGGTTCCTTTTCACCGGGAGGGGTGTGGTGTACCGCAAAATGGGACTCCACGGGCTACTGTTCATCCGGCCTCCATGAGGTCCTGTTCATCCACCCAAACCGCCTGGGGTGTGGCGGCCTCCTTGGGGAACTGTTCATCTAGCGGCAACTGCCTACTACCATAGGGTCCTGTTCATCCAACCCCCACCCACTACTAGGGAAAACCCTAGCAGTAGCATGGGGCAGAGGTCTATCAGTAGCGCACGCGCGCGGGAGGGGGGGCGGGCTACTGATAGTAGTAGCATTCCTCCCGAGACGCGCTACTGCTAATAGCAGCAGCGCCTCTATAACCGCGCTACTACTAACTTTTCCAGTATTTTTTATGCAGCATATTGGCGCTATATTTGTACAACTATTATACAATAGTCTTATCATATGATTTATGATCATGATGAGTTATTATATATATATATACAGTAGTATCTTTCACCCATTGATATATATAATAACTCATCATGCTCATATAACAACTAAGCATCATCATCATTAATAATAACTCATCATCGTTATCATAATAAAAAGTCATACTCATCATCATCATAGTCATTTAACAACTTCTACTCGTTATCATAATAACAAGTCATACGCATCATCATCATAGTCATCTAACCAACCCTACTTAATGGTTCTTAGCACATGATCATGAGTATTAGCTAGGGACCTACTACCCTCTCTAAGGTGAAATAGCATAAAACAAGATAGCCCTTGACATTCCATTATGGAGAATGGAGATTATCCTGTCTCCAATTCTTGCGCTTCACACAATGTTGCTTCCAAGTAGATCCTTGTTCATACATTTTTTTTCTATTATTTGATTGTCATGTCTTCATCGCTTTTATAAATCCGGTATGAACAACAGTGAAGCCTAGGCGGACTTGGCCGTAAGGTAATAACATCAAGGCGACCTTTCGGAAACATTAGATCAGGCACACAATCCTTCGGGATTTTCTGTTGAAAAACATAATAATAACATCGTAGTTAGCAATGTAGTTTAGATTTAGAAGAATGTATGCAAAAGATGCACGGATGTCATAATAGTAAAAAATCTGACCATGCCATCTCCGTGGATGTTGCCATAGTTCAACAAGGGCACTAGTGGCATGTATTGACCATAATGTGCAGGAGTTTCATAATTGATATTGTAATTCTCAACATCAATAATAAATGAGATAAGATGATCTTTCTCCTCATAAGTTAATTCAGATTCATAAATGTAGTAGGTTCTGTCTACCATCTTCTGTACATTTTTTGAAGAATCAAAATAAGCTTTCAATGGAAATAAGATGTCAACTATTTTGAAATAAACAATATAAATTACTTAATAAATATGTTTGAGAAACTCACATAGAGGTAGAAGTGGAAGCATATCAACAAGGACCCAAATGTCGATATTCTCTTTGTCGATGTCATCTTCACCAAGATCGAAGGTCACATGCATACCCTCCTGAAAACCATACGCCTTGCACAGTGCTTCCCAATTCGAGCAATCAAAATAGGATACGCTCTCCGAATTGTATAGCTTTACGGCAAAAGCATAACCATGATGGGTCCTGATGTCTACTACACAACTTGTTCTTGTAGACTCGTGTTGGGCCTCGAAGCACAAAGTTTTGTAGGACAGTAGCAATTTTCCCTCAAGTGGATGACCTAAGGTTTATCAATATATGGGAGGCGTTGGATGAAGATGGTCTCTCTCAAACAACCCTGCAACCAAATACAAGAAATCTCTTGTGTCCCCAACACACCCAATACAATGGCAAATTGTATAGGTGCATTAGTTCGGCGAAGAGATGATGATAAAAGTGTAATATGGATGGTAGAAATATATTTTTATAATCTGAATAAATAAAAACAGCAAGGTAGCGAACGATAAAAGTGAGCACAAGCGGTATTGCAATGCTTGAAAACAAGGCCTAGGGTACGTACTTTCGCTAGTGCAATCTCTCAACAGTGCTAATATAATTGGATCATATAACCATCCCTCAACGTGCGATGAAGAATCACTCCAAAGTTCCTATCTAGCGGAGAACATAAGAAGAAATAGTTTGTAGGGTACGAAACCACCCCGAAGCTATTCTTTCTGTCGATCTATCCAAGAGTTCATACTAAAATAACACCAAATAATTTCAGATTCATAATACTCAATCCAACACAAAGAACGTCAAAGAGTGCCCCAAGATTTCTACCAGAGAAACAAACACAAGAACGTGCATCAACCCCTATGAGTAGATTACCCCAATGTGTCGGTGTACAAAAGTAGGGGCTCTCCTTTTGACCCCTTTACTTGTGCACGGGCAGTCAGAGCCTCCCGCCACGGACGCACATAACAGGGCAAGGAAAGGGAAGCCGGAGAGAAGCCGAAGGCACAAGACGAACAAAGCAACGACAAGGACCAAGGCCACAAAGATCAGATGGGCGAAGCAGGTTTCCCCGGCAAGGACCCTTGCCGGGGCAGCACGCCCCACGCCAACAGAGTGAGCCACCCTTGAGCCCACGGCCGCCAACACCATCCTCAACGTGGGGCCAGGGCTCCGGAGGCACCTCTGTGGTGGCATGCAGATCTTTGTGAAGACAAAGACATAGTCAAAATCAAATGAGGATAGGAAGGCAGCCATCCTCACCGAAGAAACCCACAAGACCTCCGGCAAGATCCTTGACGGGGACGCCTGCACGCCACGGGAAGACCCTTGCCGGGCCACCAGGCAAGACCCTTACCGGGCCACCCGGCAAGGCCCTCGCCAAGCACACCAGCAGGGCCACCGTCAGGCCCGCACCAGCCAAGCCTCTGCCGCCGTTCGCATGCAGCTGCCGACTCAACCAGCTGGGCAGGCACCTGCGTGGCAACATGCAGCCCTTCGTGGAGGCTCCACCATCGCGCCACCTCAGCTGCCTGCCTGCCTACATGGCACCGCATGCATCACTGGCCAGGGCGCGTGTCGAAGCTCGGAGGAGCAGCGACGGACGGGACGGGGCTCGCCCTCGTCCCCGATAAAGTGAAGGGACACCTAAGCCTCGCATTAAATGCGATTTATCCTGTAATGCCAGCGATAAGCTCGTGATGCTGTAGCACTTTCCACCTCCTGTGTGCCACTGTGGCAGCCCCTTTTGCCTATAAAAGGAGGCCCATGGCACACGGGAAAAGGATTCGGCTCTTTGGAACCTCGCAGCACCTAGAGCTACTTCAAAAGCTCAAGAACATTAAATACATCCACCAAAGCAGGATCGTAGGGTTTTATGCATCTTTGCGGCCCGAACCTGGGTAAATCCCTTTGTGTCGTCTGCTAGTCCCGCTCTTCTCACGATCCCCGCGCCCCGCAACCGTAGAAGGGATTCCAGTGATCCCATAGGTGTCGTTTCCCACCGACATCTTTGGCGCGCCAGGTAGGGGCACAATTGTGAGAATCAGGTCTAGCAGTCGGCCTAGCTGTTCTTCATCGCCACGGATCCTGTGAAGGAGGCGGCCAAGAAGGCGGCACTGCCCGTTGACGCGAAGGACGCTGAGGCAGTGACGAGAGAGTTAAGTCATCCTGAACTTTAAGTTTTTCTCTTTAAATATAGTGTTATTATCCTGGACGGTTCGGCCTATGTATGGTGAGCCTGTACGC
This sequence comes from Triticum dicoccoides, assembly GCF_002162155.2. Lineage (NCBI taxonomy): Eukaryota > Viridiplantae > Streptophyta > Magnoliopsida > Poales > Poaceae > Triticum > Triticum dicoccoides. Next base: position 653,777,197 of record NC_041381.1, read on the forward strand.
AGAGGGGCCCTCTTGCGATCGGCAACACCCTTCTCTGTTTCGAGCCCGCTCAACAGTTCAAGCGGCTGCGTCGAGAACGGCAGGGTAGCCTTTCGCCATTGGCAACGCTCTTGGTTCTGACTCGAGTCAAGCTCGACAGATCGAGCGGCCGCGCCTAGGGCGGTAAGGTGCTTTGCCAGGCAACAAGCACACCCGACAGGCTAATGGGGATCCATCCTCAAGGCACCGCCCTGGGTTTATGTGCCGGCAAGCCTACCCGATCGACGTGGGGCGAACATACAAAGGAAAATCGAATAGGAAAATAACATGCATAGTTTCAGGGGCACTGCAGAGTTATATTACACAAATTGCCACCGCGGTTCTAACTAAAGATAGCATTGTCTTGGTCATGAACCTGCAGCGGCGACGGAGAACGGGGTGCCTAGTCCCAACGCTGGCACTCCACCCTCTTGATTTTGTTGATGCGGCTGAGGATGGGCTGGATACGCACGTTGAGCGCCGCGATGTCGGCATCCTCCGGCAAGCTCTTAAGCACAGCTCCGAAGTCAAGGTCTGGATGCCAGTGCGCAATCTTGGTGAGCACCCTGGTCATGGTCCCCCAACAGAGTATCCGGGATTCCTCGGCTAGGGACGCCGCCCGGTTGGAGTGGAGCCGCCCCAGGGCGCCGACGACCTTCTCAAAATATACGGTCAGGTTGGCATTGGGGCTCAGGCTCGCTTCCGGGGCGTACCTCATCTCCGGCATCCCCATAATGGCCAGCTAATCGGCGGCCGAGTTTGCAACGACGGCAAGGCGCTCGAGCCAGCGTTTCTCGCCCGCCTTGTGGTCCTTGAGGTTGGCGGTCTCGTTCATCATCAGCAGCTTCTCCGTCTCCAGCTCCTTGGTCAGGATCCCCTCCCGAGTTTTGGCCTCCGACAGCGTCTCCTCGAGCCCTCCCAGCTTCAGCTTGAGGTCTTTGATGGAGATGTTGGCTTCGGAGAGCTCCCCAGACTTGCTGATGACCTCGCCTTGCGGCACCATCAGGGCGCCGTTGAGCGTGTCCTTCTCCTGGGTCAGCTTCAGAGCTTGCCCCTCTAGTTCCTTTACCCTGCCGGCGTGGGCCTGAGCTTGGGAATTCAGTGCTTCCTAATGCCTCCGCTCCAGCTCTTGGGTCCGCTGCAGGAGGAGCTTGTCCACCTCTTTGTCCTTGCCGCAGAGCGTGGCGGCAAGTTTCTCCTCGCGCTCGGCAAGGTCCTCTTCCTGGGTCTTCAGTGCGGCCTCACGCTGGGACCGGGCGGCTACGTCTTTGTTGGCCAACTTCTTCACCGTCTCCTGGGCCTTCTCGACGTTGGCCATCTTCAGGGCGATCTCCAACTCACGGTTGGCCAGCTCGCCCTGGGCGGCCTTCAGTTCGTCCTGGGCCTGGCAGAACCAGTCTTGCACCTCGGCGACACGCCCTCCAAAGTCCGCCTCCGCCTTCTCCACCAACGCCATCCTAGACTTGGCCTTGTCCAGACGGGCGCGGTGGAGCGCCTGAAGCTTCCGGATGTTGGCGCCCATGTGCTGGAGCAGCCGCTCCTCCTGGGAGCCGGCGCCACCGACGCCCGGCTCATCGATGACTTCGAGCCCGATGGCGGCAAGCGCCTCCTCATCGAACACCTCTCCCTCAAAAGGAGCCCTGGTGCTCGACGCGCCAAGGAGATGGACGAAGAGGTCGTCGCTTACCCTCAGGTACCTGCCGGAGCCAGAGGCAGCGGAGGAGGAGGGTAGATCGTCAAACGCCACCTCCTTGGCAGTGGCCTTGCCGGCTTCCCTAGCAGGCCCCTTGCCGGGCTCTTCGGCAGGCCCCTTGGCGGTATCCTCGGCGGCGCCCCTGGCGCTCTCCTCGGCAGCAGTCCTCTCCGCCTCCGCCACGACATCCGCGGTGACCTCCTTGATGGTGGTGTCGACATCCTCTAAGGAGGGGTCTGGACGCCAAGAAAGAGACAGGGCGGAGCCATGATCGAAAGTCAAAAAAGGAAGGAAAAAAATAGGAAAAAAAGGAATGCAAGCGGAAGTGGAGAGCGAGTGGCTTACCCGTGCCGGGCCCTAAGGCGGGAGTCCCTTCTCCGCCAAGGTCTGGCGTCGAGGCGAAGCCACTGGCGCCTGTGTTCTCCCCCTCCTCCTCCGTGTGCATGGCCTCGGCGCTTGGTGCCCTTGCCGGGGACGCCCCTCGGGGCAGCATGGTCGACGGGGGTGGCACGATGGGAGAAGCCCTCTGCAGCTCCCCTTGGTGTTGCTCCCCTCCTACATTCACGGCAGGGTCAGTGCCAAAGCGTCGCGCATTGCGTAAGTTGACAAGGGATGGGTGATGGACTTACGCTGGGGGCTGGGCTGGGGGCTGCTGTCTGGGCTGCTCGACACCACCAGTGGCGTACTGGGGGTGCCTGCCGAGGGCAGGCCACTCGCCGAAGGCCTGGCCCTCTTTATCCTCTGGGCCAGCGTCTCCACATCCCTGCAAGATGAAGACAGGTAAGCAGTGCCGTCAGGGGAAGTGCGAGGAATAAGGGAGGAGAGTGAAAGCTTACTATTCGTTCTCTTCCTCCTCCTCCTCTGTTGCTTTCCTCTTTCTCTCTGGGCTGAGAGGCCCGGGGTCTTTCTCCGGGCTCAGGGGCCCGAAGTCAAACGCAATCCCCGCGCCAATGTTTGCCGGCGAGAGGGGAGGTGATGGCGTCGGGGCGCGTTTGGACGACGAAGAAGCAGACGTCTTCTTATTCGATGCCACAACTTTTGCCGTTTTCTTTATCGCCACCGCCCTCGTCTGGCGCACGGGAGCCTCCTGGGCTGGCCGCAGCTGCATGGCCCGGCCGAGGCGGACCGGATCGCCGGAGGTGGCCCGTCGCAGGACCCGCCTCTTTCTGGTGGCCGGAGGATCGATAGTCGCGGTCCTCTCCTCCTCGCCCTCCTCCTCTGACGACCCGTCGCCGGCGTCTTCAAGGAGGGGAGCCCCGGTGTCAACGCCGCTGGCCTCCCTAGCGGCATCTGCCCACTGTAGAACTCCCCCTCCTCCGCCTCCGCCACGGCCTTGTCCACCACGCCGCCGGTGGCTGCCCGCCTCCTTGACGAGCTTTGCCTCCTCCTCGGCACGCCTCACCTCCTCCATCCTGGTGGCGATATAATCCAGCTCCGCCGGAGAGGTGTCCTGGATAAGCCGCGGCTCGGCGGTGACATATACCTCGTGCAGGGTGTCGAAGAACTCCTGCACCGCGAGCTCGTCCGGCTCAACCCAGTTCGGGTCAAGGCCATGCGCGTTGAAGAGCGGCATCATGGCAATGATCTCGTTCCAGTGAGAGTTGTTGCTCAGCGGGACCACCCCCGCCGGCAGCTTGAAATAGGCTCCTTGTCGACTTTGCGGGCCTTTGCGGCGGCCCTGGCAAGCTTGCCAGACCGCTCGACCTCGCCCATGTCGTTGACCTCGAGCTGGAAGATCCGTTGGCACAGATGGGCGTGCCTCAACACCGTCAGGTTGTTGTCGAGGCCGGGGTGGAGCCTCATGATGTCGGCGGCATTCACGAAGAGCCAGGCCGGCCTCCCCTTGTCATGCAGAGGGGCGATTCGTCGGCGGATGAAGTCCGCCCCGATCATCTCGAGGGTAAGCCCGGCCAGGGTGAGCCGAAGAATCCTGGTGGTGGCGATCGTAAGCTTCACGTCGTCGGCGTCGACGTCGCCCCAGTCACCCCCACGGACCGGCGGTTTCTCGCGAACCGTGCAGAATGCTGGCGGGTCCTCCTCCTCAATCCAGCACCACCGGCCCTGCCATTCTTCCCACCTCTCCTTCATGGCGCCGTCCGGGTACGCCCCCTTGGCCCTCGGGATCTAGGCGACACAGCCAGCGATGGCGCCCCCCTTTTTGGATCCAAGGGTAGAAGTAATGGTGAAAGAGCGCTGTGTTGGGGTGCACCCCGACAAAGCCCTCGCAGAGGTGTGCAAAGAGAGCCAAGCACGCCACGGCATTCGGGGTGAAATCCAAGAGGCGGAAGCCGTAGGTGTGCATGATGTCCTTGAAGAAATCAGAGAAGGGGGGACAGAGCCCGCAAGAGAAATAATCGACGAAGAAAGGGTACCGATGCGGGGAGGGCCCGGCGCTGGCAGGGACGACGTGCGTGGCTGGATGCCCCGTTTTCTCTCCCCCGGTCTTCACCCCCCACAGATCCTTGAACATCCCCCAAAGCTCGGGCACACCAACCGTTCAGGGGAAGTAGGCGGACTGCGCCCGCTGCGCCACCAGCTCGCTCTCCGGCTGCTCCGACACACCGGCATCCTTCGCCGCTCCCTTGCTCTTGGCGGACTTTGGGCACCATGGCGGCTGCGGGGAGCGAAAAAGCAGAGGATGGCAAAAGCACGGCGGCGATGGATGAAGGCAGAGAGGCTCGAAAAGAAGGGGGCAGCGGTTCTGAGATTGGAGCAAGGAGCAAGGGGGGGGGGGAGTAAAGTGAGCAGCGCACCCGCGGTTATTCCTTTTTATGGGGAAGGCGCGGGCCGCCTCCTTTCCCATTAACTGCGATACGACGCATACATGCGAGTGCTGTTCCACGCATGCCTCCCACGTCATGCGCGCGCATGACCCCCACGTTGCGCGTTCAACGTGGGTCATGGAGAAGCGCAGCGGACGGAGCAGTTACCGCGGTAAAAATCCACCCCAACTGCCCGCGCACCGTTCTGGGCCTGGCCCAACAACGTGCTGCACTTATGTGTGGCCCATGCCCGGGGCTCCTGTCGGTGTACAAAAGTAGGGGCTCTCCTTTTGACCCCTTTACTTGTGCACGGGCAGTCAGAGCCTCCCGCCACGGCCGCACATAACAGGGCAGGGAAAGGGAAGCCGGAGAGAAGCCAAAGGCACAAGACGAACAAAGCAACGACAAGGACCAAGGCCACAAAGATCAGATGGGCGAAGAAGGTTTCCCCGGCAAGGACCCTTGCCGGAGCAGCCTCAACGGCCCCGGCAAGACCCTTGCCGGGGCAGCTCGCCCCACGCCAACAGAGTGAGCCACCCTTGAGCCCACGGCCGCCAACACCGTCATCAACATGGGGCCAGGGCTCAGGAGGCACCTCTGTGGTGGCATGTAGATCTTTGTGAAGACAAAGACATAGTCAAGATCAAATGAGGATAGGAAGGCAGCCATCCTCACCGAAGAAACCCACAAGACCCCCAGCAAGATCCTTGCCGGGGACGCCTGCGCGCCACGACAAGACCCTTGCCAGGCCACCCGGCAAGACCCTCGCCAAGCGCACCAGCAGGGTCACCGTCAGGCCCGCACCAGCCAAGCCTCCTCCGCCGTTCGCATGCAGCTGCCGACTCAACCAGCTGGGCAGGCACCTGCATGGAAACAAGCAGCCCTTCGTGGAGGCTCCACCACCGCGCCACCTCAGCTGCCTGCCTGCCTACATGGCACCGCATGCATCGCTGGCCAGGGCGCGTGTCGAAGCTCGGAGGAGCGGCGACGGATGGGACGGGCCCCGCCCTCGTCCCTGATAAAGTGAAGGGACACCTAAGCCTCGCATTAAATGCGCTTTGTCCTGTAATGCCAGCGATAAGCTTGTGACGCTGTAGCACTTTCCACCTCCTGTGTGCCATTGTGGCAGCCCCTTTCGCCTATAAAAGGAGGCCCATGGCACACGGGAAAAGGATTCGGCTCTTTGGAACCTCGCAGCACCTAGAGCTACTTCAAAAGCTCAAGAACACTAAATACATCCACCAAAGCAGGATCGTAGGGTTTTACGCATCTTTGCGGCCCGAACCTGGGTAAATCCCTTTGTGTCGTCTGCTAGTCCTGCTCTTCTCACGATCCCCGCGCCCCGCAACCGTAGAAGGGATTCCAGTGATCCCATAGGTGTCGTTTCCCACCGACATCTTTGGAGTGCCAGGTAGGGGCGCAATTGTGAGAATCAGGTCTAGCAGTCGGCCTAGCTGTTCTTCATTGCCACGGCTCCTGTGAAAGAGGCGGCCAAGAAGGCGGCGCTGCCCGTTGACGCGAAGGACGCCGAAGCAGTGACGAGAGAGCTAAGTCATCCTGAACTTGTTTTTCTCTTTAAATATAAGGTTATTATCCTGGACGGTTCGGCCTATGTATGGGGAGCCTGTACGCAGAGGGGCCCTCCTGCGATCGGCAACACCCTTGTTCTGTTTCGAGCCGCTCAACAGTTCAAGCGGCCCCGTCAAGAACGGCAGGGTAGCCTTTCGCCATCGGCAACGCTCTCGGTCCTGACTTGAGTCAAGCTCGACAGATCGAGCGACCGCGCCAAGGGCGGTAAGGTGCTTTGCCCGGCAACAAGCACACCCGGCGGACTAATGGGGATCCGTCCTCAAGGCGCCACCCTGGGTTTACGTGCCGGCAAGCCTACCCGATCGATGTGGGGCGAACATACAAAGGAAAATCGAACAGGAAAATAACATGCATAGTTTCAGGGGCACTGCAGAGATATATTACACAAATTGCCGCTACGGTTCTAACTAAAGATAGCATTATCTTGGTCATGAACCTGCAGCAGCGACGGAGAACGGGGTGCCTAGTCCCGACACTGGCCCTCCACCCTCTTGATTTTGTCGATGCGATTGAGGATGGGCTGGATACGCTCGTTGAGCGCCGTGATGTCGGCATCTGATACGTCTCCAATGTATCTATAATTTTTGATTGCTCCATGCTATATTATCTATTGTTTTGGGCAATATTGGGCTATATTATTCACTTTTATATTACTTTTGGGACTAACCTATTAACTGGAGGCCCAGCCCAGATTTGTTGTTTTTTTGCCTATTTCAGTATTTTGAAGAAAAGGAATATCAAACGGAGTCAAAACGGAACGAAATCAACTGGAGAAGTTATTTTCGGAAGGAAACCCACTGGATGGACTTGGACCCCACGTCAGGACCTAAGGGAGGTGCTCACGAGGGTGGGGGGTGCGCCCCTGCCTCGTGGGGCCCCCGAAGGCCCACCGACATACTTCCTGCACCGATATATACCTACGTATCCTAAAACTTCCAGAACAGGAGATTAGATCGGGAGTTCCGCCGCCGCAAGCCTCTGTAGCCAACAAAAACCTCTCGGGAGCCCGTTCCAGCACCCTACCGGAGGGGGAATCCATCACCGGTGGCCATCTTCATCATCCTGGCACTCTCCATGACGAGGAGGGAGTAGTTCACCCTCGGGGCTGAGGGTATGTACCAGTAGCTATGTGTTTGATCTCTCTCTCTCTCTCTCTCTCTCTCTCTCTCTCTCTCTCTCTCTCTCTCTCTTGTGTTCTCTCTTGTGTTCCCTCTATGGCATGATCTTGATGTATCCCGAGCTTTGCTATTGTAGTTGGATCCTATGATGTTTCTCCCCCTCTACTCTCTTGTGATGAATTGAGTTTCCCCTTTGAAGTTATCTTATCGGATTGATTCTTTTATGAGAACACTTGATGTATGTCTTGCCGTGCTTATCTGTGGTGACAGTGGGATTTCACGTGCCAGTTGATGTATGTTTTGGTGACCAACTTGCGGGTTCCGCCCATGAACCTATGCATAGGGGTTGGCACACATTTTCTTGACTCTCCGGTCGAAACTTTTGGGGCACTCTTTGAAGTACTTTGTGTTGGTTGGATGAATTTGAGATTGTGTGATGCATATCGTATAATCATGCCAACGGATACTTGAGGTTACAATGGAGTATCTAGGTGACATTAGGGTTTTGGTTGATTTGTGTCTTAAGGTGTTATTCTAGTACGAACTCTTTAATAGATCAATCCGAAAGAATAACTTTGAGGTGGTTTCTTACCCTACCATAATCTCTACGTTTGTTCTCCGCTATTAGTGGCTTTGGAGTGACTCTTTGTTGCATGTTGAGGGATTGTTATATGATCTATCTATGTTATTATTGTTGAGAGAACTTGCAGTATTGAAAGTATAAACCCTAGGCCATTTTTCCTATCATAGCAATACCGTTTACGCTCACTCTTATCCTTAGTTACCTTGCTGTTTTTATTATTTCAGATTACAATACCCTTTATCTACCATCCATATTGCACTTGTATCACCATCTCTTCGCCGAACTAGTGCACCTATACAATTTCCCATTGTATTGGGTGTGTTGGGGACACAAGAGACTCTTTGTTATTTGGTTGCAGGGTTGTTTGAGAGAGACCATCTTCATCCTACGCCTCCCACGGATTGATAAACCTTAGGTCATCCACTTGAGGGAAATTTGCTACTGTCCTACAAACCTGTGCACTTGCAGGCCCAACCACGTGTACAAGAAGAAGGTTGTGTAGTAGACATCAAGCTCTTTTCTGGCGCCGCCGGGGAGGCTAGGTAAGCGGCACTCACACCCCGTCAACTAAACAGTTTCTGGCGCTGTTGCCGGGGAGGTTAGTGCTTGAAGGTATATCTTTAGATCTTGCAATCGAATCTTTTTGTTTCTTGTTTTAGCACTAGTTTAGTTTATAAAAGAAAACTACCAAAAAATGGAATTAAGGTTGCCTCATATGCTTCATCTTTTTAATGTCTTTCGTGAAAATGATGGGAAGGAAAATTGTGCTCAAGTACTAGAAGAAGAATTACATAGAATGCTTGGCAGAAAATATGTGAATAATGAGCATGATTGCAATGTTGTTAGTATGAATTCCTTGAATATCCATGATGCTAATGATATTCAAAGCCACAAGCTTGGGGAAGCTATGTTTGATGAAGATGATATTTTTTGTCCCCCAAGCTTTGATGAGCAAATTTACTATGATGAAAGCATGACTCCTATCTACGATGATTATTGTGATGACACGTATTCTTTAAAGAATAATGATAACCATGAAACTTGTCATCTTGATCTTAAATTTCAATCACATGATAGTTATTTTATTGAGTTTGATCCCACTTTTATTCATGAGAAGAAATTTGCATATGTGGAGAGTAATAAATTTTCTATGCCTGTAGATCATGAAAAGAATGCTTTAGGTGCTGGTTATATTGTTGAATTCATTCATGATGCTACTGAAAATTATTATGAGGGAGGAATATATGCTTGTAGGAATTGCAATAATATCAAGTTTCCTCTCTATGTGCCTAAAGTTTTAAAGTTATGCTTATTTTACCTTCCTATGCAAGTTGATTCTTGTTCCCATAAGTTGTTTGCTCACAAAATACCTATGCATAGGAAGTGGGTTAGACTTAAATGTTCTAGTCATATTCTTCATGATGCTCTCTTTATGTTTCAATTCTTATCTTTTATGTGAGCATCATTGAAATCACCATGCCTAGCTAGGGGCGTTAAACGATAGCGCTTGTTGGGAGGCAACCCAATTTTGTTTTAGTTTCTTTCTTTTTGGTTCTGTTAAGTAATAAATAATCCATCTAGATTCTGTTTAGATGTGTTTTTATGTTTTAATTAGTGTTTGTGCCAAGTAGAACCTTTGGGAAGACTTGGGTGAAGTCTTTATGATCACGCTGTAAAAAACAGAAACTTTAGCACTCACGAGATTAGCTAAAACTTTTTACTGGAGAGTGATATTTAGATGATTATTTTTGAAGATGATTACTAGACAAATTCCTCAGGTCCACAAATTTATTTTAGAATTTTTGTATTTCCAGAAGTTTGCGTTAGTTACAGATTACTACAGACTGTTCTGTTTTTGACAGATTCTGTTTTTCGTGTGTTGTTTGCTTATTTTGATGACTCTATGGCTAGTAAAATAGTTTATAAACCATAGAGAAGTTGGAATACAGTAGGTTTAACACCAATATAATTAAATAATGAGTTCATTATAGTACCTTGAAGTGGTGTTTTGTTTTCTTTCGCTAACGGAGCTTACGAGTTTTCTGTTAAGTTTTGTGTTGTGAAGTTTTCAAGTTTTGAGTAAAGATTCGATGGACTCTGGAATAAGGAGTGGCAAGAGCCTAAGCTTGGGGATGACCAAGGCACCCCAAGGTAATATTCAAGAATAACCAAGTGTCTAAGCTTGGGGATGCCCCGAAAGGCATCCCCTCTTTCGTCTTCATTTATCGGTAACTTTACTTGGAGCTATATTTTTATTCACCACATGATATGTGTTTTGCTTGGAGCGTCATGTCATTTTATTTAGCTTTGCTTGCTGTTTGAATAAAATACCAAGATCTGAAATTATTAAATGGTAGATTCTTTGAGGGAGTCCTGGACTAGGGGGTGTCCGGACAGCCGGACTATCATCGTCCGCCGGACTCCAAGACTACGAAGATACAAGATTGAAGACTCCGTCCCGTGTCCAGATGGGACTTTCCTTGGCGTGGAAGGCAAGCTTGGTGATACGGATATGTAGATCTCCTACCATTGTAACTGACTCTGTGTAACCCTAGCCTCCTCCGGTGTCTATATAAACCGGAGGGCTTTAGTCCGTAGGACACAACATACATTACAACAATCATACTATAGGCTAGCTTCTAGGGTTTAGCCTCCTTGATCTCGTGGTAGATCCACTCTTGTACTACCCATATCATCAATATTAATCAAGCAGGACGTAGGTTTTACCTCCATCGAGAGGGCCCGAACCTGGGTAAAACATCGTGTCCCTCGTCTCCTGTTACCATCCGCCTAGACGCACAGTTCGGGACCCCCTACCCGAGATCCGCCGGTTTTGACACCGACATTGGTGCTTTCATTGAGAGTTCCTCTGTGTCGTCTCCGATAGGCTTGATGGCATCTTCAACCAACAACGCTGTCCAGGGTGAGACTTTTCTCCCCGGACAGATCTTCGTATTCGGAGGCTTCGCACTGCGGGCTAATTCGCTTGGCCATCTGGAGCAGATCGAAAGCTACGCCCCTGGACGTCAGGTCAGATTCGGAAGCCTAAACTTCATGGCCGATGTCCACAGAGACTTGATCTTCGACGGACCCGAGCCACAGCCAAGTGCGCCGCACTGTTGCGATGGGCATGATCTAGCTCTGCCGCCGAACAGTGCCTTGGTGGCCACACACGAATCCGCTCCGGCCATTAGTCCGGAGCCGATCGCCCGGATAGAGGATCGATGGATAGACACCGCCTGGGGGCTTCAACTTCCACGGCGATGGAGCCGAACACAGATCTTGTCCCTCGCAAAACTCGTGATTCCGAGGTGCCGGACTCCTTGCCGGACTCCGAACCTCCCACGCCCCTACCAACCAAATCGGATTGGGCGCCGGTTATGGAATTCACCGCCGCGGACATCTTCCAATACTCGCCTTTTGGCGACATCCTGAATTCACTAAAGCACCTCTCATTATCAGGAGAGCCCTGGCTGGACTATGGCCAGGATGGTTGGGGTACGGACGACGAAGAAATTCAGAACCCACCCACCACCCACTTTGTAGCCACTGTCGACGATCTAACCGACATGCTAGACTACGACTCTGACGACATCGATGCTATGGACGACGATGCTGGAGACGAACAGGAACCAGCGCCTACAGGGCATTGGAAGACCACCTCGTCATACGACATATATATGGTGGACACCCCAAAAGACGGGGACGGCGAAGAAGCAGCAGAGGCGGACTCTTTAAAGAAGCAGCCCAAACGCCGGCGTCAGCGGCGCCGCTCTACATCCCGCCACAGCAAGAATGGAGATTCCGGCACAGGAGATAATAATACCCCAGAGAGTGCCGAAGACAATCCCCTCCAGCAAGACTCAGCGCAGGAGGACGCAGAAGCAAGCCCTCACGAGAGGGCGGCAGACGAAGAGGTTGAGGATCATAACTATATGCCTCCCTCCGAAGACGAAGCAAGCCTCAACGATGACGAATTCGTCGTACCTGAGGATCCCGTCGAACAAGAGCATTTCAAGCACAGGCTTATCGCCACAGCAAATAGCCTAAAGAAAAAGCAGCAACAACTTCAAGCTGATCAGGACCTGCTGGCCGATCGATGGACCGAGGTCCTCGCAGCCGAAGAGTATAAACTCGAACGCCCCTCCAAAAGCTACCCAAGACGCAAGCTGCTCCCCCGATTAGAGGAGGAAGCATACATACCTCCATCACCAGTGCACGATATGGCTGACCGACCACCCCGTGGTCGTGACAGAGAGGCATCTAGGCCCCCAGCCAAGACCGTACCCCGGCATCGCTCCAAAAGTACGAAGCCAAGAGGGAACGCGCCGGACTTGCGAGACATATTGCAGGACAAAGCAAGACAATCCAGATCCATCTACGGATCACGTGGGCGCCCCACGATCCATGACGAATACCGTCGTACCGGATATAATAACCCCGGCCGGGCCGAACATGGCAGACAGCGCTCTCTCGAGATGCGTCGTGATATTGCTCAATACAGAGGCGCCGCACGCCCACTATGCTTCACTGACGAAGTAATGGATCATCAAATCCCCGAAGGGTTTAAACCCGTAAACATCGAATCCTACGATGGCACAACAGACCCCGCGGTTTGGATAGAAGATTATCTTCTCCACATCCATATGGCCCGCGGCGACGATCTCCACGCCATCAAGTATCTCCCACTCAAGCTTAAAGGACCAGCTCGGCATTGGCTTAACAGCTTGCCCGCAGAGTCAATTGGGTGTTGGGAAGACCTGGAGGCCGCATTCCTTGATAACTTCCAAGGAACGTATGTGCGACCACCAGACGCCGATGACCTAAGCCACATCATTCAGCAGCCAGACGAATCGGCCAGACAATTCTGGACACGGTTCTTGACGAAGAAAAATCAAATCGTCGACTGTCCGGATGTAGAGGCCCTTGCAGCCTTCAAGCATAACATCCGCGACGAATGGCTAGCCTGGCACCTGGGCCAGGAAAAACCAAAATCTATGGTAGCCCTCACATCATTAATGACCCGCTTCTGCGCAGGAGAGGATAGCTGGCTAGCCCGCAGTAACAATCTCCGCAAAAATTCTGGCAGTCCGGATACTAAGGACAACAACGGCAGGTCACGTCGAAACAAAAACAAACGCCGAATTAACAACGACGATAAGGAGGATACGGCAGTCAACGCCGGATTCCGAGGCTCTAAACCCGGTCAGCGGAAGAAGCCATTCAAAAGAACCACTCCAGGTCCGTCCAATCTGGACCGAATACTCGACCGCTTATGCCAGATACATGGCACCTCTGAAAAGCCAGCTAACCACACTAATAGAGATTGCTGGGTGTTCAAGCAGGCCGGCAAGTTAATTGCCGAAAACAATGACAAGGGGCTAAACAGCGACGATGAGGAAGAGACCCGACCGCCGAACAATAGAGGACAGAAGGGTTTTCCCCCACAAGTGCGGACGGTGAATATGATATACGCGACCCATATACCCAAAAGGGAGAGGAAACGCGCACTAAGGGACGTCTATGCGATGGAGCCAGTCGCCCCGAAGTTTGATCCATGGTCCTCTTGTCCGATCACTTTCGATCGAAGAGACCATCTGACCAGCATACGCCATGGCGGATTCGCCGCATTGGTTTTAGACCCAATCGTCGATGGATTTCACCTCATGAGAGTCCTGATGGACGTCGGCAGTAGCCTGAACCTGCTTTATCAGGATACAGTGCGCAAAATGGGCATAGACCCCTCAAGGATTAAACCTACAAAGACAAACCTTTAAAGGTGTCATACCAGGAGTGGAAGCCAACTGTACAGGCTCAGTCACACTGGAAGTGGTCTTCGGATCCCCGGATAATTTCTGGAGCGAAGAGTTAATCTTCGACATAGTCCCGTTTCGCAGCGGCTATCACGCTCTGCTCGGACGAACCGCGTTTGCAAAATTCAACGCGGTGCCGCATTATGCATACCTAAAGCTCAAGATGCCAGGCCCTCGTGGAGTCATCACGGTCAATGGGAATACGGAACGCTCCCTCCGAACGGAGGAACATACAGCGGCTCTCGCGGCAGAAGTACAGAGTAGCCTCTTAAGGCAATTCTCTAGTCCGGCCGTTAAACAGCCGGATATAGCAAAACGTGCCCGAAGCAATACCAACCAAGACCACCTGGCGCGATCAGAGCATGCGTAGCAATGTGGCCCCAACCCTCGCCCGCGCATGATCGCAATAATAACACTCTGCGTACATCATTACGCTTTGGAGATACCATGGGCACAGGGGAGGGGGCACGATCGTAACGGACCCAGAGTGCGGTTCGACCACACCGGGGGCTCGCAAGTGTGCCCCCCCTTTTTTCAATTTTTATTTTTCCTTCTTTTATGTACACAGGACTCCGTTAACCAGAAGCCCTGTCCGGCGGCGAACCTGCCGAACTCATGATGCAACAGTCAGGGACTAAAGGAGGCTGCGACGAACACTCAGATGGTCTCAATTACGAGCATTAAATTCGATTATATACACCAACTCCGCAGCTCACCCCTGGAGGGGGGCATGTTTACTTAGTCCAAATCCCTTGCTTACTGCACTATTTGTATCAGTCTGCTCTCCTAGCAGACTTTCTTTCATAAATAATGCAGCACCTTTTTGATTGCAATTGCATTACCTTATATATATATATATGCTCATTATATGACATCTTGCGCCTGTATATTTTGGTACGGCCTAATACGCCAGGGGCTTATGTCCCCCACTCTATGGTGTGATAAGTCCGAACACTTTCATAAGTGCGGCACCCCGAACTTATAGCATTATATGAATCGGCTCCGAATCATGTCTTGGGTCAATAGTTGGGTTTGCCCGGCTCCCACGTTTTGGTGCCTTATGTTCCGTTTTGTCGGCTAAGGTGGCACTGGGAGAACCACTGCGATTGCGCCCCGGTTGAGCCGGGCGAGCGCCTCAGTGGAGAAAGCTAAAACTGACCGGCATGATAAGGCGAGAGACTGGTCGCTGTTCGAGAGGTTTTTTCGGGTCCTTAAAGACTCGCGCCGCTTCGAGCGAAGTTCCGGACAATGTCCGACGAAGGCGTGGATAGCGCCCCGGATTCGGTCTTCCGAACACCAGGGGCTTCGCCGAAATTTAAAATTATAGAATTCTATGGCTAAGTGAGAGTGTTCAAGCATTATAAGTCCGGTTGCCTTGTTCGTTGTGTTGAGCGCCTCCCTCGATGGACCCAACAATGGGAACAAGAGTGCTCAAGTTTATCCCGAGCACCCCAGCACTCGTGGCTTGGGGGCTGAAGCCAACGACTTGCCATCTCTCAGATTTTATAAACGACCGCACAGAAGGTAATATTTTAAATTAAAAAAGCGTTGCTCAAAGCGCACATGAACAAAGCTTCAGCGCACAAGATAATACATAGCAAATTCACTCAAAGATTACATTTCTGGGGCACTCATCCGCAATATCGCGGGCTCCCTTCAGGACAGTTTTATAATACATTTCGGGCGTGCGATACTCCTTGCCCGGTGGCGGTGGGTCCGTGAGAAGCTTCTCCGCATCCAACCTGCCCCAATGCACCTTTGTGCGGGTGAGGGCCCGGCGAGCGCCTTCAATACAGGCGGAGCGCTTGATGACATCCGCCCAGGGGCATGCATCCACCAGCCGCCGCACGAGGCCAAAGTAGCTCCCATGCATGGCCTGTCCAGGCCACAGCCGGACTATAAGGCCCTTCATGGCCTCTTCAGCTACCTTGTGGAGTTCGACCAGCTGCTTCAGCTGGTCGCTTGGGGGCACCGGGTGTCCGGCCTCAGCATACTGAGACCAGAAGACTTTTTCCATCGAGCTCCCCTACTCGCCACGATAGAATGCAGCGGCATCAGACGCACTACGCGGCAGATCTGCAAACGCCCCTGGAGAGCTCCGAATGCGGGTAAGTGTCAGGTATTTTACATTAACATGCTTGCTTTGCATGAAAAATGCCTTACCCGCCGCTATTTTCTTTACATATTCAACCTCCTGAAGGGCCTTATGGGCCTCGGTCTTGGCGGACTTCGCACTTTCGAGAGCCGAGGCAAGCTCGGACTCTCGAGTCTTGGAGTCACGCTCCAAACTCTCATGCTCTTCCATGAGAGCCTGGAGCTCTTGCCGAACTTCCGCCACCCGTGCCTCCTGCTTTTCTCGCTCTACCCGTTCCGCGGCCGCACTGCGTTCGGCCGTGGACACAGCCTCCTTCAGGGCTGCCACCTCGTTCGTGGCCCCTGCAATACCCATATTATCCTTGTTAATTTTATTGCAACCAAAATCCTTTTCTGTAAGGTAACTATTCAAAGTGGTGTTACTCACCTTCTTTGTCCTCGAGCTGCTTCTTCGCATGGCCGAGCTCTCGCTCGAACCGCTCGAGATCCTGCTTTAGCACATCGACCTCCGCCGTTAGTGCGGCAGAGGTCAGCAGCGCAGCCTACAAACCCATATTGACATATTTTAAGCAACCCTGCATATATCTTGTTAGATCCTCAGTCCGGCCTTTTCTTTCCGAACACCAAATTGAGCATCAGGGGCTACTGTATATGCGGTATTACATTACATAATTTTAACTTCTTACCTCAAAGCCTGTTAGAAGGCTGCTGCAGGCTTCGGTCAGCCCGCTTTTGGCGAGCTGAACCTTTTGAATCACCGCACTCATGATAGTGCGGTGTTCTTCCTTGATGGAAGCGCCTTTAAGCGCCTCCAACAAGTTATCCGGCGCCTCCGGTTGGACGGAGGCCGCCGGTGTCACGGTCTTGCCCTTCTTTCGAAGGGGCCGCTTGCCGGACTCTGGAACCACTGCGGGTTCCGATGTAGAGTCCGGCGCAAAGTCCGGGAGGCTGCCCGACGGCGCCTCCGGAGCCTCCTCCTGACGGGTCCCTCTCTAGGATCCCACCTCGGCGTCCTCGTCGGCGCGTGGGGTAGAGGCGGTCGGAAGTGAATCCACATCCGACGGGGCCAAGGACCCGCTTGATGAAGCGAGGAGATCATCATCGGTCGAGCTACGGACAGAACGCGACATTAGAAGGACACTACGCGACACGTTGCATATAAAGGATCTGGATACTTACGATCTTGCCGGACGCCTGGCCCTTGGAGGCCACTCATCCTCGCCAACGGTGGTGTTGGCGAAACTGTCCGGGGGGATAGTCCTCCCCCTCTTGGACCCTTCGGCCTCCCCTATTGGGGAAGCCTTCCTCTTCTTCTTCTCTCCCTCCTCCGAGAGAGAGTACTCCTCCTCCTCCTCGTCTTCGGGGGAGGAGTACGCCTCATCGTCAGATGCCTGATTGCGGGAACTCTTTCGAGTCCCCGCGGCCACCTTCTTGGCCTTCTTCTCCGGCACCACATGCGGTGCCGGAACCAGCAGCCCTGCTAAACGGGCATCCACTGGGTCTTCTGGCATGGGAGCCGGGCTGATAAGCTGCTTGGCCTTCTCCATCCATTCCTGTCAAAGGAAAGGAAAGAATGAAACCCTCTTATAATCAATTCGATTACTACAAAGTGTCATGTGTTGGGGTTGAATCACTTACCTCGTCAGTTGGATGCTGCGAGCTGAATCCGCGATCTTCCGTCGTGGATGCGGGGGCTTCGGCGCCCTTAAACAGCACCCTCCAGGCGCCTTCGTATGTCGTATCGAAGAGCCCGCTCAGCGCCTGGTGCTGTTCCAGATTGAACTCCCACAGATTGAATGCCCGTTCTTGGCATGGGAGAATCCGGCGGATGAGCATGACTTGGACCACGTCGACGAGCCTGAGCTTATTGCTCACCAGCTTCTGGATGCAGGCTCGGAGTCCCGTCACCTCCTTCGGATCGCCCCACAGCAAGCCCTTCTCTTTCCAGGAGGTGAGCTGCGTGGGGACGCCAGATCTAAACTCGGGGGCCGCCGCCCATGTGGGCTTGTGCGGCTCGGTGATGTAGAACCACCCCGATTGCCACCCCTTGACGGAGTCCACGAAGGCCCCTTCGAGCCAGAGAACGTTGGGCAACTTACCCAACATGGCGCCTTCGCATTCCGCTTGCGTGCCCTTCACAACCTTCGGCTTGACGTTGAAGGTCTTGAGCCACAGGCCGAAGTGGGGCCGGATGCAGAGGAAGGCCTCACACACGTCGATAAACGCCAAGATGTTGAGGATGAAGTTCGGCGCCAGATCGTGGAAATCCAGGCCGTAATAGAACATGAGCCCCCGGACGAATGGATGGAGCGGAAAGCCCAGTCCGCGGAGGAAGTGGGGAAGGAAGACGACCCTCTCGTGAGGCCCAGGGGAAGGGACGAGCTGCCCCTCGTCGGGCAGCCGATGCGCGATATCGCCGGAGAGATATCCGGCGCTACGCAGCTTGGTGATGTGCTCCTCCTTAACGGTGGAGGCCAACCACTTGCCTCCCGCTCCGGACATATTCGGAGAAGGTCGAGGCGAGATGCGCGAGCTTGGGCGTTGGAGCTTGAGTACGCGGGGATGGATAAGCAAAGGAGGAAGAAGGCGTAGGTGAGAAGGTAAATCCTTATCCCTTATATATAGGCGGACGAAAACTATGCGTCCCGCTGGCCTGATAAAACTCGCTTATCTCCCAAGCGCCACCATCAATGGCGCGGTTGGGTTACCCACGTCCGTATTGATGAGAATCCCGGAATAAGGGGAACACGATCTCTACTTCGACAAGACATGCCAAGGAAACCGCTTCGCTAAACGTGCCGAGGTGGTATAGTAAAAAACGATTCAAACAAAGGCTTGGTAGCGGTGTGATGTCACGCCGCATAATACGTCAGCAGATTGGACTGGTGTACATTTTATTCTCTCTACGGTGGAATGTGGAATTTATTTTGCAGAGCCGGACACTATCCTGGGGTTCATGATCTTCTCTAGATTATTCAAGGGAGGAACCCGCCTTTCAATGCCAAACATTATGCGCGCCGGACTTATCGTCATTGAAGCCTGGTTCAGGGGCTACTGAGGGAGTCCTGGACTAGGGGGTGTCCGGACAGCCGGACTATCATCGTCCGCCGGACTCCAAGACTATGAAGATACAAGATTGAAGACTCCGTCCCGTGTCCGGATGGGACTTTCCTTGGCGTGGAAGGCAAGCTTGGCGATACGGATATGTAGATCTCCTACCATTGTAACCGACTCTGTGTAACCCTAGCCTCCTCCGGTGTCTATATAAACCGGAGGGCTTTAGTCCGTAGGACACAACATACATTACAACAATCATACCATAGGCTAGCTTCTAGGGTTTAGCCTCCTTGATCTCGTGGTAGATCCACTCTTGTACTACCCATATCATCAATATTAATCAAGCAAGACGTAGGGTTTTACCTCCATCGAGAGGGCCCGAACCTGGGTAAAACATCGTGTCCCTCGTCTCCTGTTACCATCCGCCTAGACGCACAGTTCGGGACCCCCTACCCGAGATCCGCCGGTTTTGACACCGACAGTCTTCACATAGTTGCATAATTATTCGACTACTCATTGATCTTCACTTATATCTTTCGGAGTAGTTTGTCGTTTGCTCTAGTGCTTCACTTATATCTTTTAGAGAACGGTGGTGGTTTTGTTTTATAGAAACTATTATACTCTCATGCTTCACTTATATTATTTTGAGAGTCTTAAATAGCATGGTAATTTGCTTAAATAATCCTAATATGCTAAGCATACAAGATTTGTAAGAATTCTTATCAGTGTGTTGAATACTAAGAGAAGTTTGATGCTTGATGATTGTTTTGAGATATGAAGATGGTGATATTAGAGTCATGCTAGTTGAGTAGTTGTGAATTTGAGAAATACTTGTGTTAAAGTTTGTGATTCCCGTAGCATGCACGTATGGTGAACCGTTATGTGATGAAGTCGGAGCATAATTTATTTATTGATTGTCTTCCTTATGAGTGGCGGTCGGGGACGAGCGATGGTCTTTTCCTACCAATCTATACCCCTAGGAGCATGCGCGTAATACTTTGCTTTGATAACTTGTAGATTTTTGCAATAAGTATATGAGTTCTTTATGACTAATGTTGAGTCTATGGATTATACGCACTCTTCTTCCTTCCACCATTGCTAGCCTCTCTAATACCGCGCACTTTTTGCCAGTTTCATACACCCACCATATACCTTCCTCAAAATAGCCACCATACCTACCTATTATGGCATTTCCATAGCCATTCTGAGATATATTGCCACGCAACTTTCCACCGTTCCGGTTATTATGACATGCTCCATCATTGTCATATTGCTTAGCATGATCATGTAGTTGACATCGTATTTGTGGCAAAGCCATCGTTCATAATTCTTTCATACATGTCACTCTTGATTCATTGCATATCCCGGTACACCGCCGGAGGCATTCATATAGAGTCATATCTTTTTCTAAGTATTGAGTTGTAATTGTTGAGTTGTAAGTAAATAAAAGTGTGATGATCATCATTATTAGAGCATTGTCCTAGTGAGGAAAGGATGATGGAGACTATGATTCCCCCACAAGTCGGGACGAGACTCCAGACGAAAAAAGGAAAGAAAAGAGGCCATAAAAAAAGAGAAATGGCCCAAATAAAAAAAATAAAAAAATATAAAAAAATGAGAGAAAAAGAGAGAAGGGACAATGCTACTATCCTTTTACCACACTTGTGCTTCAAAGTAGCACCATGATCTTCATGATAGAGAGTCTCTCATTTTGTCACTTTCATATACTAGTGGGAATTTTTCATTATAGAACTTGGCTTGTATATTCCAATGATGGGCTTCCTCAAAATGCCCTAGGTCTTCGTGAGCAAGCGAGTTGGATGCACACCCACTTAGTTTCTTTTGTTGAGCTTTCAAATGCTTATAGCTCTAGTGCATCCGTTGCATGGCAATCCCTACTCACTCACATTGATATCTATTGATGGGAATCTCCATAGCCCGTTGATACGCCTAGTTGATGTGAGACTATCTTCTCCCTTTTTGTCTTCTCCACAACAACCATTCTATTCCACCCATAGTGCTATATCCATGGCTCACGCTCATGTATTGCGTGAAGATTGAAAAAGTTTGAGAATGTAAAAAGGATGAAACAATTGCTTGGCTTGTCATCGGGGTTGTGCATGATTTAAATACTTTGTGTGGTGAAGATAGAGCATAGCCAGACTATATGATTTTGTAGGGATAACTTTCTTTGGCCATGTTATTTTGAGAAGACATAATTGCTTTGTTAGTATGCTTGAAGTATTATTATTTTTATGTCAATATGAACTTCTGTCTTGAATCTTTCGAATCTGAATATTCATACCACAATTAAGAAGATTTACATTGAAATTATGCCAAGTAGCACTCCTCATCAAAAATCATCTTTTTATCATTTACCTACTCGAGGACGAGCAGGAATTAAGCTTGGGGATGCTTGATACGTCTCCAACGTATCTATCATTTTTTGCTTGCTCCATGCTATATTATCTACTGTTTTGGGCAATATTGGGCTATATTATTCACTTTTATATTACTTTTGGGACTAACCTATTAACCGGAGGCCCAGCACAGATTTGTTGTTTTTTTGCCTATTTCAGTATTTCGAAGAAAAGGAATATCAAACGGAGTCAAAACGGAATGAAATCAACTAGAGAAGTTATTTTCGGAAGGAAACCCACCGGATGGACTTGGACCCCACATCAGGACCTAAGGGAGGTGCTCACTAGGGTGGGGGCGCGCCCACCCCCCTAGGGCGCGCCCCCTGCCTCGTGGGGCCCCCGAAGCTCCACCGACGTACTTTCTGCACTGATATATACCTACGTATCCTAAAACTTCCAGAACAGGAGATTAGATCGGGAGTTCTGCCGCCGCAAGCCTCTGTAGCCACCAAAAACCTCTCGGGAGCCCGTTCTGGCACCCTGCCGGAGGGGGAATCCATCACCGGTGGCCATCTTCATCATCCCGGCGCTCTCCATGACGAGGAGGGAGTAGTTCACCCTCGGGGCTGAGGGTATCCACCAGTAGCTATGTGTTTGATCTCTCTCTCTCTCTCTCTCTCTCTCTCTCTCTTGTGTTCTCTCTCGTGTTCCCTCTATGGCATGATCTTGATGTATCCCGAGCTTTGCTATTGTAGTTGGATCCTATGATGTTTCTCCCCCTCTACTCTCTTGTGATGAATTGAGTTTCCCCTTTGAAGTTATCTTATCGGATTGATTCTTTTATGAGAACACTTGATGTATGTCTTGCCGTGCTTATCTGTGGTGACAATGGGATTTCACGTGCCACTTGATGTATGTTTTGGTGACCAACTTGCGGGTTCCGCCCATGAACCTATGCATAGGGGTTGGCACACGTTTTCTTGACTCTCCGGTAGAAATTTTGGGGCACTCTTTGAAGTACTTTGTGTTGGTTGGATGAATCTGAGATTATGTGATGCATATCGTATAATCATGCCCACGGATACTTGAGGTGACAATGGAGTATCTAGGTGACATTAGGGTTTTGGTTGATTTGTGTCTTAAGGTGTTATTCTAGTACAAACTCTTTAATAGATCGATCCGAAAGAATAACTTTGAGGTGGTTTCTTACCCTACCATAATCTCTATGTTTGTTCTCCGCTATTAGTGGCTTTGGAGTGACTCTTTGTTGCATGTTGAGGGATTGTTATAAGATCTATCTATGTTATTATTGTTGAGAGAACTTGCACTAGTGAAAGTATGAACCCTAGGCCTTTTTTCCTATCATTGCAATACCGTTTACGCTCACTTTCATTCTTAGTTACCTTGCTGTTTTTATTATTTCAGATTACAAAACCCTTTATCTACCATCCATATTGCACTTGTATCACCATCTCTTCGCCGAACTAGTGCACCTATACAATTTACCATTGTATTGGGTGTGTTGGGGACACAAGAGACTCTTTGTTATTTGGTTGCAGGGTTGTTTGAGAGAGACCATCTTCATCTTACACCTCCCATGGATTGATAAACCTTAGGTCATCCGCTTGAGGGAAATTTTCTACTGTCCTACAAACTTGTGCACTTGCAGGCCCAACCACGTCTACAAGCAGAAGGTTGTGTAGTAGACATCAGCATCCTCCGGCAAGCTCTTCAGCACAGCTCCGAAGTCAAGGTCTGGATGCCAGTGCGCAATCTTGGTGAGCACCCTGGTCATGGTCCCTCGGCAGAGTATCCGGGATTCCTCGGTCAGGGAGGCCACCCAGTTGGAGTGGAGCCGCCCCAGGGTGCCGACGACCTTCTCAAAATATACAGTCAGGTTGTCATTGGGGCTCAGGCTCACTTCCGGGGCGTACCTCATCTCCGGCATCCCCATAATGGCTAGCTGATCGGCGGCCGAGTTTGCAATGACGGCAAGGCGCTCGAGCCAGCGTTTCTGAAAGTGCGTTATATCGACTAGAGGGGGGGGGGTGAATAGGCGATTTTTATGAATTCTTCATTGAGGAATTTGCCGGTGAGGAAATTCCTTAGCGAAGAACTACTTGCAGCGGAATAAGTACTCAGAAGTAAGCATAACAGAATATAGGCATGGTCATCATGATGAAATGAAGACAGGCACAGAGTACAGAAAGCGTAATCACAAGATAACACAAGATGAAGACAAACAGACTGAAGAAATTGAACTGAGGAAATTGAGAAAGTCTTCAGTCAAAGTCTTCAAACACAGATATGAACAAACACTCAACACAGTAATGAGGAAATGGATGGGTTGAGGAAATAGAACTAGTAAGGTTGGTGAAGACAATGATTTGGTAGACCAGTTCCAATTGCTGTCTAAGTTGTACGTCTGATTGGAGTGGCTGAGTATTTAAACTCGAGGACACACAGTCCCGGACACCCAGTCGCTGAGCACGCAGCTCAGGACACCAAGTCCTCACCATATTCTCGTTGAACTAAGGTCACACAGACCTCGTCCAATCACTCGTGGTAAGTCTTCAGGCGACTTCCAAACCTTCATAGACTTGGTCACTCGGTGATCCACAATTCCTCTTGGATGCTCTAGACCATGACGCCTAACCATTTGGAAGAAGCACAGTCTTCAAAGGTAACAAGCGTCGGACCCACACAGGATCAATCTCTTCAGTGATGCTCAATCACTTTGGGTTTGTAGGGGTTTGGTTTGGGTTTTTCCTCACTCGATGATTTTCGCTCAAAGTCCTCGGAGGATGCGATGCTCTCAATTGACAAGTGTCAGTTTCTCCCGGAGCAGCCAACCAGCTAGTGGTTGTAGGGGGCGTCTATTTATAGCCTAGGGAGCAGCCCAACATGATAAGACATAAATGCCCTTCAATGATATGACCGTTAGGTGGATAAGATATTTTGGGACAGCTGGCACGCAGCACAGCAACGGTCGGAAATTTGACTCTGAAATTCATCAGGGCTATCATGTTCCTCACTGTGTAGGCAAATCGCACTGGCGAATTCCTAAATCCTCAGTCAGAATAAATTCCTCAGCGACCAGAAGAACTTCATCTCTGTCACTGAAGAAATTGACTGAACTGTATGAGATTTCCAAAGGCTTCACTCGAAAGGATTGGTAGTTGTAGGATTTTGAGTTGAGCATCACATGGAAATTTTTCCTTAGTATTTCCTCGACCCCCTTTAACAGTACGGTGTTTCCTATGACTCAAGAAAGAGAAAATGAAACTACGAAAACAAAAGTCTTCACGCTTCATGTTCCTCAAATGAATACCAAGTCTTCAAGGTCACACCAATTTCTTCACTTTCAAAGTCTTCAGAAAGTCTTCAGAATATCAAAGTCTTCAGTCGAAGAACTTCATTTTTAGGGGTCTACTTTCTCTGTAAATATCAAACTCCTCATAGACTTATAGACCTATGTACACTCATAAACACATTAGTCCCTTAACCTATAAGTCTTCAATACACCAAAATCACTAAGGGGCACTAGATGCACTTACAATCTCCCCCTTTTTGGTGATTGATGACAATATAGGTTAAGTTTTCAACGGGAATAAATATATGAAGTGTAAGTACTGTTATTGAGGAATTTGATTGCAAGATATAGAAGAACTCCCCCTGAATTTGTGCATAGTGAGGAATTTGCTTTTGAGGCAATGCACATTTGAAGAGTTGAATCATGGAGATCTCCCCCTATATCTTGTAATTCATACACGCATTTGACATATAATATGAAGAATTTGAAATGCATGATGAAATATGGTGACTGATGTAATTCAGCATGCATGTATTAACATATAGCGAGGAATAAGCATGCAGAGGAACACATCAAGAGTATCAGAGCACCATCGGGTAAAAGATTACAACTCGATCCAATAAAAGTTTCAGAAGAACGGGAGTTGTAACTTAGCAAAAAAATGCCCATATAATAGACCCGCTTGAAGACTAACTCAAATTTCTCCCCCTTTGTCATCGAATGACCAAAAGGATCGAAACTAAGGACTAACGCCCCTGAAGAATATCAAGTTGATGGAGGAGCGCCAGCGTTGTCGGGGTCGGTTGTTGTAGTAGGGCCTGCCGCAGTGTCGTCCAAGTCTTCATTCTCATCAGTGTCGCGCGATGAAGAATAAGAGCTGACCACCAATGGAGGAACCTTGACCCTCTTGAATTTCTTTGGAGGAGGTGCAGACCAGTCAAATTCTTCCTTGAGACCCATTGTCTCTAGTTCTTCAACGCTATAGACATGAGTGAGGACGGCCCAGGTGCGGTTGAAGGTTTCGTGAAGGTAGTATTGGTTTTTCTTCACTGCATTGTGTGTTGAGGTCATGTTGTGAAGAATTGAACCAAGCTGACGCTTGACCCATTTATGATTGCGATCAACCTTCTGATGAAGACTGAGGAGTAACTCATGATCAGTCATCACCCTGGGTGCTGTAGCTTGAGGATTTTGCTTGGCTGAGGTATTGGCGGCAGAGTCATGTGTGGCAGAGTCGTCATTGGTAGAGTAAGATGCTGCCTTGCGAAATTGACCATCCAATGGACGAATGCCTTCATCTAGCACAGCAGCGGCCTTAATTTTGTCATCAGCTGAGGAAAATGTCCGTTTGAGGACTTCAATGGGAGGCAAGTAGCTGCAGTGGTTCAGAGTATCAGCTTTGTAATTGAGTGAAGACCTTGCCTTGATGAACCTCATAATCCAAGGCGCATAAGGCTTCAGCTCAAATGGTGACATAGCAATGTTCGCCAGAGTCCTCATGAAGAGATCATAGAAGTTGACGGGTACGCCATGAATGATGTTGAAAAGCATATTCTTCATGATGCCAACGACTCTTCATCATTTGAGTCATGGCCTTTGATAGGACTCATTGTCTTCGTCAGAATGCGATAGACAGTACGAGGCACATACAGTAATTCCTTGACGAGGAATTTGGTTCGAGGGGCCTGCTCAGGCTTCAAAGGCTTCATCAGCACTTGCATATAGTGATTTGTCAGTTCAGGTTCACTGCAAATGCAACGTGCACCGTCAAGGGGAGGACTGAGAGGAAGGACACGAAGCAATTCAGTTGCTGGTGCCTTGTAGTGAGTGTTTTCAGACATCTAGTCCAACACCCATGAGTTCACATCTTCAGCGTCTCTAGTGATATGCAGCATCACATAGAATTGAAGAATGAGTTCTTCATTCCAATCACAGATGTCAGTGCAGAAATTTAGGAGTCCTGCATCGTGAAGAACACTAAGGACTGGCTCGAAGCCTGGCAGAGATTCCATGTCCACGTGAGGAATATGTGCATGATCGAAGATTTTGTCTTTGTCAAATAGCACTGAGGAATAGAAATTGGCTTGACTAGCAGTCCAGAAACGCCTCTTCCTTATGCGAGCAGAGTCATACGGATTGTAATCAGTGAAGAAAACATGCTCGCCAAAGAAGTCTTCAGCCTTGAACTTTTGCTTCCTTGAGAACGGATCCTTTGGCTGTGGCAGAGGGGTGTCAGTGAGTTGCATTACCACCTCAGGGATCACGAGCTCAGGTTCTTCAGGCTGAGGAATTTCTGGTTCCTCTTCGTGTGCAGTCTCAGGATCAGCAGTAGCAGGTTCTTCAGCACTAGCGGCTGGAATTTCTTCATGCACAGAGGGAGTGGGATGAGTTTCTTCAGAGCCCAGTTGAACAGTTGGTGCAGGGGACTGAGGAATTTGCTGGATTGGGGTGAATAGTGGTGAATTTGGATGCCGACTATCCCAAAAGTCATCATTCATCACTGGCGTGGTGCATCCAATATCCACGTCTTCATCTTCAATTTCCTCAAGACCAGCCTCTTCAGCTGTGAACTGAGGCATAGGCGAGGAAATGACTGGCGTTGAAGGGATTGCATCCACCTCAATTTCTTCATCAATCTGCTCTGACGAAGCAGCAGAATGATTTTCTTCATCAGATCCGCTTGGGATCTCATAGTCTTCACCAAAAGGAACAAGGTCCTTTGATGGCATGGAGGAAATCGGAACAACATCAATTGGATTTTCAAATGAGCTAGTCATTGGCTTCATTTTCTTCGTAGCTGAAGAATTTGTCGCAGCTGATGCCTTCCTTTTCTTCACTGCAGCTTGCTCTGCAGCCTTGGTCTTCTTCACATCTGATGCAGATGGAAGAATTGGAGTTGGTGTAGGCGCAGGGGGAGCTGAGGAATCTGGTTGAATTTCCTCAGGCGCAACTGATGCAGTTGCCCTGAACTCTTCAGTTCCTTCAGGCGCACCACTAGTGGATGCCCTGGCAATTTCTTCAGCGGCTGGAATGGAGTCATCAGCCCTGGAACTAGCATTGTCACCAACAGGCTGAAACTCATCAGCAATGCTGGCATGTTCTTCAGCAGGCTGAGCAGAGGCTCCAGCCTGAGGAATTTCTTGTTGCGTTGGGGCTGCAACATTTGTGAACTTCTTCGTCAGGTTGACGAATCTGACTTTGGCTCCTTGCCAATCGGCATAATAAGCATCAAAGTTTTTGCTGAGGGCTTGGATTTCAGTCTGGACCTTGAAAAGTTCCTCAGGTGTCATTCTGACAACATTTTTCTTCAGGAACTTCTCCTTCCGGAATTGAGCCTTCTTGATCTGTCTAGCCTTTTCAAACTTCCATTTCTCTTCACTGATGAAATGGGTCAATATATGACTTTGTCCAGGAGTCAGATGAAAATCAGGCATAGGGGTGTCTGGATCCTTGTGCCAGAGATCAATGTAGTCGAGGATTTTCTTCGGATCCGAAAGCAGTGGCACAGATGTGCCTTTGGCTCTAGCGGCCTTTACTTGTCGGTCTCTGATGATTTATGCAAGTTCATCATCAGATGGCACATGGAAAGCAACCTGTTTCTTCTTCGGACTTGGCCGAGGACCTCGTCCAGCTGTTGCTTTGGTCTTCAGTAGTGTGGGGCCTGATGAATAATTTGGTGCAGCAGAGGAACTTGCTGAGACACCAGAGGCAATAGAGAAGCCTGCAGTCCTTTGACACGTGGCCAGATGCACAGGTGTTGAGGACTTTGAAGGAGCTGTTGAGGACTTTGGTGGAGTAGGAGCAGCATGAGGAATTTACCATGAGGGCATTGCTGAGGAAATTGGCCGTGAGGGTGCAGCTGGTGAAGCACTTGGCTTGTGTGCGGGCTTCTTAGCCATAGATTTTCTTGGCTTAACAGCGGCCTCAATGGCTGTCGCAGTGGCAGAATCCTCATTGAATTTCCTCACAGCCTCCTTATCTTGTCTTGCCAATTTGGCTTGGCGCTTGGCCCATTCTTCAGGAAAATCCTCACCACGCTTGATGCTGGTGGGGTCAGCTACTTGGCCAGGTGCCAATGGAGCTCTTGGGCATGGAGGATTGAGGGCGAATTTCCTCATGTACTTTGGAGTAACATACTTGTACTCCCTCCATTCCCTTGCCCATCTCCGTTCAATCCTCTGAATGCACACCTTGCGCTGATTTTTGTTTTCCTTGCCAAACTTGGCTTCATCAGGTGTGCAGTAATCAGCATAAATGTCCTCAGGTATCTCGAAAGCAGTCATGACCTCAGGCTTCTTTCCTCCTTTTTGAGGCTTCTTTTCGTCTGCCATATTCTTCAGCTGAGGAATTTGAACAATCGAATTTTCTAAAGAAGTATGCAACTTTTCTTTGAGGAACGCTGCAAATGAGTTAAGTTGATGAGAACCTAGTGATTCAGCAGCGGACATGAGTACCTGTGAATAGAGCATAGTTGCGAGGAATTTGGAGAGGTCATATGCGTTCTCAGAAGGTTTTTCCAAAAGAACAAGTTTGAGGAATTTGACCAGATGAGCCTTGAAGAATTTCACTAAGCGGTCTTTGTCTTAGGTTCCAGAGTTGTACAGATCGAAGATCCACACAATTGAGGAATCTTGAAGAAAAATGATGCTTAGGGAAACGAATCAAGAGTATATAACTAGTGAGGTGTTTTGTGTGTGAGGATTTGAAGAATAAAACACTTTTGAAGATTTTGTAGTGAAAATTTGGATCAACGAGGGCAGTAAAAGTAACTTTTAATTACCCTAAATGAAGAACACGATGAACTGGGTGGTGTAGATCTGAAGCTCGTCTGTTCAGATCTTCCATGCCCTAACTCGGCGGAGGAAGATAGCTACGGCGGCGGCAGAGTGAGGATTTCCGCAACCGGCGCGAGTACGACGGCGACGAGGTCGAGGCAGTGAAGCTCTTCCTCACCGACGACGATGGAGTAGCGGTGGCGCTAGGGTTTGAGAAGCTCGAGCGGGAGAGAGAACGGTCGAGCAGAGTAAAGGAAGTGAGGAAGGGGAGAGGGGTATTTATAGCCACGGTGAAAAACTGTTTGCCCGAAGATTTTGGACGGACGTGCCCCTGACCCTTCTCATTCACTTGACATGTGTCACCCACGTACTGAAAAGTGGAGATTGCGTTAGATCGTGGGTGAATAGATAAATCTATCGTGGGATGCGAAACGGTTTGAGCGGCAAAAACGAAAGTTTGGATAAGATCAATTTTAAAGTTCCGTTCGCAATTTCTTCAGCTGACAAGGACACAGTGAAGATTTTGAACGAGTTTCAAATAGAACGCACATGAAGAATTTGTGAATAGATTGGGTTGAGTATAGCATAGAGGGGGAAGGGTCCGATCACATTCACTTAGCAGAAAATGCAACATGAGGAATTAGCCATAAGTGAATGCTGTAGAGGACATAAACCCAAATATATTTATATATAGCAAATGAAGAAAAGCGACGGAAACAGTGAAGATTTTGCAAACTTGAAGATTTTGAAAAACTAAAGAATTTCAAAACTGAGGAAGAACTCAAATTGAAGATTTTCAAATTTGGTGGTGGCGTGACCCACCTTATAAGAATGATGATTTCAGACACCGTGTACAATTGTCGTAGGGTTCTGAGAATCAAATTCTTCATTAATTTCTTCACACTTAGAGTGTTATTCTTCATTGATTGAGGAAAAACGCTTCTTCATGTGTTTCACATCTAAGTCATCAATTTTGCTTAAGTGTCAGGATGTGTGTCCCTTTCAAAGAACATTCGAAGATTCTAAGATATTTAGCTCACACCGCAACTTGCTAAATTGCTTCTCATCCAAGGGCTTAGTGAAGATATCAGCTAGCTGTTCTTCAGTCTTCACGTGCTCGATGGAGATGTCACCCTTCAACACATGATCACGAAGAAAATGATGACGAATCTGAATGTGCTTTGTCTTCGAGTGCTGAACTGGGTTGTGAGCAATCTTGATGGCACTCTCATTGTCACAGTAGAGAGGCACATTCTTCACGTTGACGCTATAGTCCTTGAGAGTTTGCTTTATCCATAGTAGTTGAGCACAGCAAGAGCCAGCAGCAATGTATTCAGCTTCCGCAGTAGACAGTGATACGCAGTTCTGTTTCTTCGAGGACCAACAGACCAAAGATCGTCCGAGGAAATGACAAGTGCCAGATGTTGACTTGCGGTCCACATGATCACCAGCATAGTCAGAGTCAGAATATCCAATGAGATCAAAAGCAGAGCCCTTGGGGTACCATAATCCTAGTGTTGGTGTGTGAGCTAGATATCGAAGAATATGCTTCACAGCCTTATGGTGTGATTCCTTCGGTGCAGCTTGAAATCGGGCACACATGCAAACACTAAGCATTATATCTGGCCTAGATGCACATAAGTACAATAAAGAACCAATCATGGAGCGGTATACCTTGTGATCGAAGTCAATACCATTTTCATCAGTGCATAGATGGCCATTTGTGGGCATAGGAATTTTGACGCCTTTGCAATCTTGCATGCCGAATTTCCTCAGTACATCTTTGAGGTATTTCTCTTGAGATATGAATATGCCATTGCGCTGTTGACGAATTTGAAGACCTAAGAAGAATTTCAACTCTCCCATCATAGACATTTGATATTCTTCACTCATCATATAGGCAAATTCATCACTATAACGTTGGTTAGTACAGCCAAAGATAATATCATCAACGTATATTTGGCACACAAACAGTTCACCATCATAAGATTTAGTAAAGAGAGTAGGGTCGAGTGAACCGGGTGTGAAGCCATTCTTCACAAAGAATTCCTTCAATGTATCATACCACGCCCGAGGGGCTTGCTTGAGGCCATAGAGGGCCTTGTTGAGTCTGAAGACTTTGTCAGGATTCTTTGGATCTTCAAAACCTAGGGGTTGAGCAACATATACTTCTTCCTCAAGCTTACCATTGAGGAATGCACTTTTGACATCCATTTGATACAAAACGATATCATGATGGTTAGCATAAGCAAGTAATATGCGAATAGCCTCAAGTCTAGCAACAGGTGCAAAAGTTTCATCGAAATCAATTCCTTCAACGTGTGTGTAGCCTTGAGCTACAAGTCGTGCCTTATTCCTCACCACAAGGCCATTTTGATCTTGCTTGTTGCGATAGATCCACTTTGTGCCAATGATATTATGCTTGCGAGGATCTGGACGTTTGACCAGTTCCCAGACATTGTTGAGCTCGAACTGATGTAATTCTTCTTGCATGGCCTGAATCCACTCCGGCTCCAGAAATGCTTCATCTACCTTAGTGGGCTCTGTGATAGAGACAAAAGCATAGTGCCCACAAAAGTTAGATAAATGTGAAGCTTTTGAGCATGTGAGAGGACCTGGTGCTTCAATGTCATTGATGATCTTTTCCACTTGCACTTCTTTTGCAACGCGAGGATGAGCTGGTTGTCGTCGAGGAATTTGATCAGTACTTTCTTCAGCATCATTTTCTTCAGCATTATTTTCAGGTGCATCAGCTCGACGTTCTTCATGAATTGGAATTAATTTTTCAGCAGATTCTTTAGTAGGAATGACATCCTCAGTCGCCTTGAACTTGATAGAATCCTCAGGTGCTGGTTCATCTATCATAGAAGGTAGGTGCTCTCTTTGCGAGCCATTAGTTTCATCGAACTGCACATCTATAGTTTCAACAATCTTGTGAAGAACATTGTTGAAGACTCTGTAGGTGTGCGAGTCCTTTCCGTAACCAAGCATAAAACCTTCATGTGCTTTCGGTGCAAATTTAGCATTGTGATGAGGATCTCTAATCCAACATTTAGCACCGAAGACTTTGAAATAACTCACATTGGGTTTCTTGTCAGTGAGGAGTTCATAGGCAGTCTTCTTGAAGAATTTGTGAAGATATACTCTGTTGATGATGTGGCACGCAGTATCAATTGCATCAATCCAAAAACGACGAGGCGTTTTGTATTCATCAAGTATAGTGCGAGCCATCTCAACAAGAGTTCTGTTCTTGCGCTCCACGACGCCATTTTGCCGAGGAGTATAGGGAGCAGATAACTCATGAGTAATACCAAGTTCATCAAGATAGTCATCAAGACCGGAATTCTTGAACTCAGTTCCATTGTCACTCCTGATGTCCTTGATCTTCACACCAAAGTTGGTTGAAGCCCTCGAGGAAAATCGTTTGAAGACTTCCTGCACTTCATGTTTGTAAGTAGCAATGTGTACCCATGTGTAACGAGAGTAATCATCAACAATAACAAAGCCATATAGAGATGCATCATTAGTGACTGCTGAGTAATGATTAGGTCCAAAGGGGTCCATGTGAAGCAATTCGAATGGACAAGTAGTGGTCATGATAGTCTTCGCTGGATGCTTGGCCTTGATCATTTTTCCAGCTTCACAGGCTCCACACAAGTGATCCTTGAGGAATTTGACATTCTCAATGCCAATGACATGCTTCTTCTTCGCAAGTGTGTGCAAATTCCTCATGCCTGCGTGACCAAGTCGTCGATGTCATAGCCAGCCTTCTGAAGCTTTGGCAAGTAGACACACGGCTGGTTGTGGTCCTATAGACAAATCAACAATATACAAGTCTCCTCTCCTAAAGCCTTCAAAGACTTTGGAATTGTCAGCTTCCATAATCACAACACAGCGATACTTGCCAAAGACAACAACCATATCAAGATCACAAAGCATTGAGACTGACATGTGGTTGTATCCTAAGGACTCAACAAGCATGACTTTGTCCATGTGTATGTCCTTAGAGATCGCAACCTTACCAAGACCCAATACCTGACTTTTGCCTTTGTCAGCAAAGATGATATGCTTCAGATGCGACGGTGATAAGGGAGCATCCATCAATAGATTCTTGTCACCAGTCATGTGATTTGTACATCCACTATCGAGGACCCACTCAGTGGCTTTGGGTTGATCATCCTGCAGATGAATTAGTGCAACTTACGATCTCATATACCTCATCAGTGAAGAATATGATATCAAGATCATCAAATGAATTTCATCAAGCAGTAAACAGATATAGCAGTAAGAGGACGTGTGAAATGAAAGTTCATTTCTTCATGATTCGCCTGCGTCCTTTCAGGCAATTTTGTCAGGTCCCCAGCAAATTCTTCAGACGTTAACGCACGTCTGGAGACCTGACCCTGCAGAAGAGATTAGTTCTTTTTCTTCACCACCCACATCTGAAGGGGTGGCAAAGAGTTTATCACTCTGCGAGCACCATAAGAGAATGGTGGCATAGAGGCCAAACCATTTCGTTTCACATAAGAGGGGTTAGGGTAAGCATATGAATAAGCAGAGAAATTCTTTGAGGACTTATGAACATAGTGGTTTGAAGAATAATGCACATATTCATAGCCCTTAGCTCTACCCTGCGAAACAGAGTTGTTAGCACGATGATAATCATATGAGGACTTTGATCCTTTTCATGAATTTGATCCACGTGAAGAATTTGGTCCATATGATGAGTTTGATCTAGGGTTCCTATTCTTCACAGGTGGTGTCATGAGGACATTCACCTGAAGACTTTCAAGGCACTTCTTGGGAACCCAGATTTTCTTCATAGGAGAACCGTTCCTGCAGTTAGTGCCAACATATCTAGCAAATACTTGACCATTCTGATTCTTGAACAGTTTATAGTTGGAGTCAATTGACTCATCAGAAGAATGAGGAGATTCACATGTAAAGCCAAATAAGTTAGATGGATCAACTGGAGGTCCCTTTGCAGCAACCCATGAGGTTTTGGGTACTGCTCAGGCTTCCAATATGTTCCATCAGCATTGAGTTTCCTCTCAAAGGCAATACCCTCTTTCCTAGGGTTTCTGTTGAGGATCTGCTTTTTAAGCACATCACAAAGAGTCTGATGCCCTTTGAGGCTTTTGTACATGCCTGTCATGTACAATTCCTTCAGCCCTGCATCGTCAGTGATACTAGCAATGTCCTCAGATGAGGAATTAGTGATAGCAGAGGCAGGTGAAGAATTTGTAACAGTTGAAGCATTTGAACATTCAGGTGAAGAATTAGCAGATTCACGTTCAATGCACTTTAAGCATGAAGGATCAAATTCTTCCCGAGAAGCGCTGATTTGTTGAGGTAGCAATGAATCGCGCTCCTTCTGAAGATCTTCATAACTCACTCTTAGCTTCTCAAGATCTTGCTTTCTTTGAAGAAATTCATAAGAAAGTTTCTCATGATCAGATAAGATATGATGACCTTGAAGGCTATCAAACCTAGACTGAAGTCTCTGAAGATTTTCAGTCAGGGGTTTAGTGCGATCCATTTCTTCACCCAACATATCATCACTTTTGTCTAGCATGTTTTGAACCTTTTCAAAAGCCCTTTGTTGTTCTACAGCAATCTTAGCAAGTTTAGAGTAGCTGGGCTTGAGATCCTCATCAGATTCATTTTCACTAGATTCAGAGGAGGTGTATTTGAGTACCTTTGCACCTTTTGCCATGAAGCAATAGGTGGGAGCGTAGTCATCAATATCTTCGTCAGGCTTGTTGGTGAGGTCAGTTTCTTCAGTGTTGAAGATGGACTTGCTAACGAATGCAGTAGCGAAAGCCAGACTCTCCACACCAGATTCGGACTCCTCAGATGCCTCCTCTTCCTCATGTTCCTCAGATTCAGCTTCAGAGTCCATTTCCTTGCCAATGAATGCCCGAGCCTTCTTGGAGCTGTTCTTCTTGTGAGATGAAGACTTCAAGGATTTTGATGATGAAGATTTTGATGATTTCTTCTTCTTCTTAGCGTCATCAGAACTGTAATCCTTGTATTTCTTCTTCTTTAATCCTTTTCCCACTGAGGATAATCTTGAATATAGTGACCAGGTTTCTTGCATTTGTGGCACAGCCTTCTCTTATAGTCACTGGATGAGGAATCACTACTTCTTGAGGATTTTCCAAAGCGACCACGTCTTGAGAACTTCTGGAATTTCTTCACGAGCAGTGCTAGCTCCTGGCTCAATTCTTCAGGATCACCAAGGCTACTACCAGAATCCTCACATTCAGATTCAGACATAGCCTTGGCCTTTAGGGCACGTGGTTTACCATAGCTCGAACCATAGAGATCTCTCTTTTCAGCAAGCCGGAACTCGTGGGTGTTTAGCCTTTCGAGGATATCGACGGGATCAAGAGACTTGCAGTCAGCACGTTCTTGTATCATCAGTGCCAGAGTATCAAATGAGGAATCAAGCGATCTCAACAATTTCTTCACCACCTCATGGTCGGTGATGTCAGTGGCACCAAGGGCTTGAAGCTCATTTGAGATGTCAGTGAGGCGATCGAAGGTTTGTTGGACATTTTCATTGTCGAGTCTTTTGAAGCGGTTGAAGAGATTTCGAAGAACATCAACTCGAGAGTCACGTTGAGTTGAGACTCCTTCATTTACTTTGGACTGCCTATCCCAGATAAGCTTAGCAGTTTCCAAAGCACTCACTCTTCCATACCGTCCTTTACTCAGATGGCCACATATGATATTCTTCGCTTGAGAATCG
Source organism: Triticum dicoccoides (assembly GCF_002162155.2). Classification (NCBI taxonomy): domain Eukaryota; kingdom Viridiplantae; phylum Streptophyta; class Magnoliopsida; order Poales; family Poaceae; genus Triticum; species Triticum dicoccoides. The sequence continues at coordinate 653,813,127 of NC_041381.1, forward strand.
AGTTGCTTGAATCTCTTCACATCGGTAGCGTTCAGTGAGGGTGAGACAGAGGGAACACCATTTTCCACAACATACCAGAGATCGTTGTCAATTGCCTCAAGATGCATTTGCATCTTGTTTTTCCAGTAGGGATAGTCCGTACCATCAAAGGTAGGACACCCAGCCGAGACCTTGATCATACCTGCGGTTGACATAACTAAAACTCCAGGTGGTTAAACCAAAATCACATAGAACAAGGGAGTACCTTGCTCTGATACCAATTGAAAGTGTGTTATATCGACTAGAGGGGGGTGAATAGGCGATTTTTATGAATTCTTCACTAAGGAATTTGCCGGTGAGGAAATTCCTTAGCGAAGAACTACTTGCAGCGGAATAAGTACTCGAAAGTAAGCATAACAGAATACAGGCATGGTCATCATGATGAAATGAAGATAGGCACAGAGTACAGAAAGCGCAATCACAGGATAACACAAGATGAAGACAAACAGACTGAAGAAATTGAACTGAGGAAATTGAGAAAGTCTTCAGTCAATGTCTTCAAACACAGATATGAACAAACACACACCACAGTAATGAGGAAATGAATGGGTTGAGGAAATAGAACCAGTAAGGTTGGTGAAGACAATGATTTGTTAGACCAGTTCCAACTGCTGTCTCAGTTGTACGTCTGGTTGGAGCGGTTGAGTATTTAAACTCGAGGCCACACAGTCCCGGACACCCAGTCGCTGAGCACGCAGCTTAGGACACCAAGTCCTCACCGTATTATCCTTGAACTAAGGTCACATAGACCTCGTCCAATCACTCGTGGTAAGTCTTCAGGCGACTTCCAAACCTTCACAGACTCGGTCACTCGGCGATCCACAATTCCTCTTGGATGCTCTAGACCATGACCCCTAACCGTATGGAAGATGCACAGTCTTCAAAGGTAACAAGCGTCGGATCCACGCAGGATCAATCTCTTCAGTGATGCTCAATCACTTTGGGTTTGTAGGGGTTTGGTTTTGGGTTTTTCCTCACTCGATGATTTTCTCTCAAAGTCCTCGGAGGATGGGATGCTCTCAATTGACAAGTGTCAGTTTCTCGCGTAGTATCCAACCAGCTAGTGGTTCTAGGGGGCGGCTATTTATAGCCTAGGGAGCAGCCCGACATGATAAGACATAAATGGCCTTCAATGATATGACCGTTAGGTGGATAAGATATTTTGGGACAGCTGGCGCGTAGCATAGCAACGGTCGGAAATTTGACTCTCAAATTCATCAAGGCTATCATGTTCCTCACTGTGTAGGCAAATCGCACTGGCGAATTCCTAACTCCTCAGTCAGAACAAATTCCTCAGCGACCAGAAGAACTTCGTCTCTGTCACTGAAGAAATTGACTTAACTGTATGAGATTTCCAAAGGCTTCACTCGAAAGGATTGGTAGGTGTAGGATTTTGAGTTGAGCATCACATGGAAATTTTTCCTTAGTATTTCCTCGACCCCCTTTAACAATACGGTGTTTCCTATGACTCAAGAAAGAGAAAATGAAACTACAAAAACAAAAGTCTTCACGCTTCATGTTCCTCAAATGAATACCAAGTCTTCAAGGTCACACAAATTTCTTCACTTTCAAAGTCTTCAGAAAGTCTTCAGAATATCAAAGTCTTCAGTCGAAGAACTTCATTTTTAGGGGTCGACTTTCTCTGTAAATATCAAAATCCTCATAGAATTATAGACCTGTGTACACTCATAAACACATTAGTCCCTTAACCTATAAGTCTTCAATACACCAAAATCACTAAGGGGCACTAGATGCACTTACAGTTTCTCGCCCACCTTGTGGTCCTTGAGGTTGGCAGTCTCGTTCATCAGCAGCTGCTTCTCCGTCTCCAGCTCTTTGGTCAGGATCCCCTCCCGAGTTTTAGCCTCCGACAGCGTCTCCTTGAGCCCTCCCAGCTTCAGCTTGAGGTATTTGATGGGGATGTTGGCTTCGGAGAGCTCCCCAGACTTGCTGATGACCTTGCCTTGCGCCATCGTCAGTGCGCCGTTGAGCGTGTCCTTCTCCTGGGCCAGCTTCAGAGCTTGCCCCTCCAGTTCCTTTACCCTGCCAGCGTGCGCCTGAGCCTGGGAGTTGAGTGCTTCCTGATGCCTCCGTTCCAGCTCTTGGGTCTGCTGCAGGACGAGCTTGTCCACCTCTTCGTCCTTGCCGCGGATCATGGCGGCAAGTTTCTCCTCGCGCTCGGCAAGGTCCTCTTCCTGGGTCTTCAGTGCGGCCTCGCGCTAGGACCGGGCGGCTTCGGCTTCGTCGGCCAACTTCTTCATCGTCTCCTGGGCCTTCTCGACATCGGCCAGCTTCAGGGAGAGCTCCACCTCATGGTTTGCCAGCTCGCCCTGAGCGGCCTTCAGTTCGTCCTGGGCCTGGCAGAACAAGTCTTGCGCCTCGGCGACGCGCCCTCCAAAGTCCGCCTCCGCCTTCTCCACTAACGCCGTCCTGGACTTGGCCTTGTCCAGATGGGCGTGGTGGAGCGCCTGAAGCTGCCGAAAGTTGGCGCCCATGTCCTGGAGCAGCCGCTCCTCCTGGGAGCTGGCGCCACCGACGCCCGACTCATCGACGACTTCGAGCCCGGTGATAGCACGCGCCTCCTCGTCGAATACCTCTCCCTCAAAAGGAGCCCTGGTGCTCGACGCGCTAAGGAGATGGACGAAGAGGTCGTCGCTTACCCTCAGGTACCTGCTGGAGCTAGAGGCAGTGGAGGAGTAGGGCAGATCGTCAAACGCCACCTCCTCGGCAGTGGCCTTGCCGGCTTCCCCGGCAGGCCCCTTGCCGGGCTCTTCGGCAGGCCCCTTGGCGGCATCCTCGGCGGTGCCCCTGGCGCTCTCCTCGACAGCAATCCTCTCTGCCTCTGCCGCGGCATCCGCGGCGACCTCCTTGATGGTGGTGTCGACATCCTCTGAGGAGGGGTCTGGATGCCAAGAAAGGGACAGGGCGGAGCCAAGATCGAAAGTCAAAAAAGAAAGGAAAAAAAATAGGAAAAAAGGAATGCAAGCGGAAGTGGAGAGCGAGTGGCTTACCCATGCCGGGCCCTGAGGCGGGAGTCCCTTCTCCACCAAGGTCTGGCATTGAGGCGAAGTCACCGGCGCCTGTGTTCTCCCCTCCTCCTCCGTGTGCATGGCCTTGGCGCTTGGTTCCCTTGCCGGGGACGCCCCTTGGGGCGGCGTGGTCGACAGGGGTGGCACGATAGGAGAAGCCCTCTGTGGCTCCCCTTGGTGTTGATCCCCTCCTACATCCACGGCAGGGTCAGTGCCAAAGCGTCGCGCATTGCGCATGTTGACAAGGGATGGGTGATGGACTTACGCTGGGGGATGGGCTGGGGGCTGCTGTCGGGGCTGGCCACTCGCCGAAGTCCTGGCCCTCTTTATCCTCTGGGTCAGCATCTCCACACCCCTGCAAGATGAAGACAAGTAAGCAGTGCCGTCAGGGGAAGTGCGAGGAATAAGGGAGGAGAGCGAAAGCTTACTCTTCGTTCTCTTCCTCCTCCTCCTCTGTTGCTTTACTCTTTCTCTCTGGGAGGAGAGGCCCGGGGTCTTTCTCCAGGCTCAGGGGCCCGAAGTCAAACGCAATCCCCACGCCGATGTTTGCCAGCGAGAGAGGAGGTGATGGCGTCCGGGCGCGTTTGGACGACGAAGAAGCATACATCTTCTTCTTCGATGCCACGGCTTTCACTGTTTTCTTCATCGCCACCGCCCTCGTCTGGTGCACGGGCGCCTCCTGGGCTGGCCGCAGCTGCACGGCCTGGTCGAGGCAGATCGGATCACCGGAGGTGGCCCACCGTAGGACCCGCCTCTTTCCGGTGGCCAGAGGATCGACAGTCGCGGTCCTCTCCTCCTCGCCCTCCTCCGTCGACAACCCATCGCCAGCGTCTTCAACGATGGGAGCCCCGGTGTCGACGCCGCTGGCCTCCCCAGCGGCATCTGCCCACCGGGAGAACTCCCCCTCCTCCGCCTCCGCCGCGGCCTTGTCCACCACGCCGCCGGCGCTGCCCGCCTCCTTGACGAGCTTTGCCTCCTCCTCGGCACGCCTCACCTCCTCCATCCTGGCGGCGATATAATCCAGCTCCGCCGGAGAGGTGTCCTGGATAAGCCGCGGCTCAGCGGTGACATATACCTCGTGCAGGGTGTCGAAGAACTCCTACACCGTGAGCTCGTCCGGCTCAACCCAGTTCGGGTCAAGGCCATGCGCGTTGAAGATCGGCATCATGGCAATGATCTCGTTCCAGCGAGAGTTGTTGCTCAGCAGGACCACCCCTACCGGTAGCTTGAAGACAGGCTCCTTGTCGACTTTGCCGGCCTTCGCGGCGGCCCTGGCAAGCTTGCCGGACCGCTCGACCTCGCCCACGTCATTGACCTCGAGCTGGAAGATCCGTTGGCACAGATGGGCGTGCCTCTACACCGTCAGGTTGTTGTCGAGGCCGGGGCGGAGCCTCATGATGTCGGCGGCATTCGCGAAGAGCCAGGCCGGCCTCCCCTTGTCATGCAGAGGGGCGATTCGTCGGAGGATGAAGTCCGCCCCGATCATCTCGAGGGTAAGCCCGGCCTGGGTGAGCCGAAGAATCCTGGTGGTGGCGATCGTAAGCTTCGCATCGTCGGCGTCGATGTCGCCCCAGTCACCCCCACGGACCAGCGGTTTCTCGTGAACCATGCAGAATGCTGGCGGGTCCTCCTCCTCAATCCAGCACCACCGACCCCACCATTCTTCCCACCTCTCCTTCATGGTTCCGTTCGGGTACGCCCCCTTGGCCCTCGGGATCCAGGCGACACAGCCAGCAATGGTGCCCCCTTTTTGGATCCGAGGGGAGAAGTAATGGTGAAAGAGTGCCATGCTGGGGTGCACCCCGACAAAGCCCTCGCAGAGGTGTGCGAAGAGAGCCATGCACGCCACGACATTCAGGGTGAAATCCAAGAGGCGGAAGCCATAGGTGTGCACGATGTCCTTGAAGAAATCAGAGAAGGGGGGACAAAGCCAACAAGAGAAATAATCGACGAAGAAGGGGTACCGATGCGGGGAGGGCCCAGCGCTGGAAGGGACGACGTGTGTGGCTGGATGCCCCGTTTTCTCTCCCCCGGTCTTCACCCCCCACAGAGCCTTGAACATCCCCCAAAGCTCGGGCACGCCAACCGTCGAGGGGAAGTAGGCGGACTGCGCCCGCCGCGCCACCAGCTCGCTCTCCAGCTGCTCTGACACACCGGCATCCTTCGCCGCTCCCTTGCTCTTGGCGGACTTGGGCACCATGGCGGCTGCGGGGAGCAAAAAAGCAGAGGATGGCAAAAGAACGGCGGCGATGGACGAAAGCAGAGAGGCTCGAAAAGAATGGGGCGGCGGTTCTGAGATTGGAGGAAGGCGCAGGGGGGGGGTAAAGTGAGCAGCGCGCCGCGGTTATTCCTTTCTATAGGGAAGGCGCGGGCCGCCTCCTTTCCCATTAACTGCGATACGACGCATGCGTGCGAACACTATCCCACGCACGCCTCCCATGTCATGCGCACACACGACCCCCACGTTGCATGTTCAACACGGGTCGTAGAGAAGCGCAGGGGATGGAGCAGTTACCGCGGTAAAAATCTGCCCCAACTGCCCGCGCACCATTCTGGGCCTGGCCAAACAACGTGCTGCGCTTATGTGTGGCCAGGCCCGGGGGCTCCTATCGGTGTACAAAAGTAGGGGCTCTCCTTTTGACCCCTTTACTTGTGAACGGGCAGTCAGAGCCTCCCGCCACGGCCACACATAACAGGGCAGGGAAAGGGAAGCCGGAGAGAAGCCGAAGGCACAAGACGAATAAAGCAATGACAAGGACCAAGGCCACAAAGATCAGATGGGCGAAGCAGGTTTCCCCGGCAAGGACCCTTGCCGGGGCAGCCTCAGCAGCCCCGGCAAGACCCTTGCCGGGGCAGCTCGCCCCACGGCAACAGAGTGAGCCACCCTTGAGCCCACGGCCGCCAACACCATCATCAACGTGGGGCCAGGGCTTGGGAGGCACCTCTGTGGTGGCATGCAGATCTTTGTGAAGACAAAGACATAGTCAAGATCAAATGAGGATAGGAAGGCAGCCATCCTCACCGAAGAAACCCACAAGACCCCCGGCAAGATCCTTGCCAGGGACGCCTGTGCGCCACGGCAAGACCCTTGCCGGGCCACCCGGCAAGACCCTTGTCAGGCCACCCGGCAAGGCCCTCGCCAAGCGCACCAGCAGGGCCACCGTCAGGCCCGCACCAGCCAAGCCTCCACCGCTGTTTGCATGTAGCTGCCGACTCAACCAGCTGGGCAGGCACTACAAAAAAAAGACACATCCGTGACATTTTGGGCCGAACGAAATTTTTTCTGTCATACATATGACACTTCTATGACGATAATTGTGACAAAACCCAGTATCATCATAGATGTGGTGGGCTCCTACTTCTATGAAAAAAATCATAACAGAAAATGGGCTTTTTGTCCTGGGCTGGCCGGAGACGCAGCTGCATGACATTCTTTGGGCCGTCCATGCCGGAAAAAACCGTGGTAGAAGCGAGGGCGAGGAAAATTTCGGGGAGTTGCCGGTTACGATGGGAGGTCGGGGGCCGAGCGATGCGCGTTTCTCTCGTACACGTACGCGCGTGTGTGCGAGGCGTTGGCTCTAACTGAACCTGAGCGAGGCGTTGGGCTCTAACTGAACCCGAGCGATTACACTTCAGGCTACGCATTACTGAACCCGAGCGATTGATCGATGGCTGTTAACTGAACCCGATGGAGCGATTCCTTCGCTACTGCTGCTAACTGAAGCCGATCGATTGGATGAACAG
>NC_041381.1:653820457-653849777 GCF_002162155.2 Triticum dicoccoides
GTTTCATCCGTTTTGCGGTACGCCACACCCCTCCCGATCAACAGGACCCCCGTTTCGACCGTATGAGGTCCGTTTCGTCCGTTTTGCGGTATGCCACACCCCTCCCGATCAACAGGACCCCCGTTTCGACCGTAGGAGGTCCGTTTCCTCCGTTTTGCGGTACGCCACACCCCTCCCGATCAACAGGACCCCGTTCTGAATGTAGGAGGTCCGTTTCCTCCGCTGTGCGGTATGCCAGGCCTCGTTTCCATCGTCTGTTCTGTCCTAGCCCTCCTGATGAACACGACCACGCATTCCGTTCTGACCCAGCCGGTTGGCTCCCACGCATTCCGTTGCCTCCCGATGAACACGACACATTCCGTTGCCTCCCCATGAAGACGATGACGACACTATTTCTCCATTCCGACCCAGCCATGTACACGAGCCCAGGCCGTACGTACACATATGTGGCCATATTTTCTTTCTTGCACCATGGCCGCTGTACGTACGTGTACATGCTACGTGCGCGCCTCTACTACAACACGTGTGCGCCTCTACTACGACACGTGCACGCCTCTACATCGACCAGTATGTACGTACACGTTCGCGACCAGAATGACAACGCTACGTACTCTTCACCATGTGGGTCCCGACTGTCAGGCACTTCCTTGCATGCTAAGATGTAGCTGGTGGGTCCCAGCAGTCAGGGGGGCAAATTGTTTTTTTGCCCGGACGCACTTCCTTGCGTGTGAAGGTGTAGCTGGTGGGTCCCAGCAGTCAGGAGGGAAACATTTTTTTCGCGAAATATGGTGGCCCGTCCGGTGGGTCCCTGCTGTCAGGTGGAGGAATGATTATTTTTCGCGTAATAAGGAGACACTTCCTTGCTGCGGCCGTGGACCCAGCTGTCAGCCTCTCCACGTACAGTCCACGTCCAACAGAAGTCGTTCCTTGACCATGTTGACCACGCCGCGCCGAGAGCACCAGGGCGGTGGACAACGGCGAGGCCTAGGAAGGGGACGACGTGGAGCCGGTGAAGATGCCGCAGTGGATGCCCACGCGGAGAGGAGTATGAGGGTTCACTCGTTCGGCTGCGGTGTGAGGTTGCTGTCGCCGCAGGGCTTGGCCAGCGGTGGGAATAGTAGGGGGCGCTGAGGCCTCCGCGGCAGCACAGCCGGCCACGAGAGGCAGGAGCAGGCAGCACGACCGGCGCTGCTTTGGGCGGCTGGAGCAAGAAGACCAGAGGTTGAAGAAGCACTACGGCCGTTGGATGGACATCGTACGGTCACTGGATCTAGAATCGTTCATATTTAGTAAGTTGACAAAGCCCTCCGTCCCCGTCAACTTAGTAGGCCCACAAGTCAGCCACCCAGCAAGGTGGGTCCCATCTAGCAGGGGGAGTATTCATTTTTTGTGCGTAATAAAGAGGCACTTCTGGTGGGTCTGAGCTAACAGCGGGGGGAACATTTTTTCGCGAAATACGGTGGCCCGTCCGGTGGGTCCCAGCAGTCAGGGGGGGAACGTTTTTTTTCGCGAAATAAGGTGTCCCGTCCGGTGGGTCCCTGCTGTCAGGTGCAGGAATAATTATTTTGCGCGTAATAAGGAGGCACTTCCTTGCGGCCGCCGTGGACCCAGCTGTCAGCCTCTCCACGTATAGTACTCTTCCGATGGAAGTCGCTCGTTGACCACGTTGACCACACCGCGCCGAGAGCACCAGGGCGGTGGACGACAGTGACGCCTAGGAAGGGGACGACACGGAGCCGGGGAAGACGCATCAGTGGAAGCCCGCGCGGAGAGGAGTACGAGGGTTCACTGGTTCGGCTGCGGTGTGAGGCTTCCGTCGCCACAGAATAAGAGGGGGTGTGGGTGAGTGGAGGGATGGCCTGGCCAGCGGTGGGAGTAGTTATGGGGCGGTGAGGCCTTCGCGGCAGCACAGCCGGCCACGGGAGGCAGTAGCAGGCGACACGACCGGCGCTGCTTTGGGCGGCTGGACCAAGAAGACCAGAGGTTGAAGAAGCACTACGGCCGTTGGATGGACATCGTACGGTCACTGAATCTAGAATCGTTTATATCGACTAAGTTGACAAAGCCCTTGGTACGCTCCAACTTAGTAGGCCCACAGGTCAGCCTCCGAAACGGTGCGCCCCAGATGTCAGGGGGAGGAATCATTTTTTGGGCGGCCGAAGCTAAGAATATCCGAGCACTAGTGCAGAACCGGGCAATAGCACCGGTTCGTAAGGCCCTGTAGTGCCGGTTACATAACCGGCACTAAATTGTGGTCACTAAAGCCCCCCCCCCCTTTAGTACCGGTTCAGCACGAACCGGTGCTAAAGGGCAACCACGTGGCACGAGCCAGCTCCGGGGGCCTAGAGCCCTTTAGTACCGGTTGGTAAGACCAACCGGTACTATAAGGTTTGGTTTTTTTTTAGTTTTATGATTTCTTTTTTGATTTAATTTTGTGTTTCCATTTTAATTCTTATTCGTTTGCTGGTATTTTACGATACTACACATTGTACACGTTATGCATATATATACATATATATATATATATACATATATATATATATAAATGGAATTTCTGGTAGAACCAATCATGCATATATATATCATCAACTCACAAACCACCATATTAATTAATTCATACATACACACATGTATAGCTATATACAATTTCTCCTACATATGCATGTTGCCTTCGGAGCCAGTGGCATTATCCTAATTGGTGCCTTCGGAGCACGATGACAATTGGAAGTGGTTTTCATGGGGGTGGTAGCCGGTAATAGAATTCTTCCTTCGGATTTATGACCTGGTCGAGCAAAAATCCCGCTATTTCCTCTTGAAGTGCTTCTACGCGCTCCGTTTCTAGGAGCTTCTCCCGCACCTCTTTGAACTGTTAAGAAGGAGATCAATATGCATGTGTATTAGTTGTGTGACTAGATATCGATAATGGTGTAAAAATTGTGAATAGTGTTCTGACAAGCGTACCCATTCCTGTCTTTGAGATTTGCTCCTTTCGGACGCCATCATGCGAATGTTCTCGCAAACGCAGAATGCACACAGATCAGTCCCCTGTGCATGCTTCAGGGCCTTTACGAGAATGGAATTTGATTAGATAAAAATTAATCAAGCATGATAATTAAAGAGATGGCAGCTAGCTAGCTAGCTAGTACTACTTAATTGCTTACCTTGTGTCGAAACCATTTAAGCTTTTGTTTCCATTCGCCGGGCGTGACGGCGATGAACCTTGCCCAAGCCCTACCCGCCGACAAAGAAAATGAATAAAGGGGTTATTAAATAGTTCATATCATGAAATGACGAACTAAATAGGCCAAGATATATAGTTAATAATGATTGAAATTACCAGTTGACTATCCCAAACAAGATGTTATAGTCAGTTTTTTCTGAGATTAGTGAGTCCAGTACTTCAACTGTTCCGGCGTCAACTTTAATGATACACAAGACCCAGTGAAATCTGCATGCACACACGTTTGCATGTCTTAATTAAGCGGGCATATGTAAGCAAAAACATGTAGCTAGCTAGTAGGCAAAAGCAGAGAATTTGTAGTACAAGACAGTGTGACTCACTGGAAGTTGTAAGGAAGTAGTATATCTTCATTGTATTTGAGGCGCTTCAAGAACTCTAGCATGCTGTCCTCTACGTTCTTTTGCTGACATTGATTTATCTTCCATGTGTATTCATTAATGGTGTTTGGGTCAATGAACCCAATGCCAAAGCGTCCACCTTTTCTCATTTCATACATCTTTATCCTGCATAATACCACAGAAAAGAATATAGTGAGGATAATTACAGTTAATGATTGATCAAAAGGATCACTATATCTAGCTTGAGACTTAAATTATAGAAAGAAATCACTTACAGACAATAGCAACTGACGATGGATTTGTCGAGTGCGTCTTGATTGTATAACTGAAACAGTTCTAAATACTCAACGGACACAGCTTTCTCATGGAAGTAATGCTCCTGCTTGACATTCACCATGAGGGACAATCGATCTGAAATCTTGGTAATGTTCATGTACCATTGATGCAATTCATACATTCTCGTTGGGAGGTTCTTGACCTTGTCTGGCGCGACCAAAGGTTGGCCCCGGACATATTTCCGTTTTATTTCATCCTCTCTAAGCAAAGGCATGGGCTCGATCTCGAGGAGTTGTCCAACAGTGATGTTGAGAACTTCAGCCTGCATTATATGCTCCTCCGTTATTACCACATTGCCCACCTCGGGAATGTGCACTGTTTGCCCACAATAATATTGGGCGCGCGTACTGTCACCTGTTGTTGGCACAACAAGCGAGGGGATCGATTGCGCCGCCTGTTCTCCCAGCTGGGGAATGGTTTTCCCGCATTTTTTGGCAGCTGCTTCTTGTTTGCTCGATCCTGATGTAGACCTGCTCGCCTCCCTTTGTAGACGTGCTCGATTTAACTTCCTGATGTGGCGCTCATAGTCTGTGTCAACAGGCTTGGGTGCTGGTGGTTGAGCCATACGAATGAAGTGGTCAATCGTTTCCTCAGGCACTTTCTCCCTTGGCGGCGGTGGCAGTTTCGGTGCAAAATGGGCTTCCACCTCGGCCTTCGATATGGCTGTGATTTCCTCCTCGGACCTGTCATAAGACCTCTGTGGAAGAGGCGTGAGGCTTGGACCATATTTATATCGCTTGCCTCCGCCTGTACTTCCTGTACTACCTCGACTCGTACCGCTACGCACCATAGCTGCGGGGTGTCTCTTCTGCGATTGCTGAGGCGGCGGAGACGACTGACGGGGCTGAGTTGGACGAGGAGGAGTGGCCTGAGGTTATGCCGGACATGGAGGAGGAGTGGACGTCTGACGCTGTGGCGGACTTGGAGGAGCAGGATTGTCCTGACACTTTGCCGGACTTGGAGGAGGAGGAGTGGCCTGACACTTTGCCGGACTTGGTGGACTTGCAGGAGCGGGAGTCTGCTGATTCCGTGGCGGTCTTCTACGAGGACTCAGCTGACGCGTTGTCGGTGGCCTTGGAAAGATGATGCAATCCTATTTCCATAGGATGATACGATGTTTGGCCTCTCCGAGAAAGCGCTCGCCGTCACCTCCAGCAATGTCAAGCTGTAGCTCCGAATATGGTGGGTCCACCACCTCATCAACCAAGACACGAGCATAGCCCGCTGGAATCGGGTCGCAATGGAAGGTTGCCTCGGGGGGACTTGTAAAAGCAAAGCCGTCCGCCACCTTCATGGATATGTTCTTCATTTTGATGTGTAGCTCGCAGTTAGTGTTCTCCGTGATGTCATCCACGGGGTATCTACCCAGCATTGCGTCATCCAGGACGGAACCCACGCTGCTTCTCGGCATGGATGGGCCGGTGCTATCCAATGCTGGATCATCCGCTAGCTGCTGCAGCTGCTAAGACCCCCTTTGATGGGTAAGTGAGTCGATCTGCTCCTGCTGCCGCTGGAATTTGACTGCCAATTCCGCTTGACTTGCTTCTAGGCCTTGAAGGCATTCATAGTCCCACTTCCTCTGCTCCTCCTCCATCTTCCTCTTCTTATCCTCCGCAATCTTCTTTCTTGCACGGGTTCTGTAGTCGGTGTTCCATTCTGAAAGCCCCTCATACCACGGAATAGCGCCCTTGCCTCGTGTTCTTCCCGGGTGTTCAGGATTTCCCAGGGCACGCGCAAGCTCGTCGTTCTCTCTGTTGGGCTGGAACACCCCAGATCGTGCCTCTTCTATTGCAACAAGTATTGCATTGTCGGCTCCCTTCAGACTTTCCCTCGTTGAAACATTGCCTGTCTACGGGTCCAACTCCCCCCCATGCACATAGAACCAAGTCCTGACCCTGGGGGGCCAGCTCTTAGTAGCCGGAGTGACACCTGCATCCTCCATCTCTTTCTCAGACTTATCCCACTTAGGCATTGCCACCGCATAGCCACCTGGCCCCAGCTTATGGAGCTTATCCTTTTTTTCGGCATTCTTCTTGTTTATTCTCGACCGTTCCTTAGCTAATTCCGAATCCTTGAATTTCATGAAATCGTCCCAATGATCACGTTGGTTCTCTAGTGTTCCCTTGAATACTGGAGTCTTCCTTCCTCCCTTGACATACTTCTTCCATTCATGATTCTTGTGGTTCTTGAATGCAATCGCCATCATCCTAAGAGCAGCCTCCTTGACTTTCTGCACATCTGCTTCTGTGAAATGATCTGGTAGGGTGAAATGTTCCATGAGAGTATCCCAAAGCAGATCTTTTTGATTCTTGTTGACAAAAGTAACATCTGGACGTGGCTTTGCTGGCTCTCTCCATTCTTGAAGTTTGATCGGTAGTTGGTCCTTCACAAGAACTCCGCACTGACGAACGAACTTGTCCGCAATCTTCTTAGGCGCGAATGGTTTGCCAGTAGGGCTGCATGCCTCGATATTGTACTTTACGCCCTGCTTCAACTTTTTGTTCGGGCCTCGTTTCGTCATTTTGCCTGAAGATTTGCTTGATCCGGATGGCTGAAAGAACAAAGATCGATTCGTTAATATATCTTCAAGTCATTTAAAACATGTGATGATCACCAGATGCCTGCTTATATAAATATATATACCTCGCTGGTCTTTGTTGTTTCAGGAACAACATGTTCTTCGTCATCGTCATAATCGTAGTTCATGACTTCATCAATTTGGTCGTCGCGATCGAATATCATATCACCCTCTCCGGTGTTGTTTAGAAATTCGAAGCCGTCATAATCTTCTTCATTCTGATTATCATCTGGCCCGCGTATCATATCGAACATGGTCTGTTCTCCCTCTCTGTCGGTATTGTCTGCCATAGCTTTTATTTAACTAATCCAAAAGAAATATAAAACAATTTAGTATTCAAATTACATCGTCTCGAATAATAGATATAATCTCAAATACATCGTATCGAATAATAGATATAATCTCGAATACATCGTCTCGAATAGTATATAATATTGAATAGTACATCACTGGCTATTAGCTAATAAAGATCGAATACTACAGAAGAATCTAGGACACTCGCGGTTCCTCCGGCGCGGGCGGTGGACACCCAAAGAGAAGGAACCCTCACAGGATCATAGCTAAAGTGAGATCCCCGAAGAAACTGTCAGGTATTGGAGAACCTGCCGCCCTGTAACGCAACCATGTAGCGATGGACGTGCTCGTCCTCCTCCCTGGCACGGCGACGTACCACCTCCGGCGGGGCCGGGTCCCTCCGCACCGAAACTGGCCCACGCGAACGCCACCAAACGAGATCAGGGTCGACGACGGGACCCGGGGCCGGGTTCCTCATCAAGCGGCACGCCCCTCCAGGCAGGACCTCCCAATGCCAGCCCGGCGGAGCCCAGTCCCGGACATGGGTCGGCTGGACATCGTCGCGGACGGGTCGATGGCGAGGATGCGGGCCGGGCATCGTCGAGAACAAATACTAGCTATATGCCCGCAAAAAGTAACATTTTTTTAATGATTGGATTTTGATGACTAAAATTTCTAACATTTCTATATAACACTAATTATGCTAATCTAAATAATCTAAATATAACACTAAATATTCTAACATTTCTAACATTTCTATATAACACTAATTTCTAACTGATTAAACACTAATTATATCGATCTAACATGCATTCATACATATATAATAGTGAAAAAATAATAATCTAAATAATCTAAACTAATTAAACATACAAAATATATGTGTGTGTGTGTACTAATTAAACACTAATTATCTAAACTAATTAAACATACAAAATAATAATCTAAATAATCTAAACTAATTAAAGACTAATTATCTAAACTAATTAAACATGCTTGTGTGTGTGTACGGGCTCGGGGAGGGCTCACAGCGGGCGACGGCGACGGCGAGGCGACGGCGGGGCGGCGACGTCGGGGACGGCGTGACGGGGACGGGGACGGCGCGACGGGGACGGGGACGGCGCGACGGGGACGGGCCCGGGGCGGCGACTGGGGCGGGGGCGGCGACGGTGCCGGGGGCGGCGACGGAGACGATCAAGGGCGGCGGCGACGGCGGCGGAGACGGAAACAGAGGAACAAACAGAGAGGGAAAACGAAATTTTCGCACTCTAGTATATATAGGATGGACCTTTAGTACCGGTTGGAGCCACCAACCGGTACTAAAGCCCTGTTTTGGCCAGGCCAAGCGGCGGGAAGCGACCCCCTTTAGTACCGGGTGGTGGAACAAACCGGTACTAAAGGCCCCCCCTTTAGTACCGGTTTGTGCCACGACCCAGTACTAAAGGGGGTGCGCTGGCGCAGAAGTTTAGTCCCACCTCGCTAGTCGAGGGGCTACCGCACTGGTTTATAAGCCCCAGTGCGGTAGCTCTCTCGAGCTCCTCTCCTAACCAGGCCTACTGGGCCTACCTGTCCTCTTCGCCTAGTGGGCCTACTGGGCCTGCATCCTGGCCCAACGAAAGGTTGTGTCGCTAGTCGTATGCAGGCCGCTTTGGCCCAGTAGGCGGGCTTTTTTTTCTTAATTTTTTTTCTTTATTTTTTTTGTTTTATTTATTTTTGAGTTGTTTTTTGCTGTATTTAGAGTTTCTTTGTGAATATTTTTGCTTTAGGTACAAAAAATTACAAACTTTTTGTTAGTGCCGGTAGATTTCAAATTTGAATAGTTTAAATTTTGAATTATTTGAAATTTGTGTGAATCACTAGTTTGTGAATAACTTAACTTTGAAAAAAGTTTTTTCAGTGATTCTTTTTTCTTATGTTTAATATTAGTGTGTTTTATCATTATATTCAATTTAGTAATGCTTATGTTATTTAAAAAATGAAATGCCTTTGTAACAGTTCAGTTTTTGTCGGAAACCCTGATACTTCGAAAGAGATTGTCCATTTTGTACACGAAGTGCATCCAGTTTTTGCCGTAACCCTCTCTACTTTCTTGCACATGCTATTTGTATGAAATTATGATACCATGCCAACTTTCAACCTTTTCTGAGTTCATTTGAATTGCTTTTCAATTTCAGGGTCATTTAGCTGGAAAAAAAAATCAGTAAATGCATGAAAAGAATTTGTTTGCACATAAAATTTCTTCGCGTTTCAAATGCCAAAACACATAACTACCCTAACTATTACAGACATTCCCTCCTGGGTGTGAAACACAGAAGAAAGTGATGATAGTGAAGCCGATCACATCCCAGATCTTTGGGTGTGAAACTTTTTCTTCGTGTGTGTCCCTTTGCGCCGTAACCATGGAAAATCTTCATCATTTAACAGGATGCTCGGGTCAATATTCACTGTGAATGGAGCAATTTCATCAAACTTTTCATAATCTTCTGACTTGTCTGTCTTGTCATCCACTCCCACGATGTTTCTCTTCCCAGAAAGAACTATGTGCCGCTTTGACTCATCGTACGATGCATTCGCTTCCTTATCTTTTCTTTTTCTTGGCTTGGTAGACATGTCCTTCACATAGAAAACCTGTGCCACATCATTGGCTAGGACGAATGGTTCGTCTGCATACGCAAGATTGTTGAGATCCACTTTTGTCATTCCGTACTGCGGGTCTTCCGTTACCCTGCCTCGTGTCATATTGACCCATTTGCACCGAAACAAAGGGACCTTTAAACCACGTCGATAGTCAAGTTCCCATATGTCCTGTATATAACCATAATATGTTTCCTTTCTCGTCTTGGTTTCTGCATCAAAGCGGACACCACTGTTTTGGTTGGTGCTCTTCTTATCTTGGGCGATCGTGTAAAATGTATTACCATTTATCTCGTACCCTTTGAAAGTCATTATATTCGAAGATGGTAACTGGGACAGCAAGTACATGTCATTTTCAATAGAGGTGTCATGCATGGTACGTGTCTGCAACCAGTTGGCGAAACTCCTGGTTTGTTCACGTGTAATCCAGTCATCAGACCGCTCTGGGTGTTTGGAGCATAGCAAATTCTTGTGTTCATCCATATACGGAGCCACCAAGGTGGAATTCTGTAGAACTGTGTAGTGTGATTCAGTGAGAGAATGTCTGTCCATACATATTATTTGTTCCCCTCCTAGCGTGCCTTTTCCATCTAGTCTGCCCTTATGTCGCGATTCAGGAACACCAATCGGCTTAAGGTCAGGAATAAAGTCAATACAAAACTCAATGACCTCCTCATTTTGATGGCCCTTGGAGATGCTTCCTTCTGGCCTAGCACGGTTATGAACATATTTCTTTAAGACTCCCATGAACCTCTCAAAGGGGAACATATTATGTAGAAATACAGGACCCAAAACGTTAATCTCTTCGCATAGGTGAACTAGGACGTGCGTCATGATGTTGAAGAAGGAAGGTGGGAACACCAACTCGAAACTGACAAGACATTGCACCAAATCATTCTGTAACCTTGGTATGATTTCTGGATCCATTACCTTCTGAGAGATTGCATTGAGAAATGCACATAGCTTCACAATGGCTAATCGAACGTTTTCCGGTAGAAGCCCCCTCAATGCAACTGGAAGCAGTTGCGTCAGAATCATGTGGTAGTCATGAGACTTTAGGTTCTGGAACTTTTTCTCTGCCATGTTTATTATTCCCTTTATATTTGACGAGAAGCCAGATGGTACCTTAATACTGAGCAGGCATTCAAAGAAGATTTCCTTCTCTTCTTTGGTAAGAGCGTAGCTTGCATGACCCTGATGTATGCCGTCTTCTCCGTGCATACGTTGCTGGTCCTCCCGTGCCTCAGGTGTATCTTTTGTCTTCCCATACACACCCAAGAAGCCAAGCAGGGTCACGCAAAGATTCTTCGTCACGTGCATCACGTCGATTGCGGAGCGGACCTCTAGGTCTTTCCAATATGGCAGGTCCCAAAATATAGATTTCTTCTTCCACATGGGTGTGCGTCCGTCCGCGTCCTTCGGAACAGGTTGTCCGCCAGGACCCTTTCCAAATATCACCTTCAAATCCGTGACCATATCATGTACATCAGCACCAGTACGGTGGCGAGGCTTCGTCCGGTGATCCGCGTCACCTTTGAAATGCTTGCCTTTCTTTCTTATGGGATGCCTGCTCGGAAGAAATCGACGATGTCCCAGGTACACATTCTTCTTACAACTATTCAAATATATATTGTTGGTATCATCCAAACAGTGCGTGCATCCGCGGTATCCCTTGTTTGTCTGTCCTGAAAGGTTACTGAGAGCAGGCCAATCATTGATGGTCACGAACAGCAACGCCTTTAGGTCAAATTCTTCCCCCATGTGCTCATCCCACGCACGTACACCTGTTCCATTCCACAGTTGTAAGAGTTCTTCAACTAATGGCCTTAGGTACACATCAATGTTGTTGCTGGGTTGCTTAGGGCCTTGGATGAGCACTGGCATCATAATGAACTTCCGCTTCATGCACAACCAAGGAGGAAGGTTATACAAACATAGAGTCACAGGCCAGGTTCTATGGTTGCTGCTCTGCTCCCCAAAAGGATTAATTCCATCTGCGCTTAGACCAAACCATAGGCTCCTTGCGTCATCTGCAAACTCCTTCCGATACTTTCTTTTGATTTTTCTCCACTGGGACCCGTCAGCGGGTACTCTCAACTTTCCGTCTTTCTTACGGTCTTCTTTGTGCCATCGCATCGCCTTGGCATGCTCTTTGTTTTGGAACAAACGTTTCAACCATGGTATTATAGGAGAATACCACATCACCTTGGCAGGAATCTTCTTCCTGGGGCTCTCGCCCTCGACATCACCAGGCTCATCGCGGCTGATCTTATAGCGCAATGCACCACATACCGGGCAAGTGTTCAAATCCTCGTACTCACCACGGTAGAGGATGCAATCATTATGGCATGCATGTATCTTCTGCACCTCTAACCCTAGAGGGCAGACAACCTTCTTTGCTTCGTACGTACTCTCGGGCAATTCATTGTCCTTTGGAAGCATATCCTTTATCATTACCAGCAACTTTCCAAATCCCTTGTCAGATACACCATTCTCTGCCTTCCATTGCAGCAATTCCAGTGTGGTGCCCAGCTTTTTCTTGTCACCTACGCAATTCGGGTACAAATTTTTTTTGTGATCCTCTAACATGCGCTGCAACTTCTTCTTCTCCAAATCACTTGCGCAGTTTCTCTTTGCATCGGCAATGGCCCGACCTAGATCATCAACGGGCTCATCTGATGCCTCTTCTTCAGCTTCTTCCCGCATTGCCGGCTCAGCTTCTTCCCGCATTACCGGCTCAGCTTCTTCCCCCATTGTTGTATCATTGTATTCAGGGAACCCATGGCCAGGATAGCTGTCGTCGTCCTCTTCTTCTTCATTGTCTTCCATCATAACCCCTCTTTCTCCGTGCTTGGTCCAAACATTATAGTGGGGCATGAAACCGGACTCAAACAGGTGGACGTGAATGGTTCTTGACGTAGAGTAATTGTGACCATTCTTACAGCTAGCACATGGACAAGGCATAAAACCATCCGCCTGCTTGTTTGCCTCAGCCGCAAGCAGAAAAGTATGCACACCCTCGACGAACTGGGGAGAGCATCGGTCATCGTACATCCATTGCCGGCTCATCTTCATTACACAACACCGAATAGACCAAATTAATACAAGTTCATACATAAAGTTCATACAACACTTAAATGCAACAAACAAATAACTCTCTAGCTAAAGCATTTAAATGCAACAACAAATGCGATCAAGATCGCAACTAAGGTAACAATTGATCCAACAGCATAATGATACCAAGCCTCACTATCGATGGCATATTTTCTAATCTTTCTAATCTTCAAGCGCATTTTCTCCATCTTGATCTTGTGATCATCGACGACATCGGCAACATGCAACTCCAATTCCATCTTCTCCCCCTCAATTCTTTTCAATTTTTCTTTCAAGTACTCGTTTTCTCTTTCAACTAAATTTAACCTCTCGACAATAGGGTCGGTTGGAATTTCCGGTTCACATACCTCCTAGATAAAAATATCTATGTCAACTTGATGGGCATAATTTGTCATAAACACGAAATGCAACAAATATTTTTAAAAGAGAATATACCACATCCAGATCATAACAAGGACGAGGGCCGACGGGGACGGATATCAAAACCATGGCACTATGTATAACAAACAACGTACGGGTAAGATAATTATACGAGTAACTATATCTCCAAATCACACAAACATCAATTTTTTATAAAAAAATTTATGAACAAGAGGCTCACCACAAGGTGGTGCCGGCGACGGGACGGTGCGGGCGATCGACGGTGGTTACGACGGAGATTTAGAAGGCACTAAGTAAACCACACCTACATATGCAAACTAAGTGTTATTTTTGACCTCAAATTGCATATAAATCAAATACTAGCACATATATATATTTCCTCCCAAATTACTAAACTCACAAATTAATAACTATATAAAGCATTGCAAGAGCTAATCTAGCAATGAGAGATGAAAGGACAAAGTTGCTAACCTTTGTGATCACTTGAATGGATGGGGGCCTTCAAATCTTGACAAATTTTGGGCAAAATGTGTGATGAGGTCGAGGGGAAGAGGAAGAACAGAGAGGAGAGGAGAGGGGAAAGGGGGAAGAACAGAGCAAGCAGGACGAAGGGTTTATATGCAGGAGGACCTATAGTACCGGTTCGTGGCACGAACCGGTACTAAAGGTGCTGGAGGGGGCCTAGACTGACAACATCCTGCCACCACCCTCATTAGTACCAGTTCGTGGCACGAACCGGTGCTAAAGGTTAGCCACGAACTGGTACTAATTAGAGCGGCCCGGCTAGCCGTTGGAACCGGCACTAATGTATACATTTGTGCCGGCTCTAATACAAACCGGCACTAATGTGCTTCACGTTTGACCCTTTTTCTACTAGTGGAGATTGAAGAAGAAGCACGACATCCGTTGGATAGACATCCAACGGCCACTGCTGCTAGAACCGTGTGTTGACTATAATAAGTTGACAAAGCCTTGCATATGCGTCAACTTATTTTTTTAGGGGACGCGTCACTTAGTAGGCCCATTTGCATTTTGTAAGAATGTATAGTCCATTTTTGAATTCTAATGGAATTTACAACATCCCATTTACAGTTTTTTAAAAGTACAACCCATTTTCTAGCTAGGACAACGATTTATAATTTCAACCAACCGTTGAAGACAGAATTCAATAAAATTTCCCACATTTTGATGGGATCCGAAATATTTTTATCCCAAAATTTCTAGTCAGATTAAATATAAATTTGTATTACGTATAAATCCAACGAAACATTGCGCGTGCAACAATGAAAATTTAAGATTTTCAAAATCCATAAATAATATTTTATAAACTAATTTCGTGTTTGGTGCATTCTTTTATAGTTACTGCCCAGTTTTTATAATTACATCCCATTTATTATTTTTTAAAGCCCATTTTCCTGTTAAGCCTAATGCATCCCTCCTAGGAATGATTTGCAGCCTAGCGGGGCGGAGAATAACAAGTTGACCTTGCCTGGGTATTCCTCAAAAAGACGTATAGCTGGGCTAGCCATTTTCATCTTGAAAAAAATTAGTATCTGGGCTGGATATCTGGCCTGGGCTAGACGGGCCACAGCCCGCCCAGTTAATACCCTGCTCTCCTCTGAACAACAACGAAATCATCGCCAAGAAAAACTCTGCAGTGCTCACGCCTCAAAAACACAAATATTGCTTGAACTGCTTGGTCCCAGCTGTCGACCGCACCTTGTGCAATTCTCTCGTTTATATTGACTACATAGGTTGACAATGGTGTGGGACCGTGATGTCAGGAAACCAGGAGAAAGCAAAAAAAAATATAGTTGTACATAATAAGGAGGCACTTGCGTACGTACGACTATGGCCCTAGTGGGTCCCTAGTGTCATCCAGTCAAAATAAAGTCATCTCCTGAATCCTCATGTTCGTTGACCATGTTAACAATGCTCGATGCCACGGCGAGCGCAACAACTCGAAGGACAATGGAGAGGGCCTCGCGGGCCCTACAGAGGTCTGATACAGCGCCCGCTGCTCATTCAGGAAGCCAGGATCATCGGACACCTATGAGCACCTTCGAGAAACTGAGACGACATGAAATGGTAAGGCCGCGCTTGGGAGCTCTGGTTTATTTCAAACCTGTATTAACATACAAGTGTAATTTACTCGTCATCGGAAATAACGCGTAAAATACAGGCGTAATGAAACCGAGGGCCCGAGGTCTGTAAGTAAAACCGGCGGGTTACGCGTGTAATTTGAGAGACCAGTGTATATTTTACAAGCACTGCTATATGGACGACATTACCAGACGATACATGCACGACGTGCCTATCATGCCATTCATGGGCAAGGTTGAAACAACAGCTAACGGCTGGATTAGCAATCGTTTGAGTGTCGTTCAGCATTTTTATCGTGTGTGAAGTACTTCCGATAGGTTACTAGTCGAAATCGACCAACCAAGCGCCTTCGCCCGAGACCATCCGCTTTAATTTACAAGCGTCAGTTTTACAAGCGGTTTTGGTTGGAAAACGACAATCCAATCACGGCCTAATATCATGAGTTTGTCGGAAGATCATATGGTTTCACGTCTAAACTACCCGACTTGTCGTATAGGCTATGAATGAAACATCAGACGATGAACTTCTTAAGCACGGAAACAACAGAAGAGGATGATCTTCTTAACAAGCAAATCACTGGCATTAGATCGACATGCAAAACAATACGAAGCATTATTCTTAGGAGGCACGGTGAACAGCTCGTGATGCCGCATGCCACAACATTCCAAGCTCAACTTTGCAATCAAACACAAGGCCCGACATTACATAGACAATATTGAGAACAAACTCTTAGCACAGGAATATCTCAGCAGAGTAACTATTTACTTCTAAACTGAGCACAGGAATAGGAAAAAACACTCGACGCTGCTCACAGCAAGGGCGTCCCACTCAAAAATATCAAATGCATGCCTTCTGGCTAACATCAATGAGAAAATTTTGACAAGGTTTTCCAATTCCATTATATTAAACTAACGTCTTCTTGCTAACATCAATGATTAAACTTTGACAAGCTTTTCCCATTCAGACTATGTAATGCCTATGATCGCGGAGTCCTGTCGCTTCCTGCTAACATCAATGATTAAACTTTGACAAGCTTTTGCCATTCAAAATATGTAATGCCTATGATCGTGGAGTCCTGTCGCTTCTTGTACTTTTCTGGGCACTTTTTGCCAAGGGCACTCCACGTGTTTTTAAATTGCCAATGGTCTCTGCAGACTAGTCATGTCATCGGTGTCTAATATTTATGGCACCGGCTGAAGCAATGGAGGGATTCAGTGCCAAACTAAGAAAAGGTGAAATTGGCACCTCTTTTGGCCTACATAGTGGAAGGCCTAATACTCTGTAAAGCTTCTCGGTCATTCCTTTTGTAATGTAGTGCAAACAATGACTGCTTCTTTCTGCAAAGTGGAACGACCAACTGGACCCAGTAATGCAGCAGTTTGCCTTGGACACATTGGCTCCTTTTGTGCAGTTGAACTAAAATCGAAGTCGGAATAAAACCGAGCTTTAATTGTGATATCCCTGTAAGCAACAAAAGGTATAAGGGAAACAATTACTGAGAAATAACGGTTGATGACTTGTACTCCCAGAAGAAAAACATCTACTGATCTACCTTATCTTAATGGCAAACAAATCAGGAGAGTAGCAATTCTCAATCAGTGTGATTCATTCATATTAACTGAGACATTATCTTAACAATGCCTTGTTTCAACATGTATAAAGAACGAAAAAGCAGAAAAGTATCATTCCTAAAACAATGCGACTGATTCATTTTAACAGAGACATTATCTTAACAATACCTTGGTTAAACATGTAGAAAGAACTACAAAGAAGGATAGTACCATTCCTAACAAGTGTTGTAGTTTTGAACTAAGATTCAATAGTTAATTAATTCTGAGAGTGGCATTGCTTAATTTTACCAACGACATTAGATTAATGAAAAGCATAAACAGTTCCAAGGGAGAGTGGGTGCAACAACAGTATGTGCTTCCATCTACTTATAAAGGGGGTGATGCAGAGTTTGTTGTAAGAAAGCAACAAGCATCATGTCTGCGTTGGTCCCATTTTTGTTCACTACTTAATGGGAAAAGACAGCAATACAATAGCTTCAATTCAACATTTATTTAAAATAGTACCAATACAAGTTGCACAACATCTCAAAGCACACTGCACAATCATGTGGATGAAGGCCTGAACTGACCTTTCATGAGACGGACAAGATAAAATACGAATCTGCCAACACGAATAGGAAATCCAATCTCGTTTTGTGCAGTTGTACTAAAATCAAGCAAAGTGTTTCGCGTAGCAAAGCAAAATGTCACAATAGCAACAAGTTGAATAGATATCCCTGTTTAAACAGAGGCAAAAAAGGAATCAATTACTGGCTAATAAAGGAGGATGAGACATGCGGCCAAAAAATGGTAATCCCGCCAATCCCTAACAAGTGATGCAGTTTTGAAATAAGATTCAATAGTTAATTCTAAGAGTGGCATCAATTACTGGCTTATAAAGGGGGTGATGCTGAATTTCTTGTAACAAAGCAACAAGCATCATGTCTGGGTTGGTCCCATTTTTGTTCACTACTTAATGGGGAAAGACAGCAATAGAATAGCTTCAATTCAACATTTATTTAAAAAAGTACCAAAACAAGTAGCAGAACATCTCAAAGCACACTGCACAATCATGTGGATGAAGGCCTGTACCGACCTTTCATGAGACGGACAAGATAAAATACGAATCTGCCAACATGAATAGGAAATCCAATCTCGTTTTGTGCAGTTGCACTGAAATCAAGCAAAGTGTTTCGCGTAGCGAAGCAAAATGTCGCAATAGCAACAAGTTGAATAGATATCCCTGTTTAAACAGAGGCGAAAAAGGAATCAATTACTGGCTAATAAAGGAGGATGAAACATGCGGCCACAAAAATGGTAATCCCGCCAATCCCTAACAATTGATGCAGTTTTGAAATAAGATTCGGTAGTTAATTCTAAGAGTGGCATCAATTACTTGCTTATAAAGGGGGTGAAGCTGAATTTGTTGTAACAAAGCAACAAGCATCATGTCTGGGTTGGTCCCATTTTTGTTCACTACTTAATGGGAAAAGACAGCAATACAATTGCTTCAATTCAACATTTATTTAAAACAGTACCAAAACAAGTAGCACAACATCTCAAAGCACACTGCACATCATGTGGATGAGACCAAGATTTGAAACAACTCGCCAGGAAGAGTGGAAACAAATATCGATCTCCTTTTGTGCATATCCACAAAAAGTAAGCAAAGTCACCGGTGTGACATTCAAGTTGAACTGCACAAAACACTCTTAAAACATAAGTGTTTCGAGTAGCAAAACAAAATGTCGCAATAGAAACAAGTTGAATCGATACCCCTGTTTTAACAGAGGCAAAAAGGAAACAATTACTTGCCGATAAAGGAGGATGAAACAAACGGTGACAGAAAGAAGCATCTAACTTATCTTGGATGGAAAACAAAGTAGGATAGTAGCATTTCTAAAACGGTTGCATTGATTCATATTAACAGAGACATTCTCCTGAAACAACATTTGTTAAAAAATGTAATTTACTTTTAACAGTGGCATTGCTTCAATTTTCCAGTGGCATTCTTAGATTAACAACAGCAAAATAGCTGTATGGGACATGCCAGCACCATGTGCGTCCACACGTATAAATGGGTGATGCAGAGTATGTAGCCAAGCAGCATATATGTGTTGGTCCCATATTTGTTCTCTTTGAACCTTTTTCCTAAGTGAGGGCAACAAATCTAGTCCTGCACAAACTACCCGACCCCCCAGTTTCTTTCCCTTTTCAACAAAGAGTTTGGTTCCTTACAGATGTGTGTACTGGGTTACCCCCTTTTCCCTTTTCGACCTACAAAGCGGCTGGATAGCCAGTCTATACTACTTTCCGCCCCTCCTTTCCTCATTGAACCACGTCCTAGATTCTTGCTCCGGCCCACCGCACCCTTCTTTCCTCTTTGAACCAAGACCTAGATTCGACTACAGATCGAAAAAGATCCACATGCCCAACGACGGTTTCAAAGAAACTTATACCTTAGGGTCATCGGGATGTGGCAAGGCGTGCGGCGGGAGGCCAGATCTGCCCACACTACGTACGGCAGCGAGGAAGAAGGGGTCGGTGGCCCTCCCGCACAGGCGCTGGGTGAAAGAGAATAGCGCAGCCGGTAGTGGATTGCCTCCCTCACCGAAGGCGATAGAGTGAACGCTGCACCTCCTCCCCTTCCCGGTGCGACGGGATACGGACGCCTCCTTCACCAGTTGTGAGGGGGGAGAGAGAGAGACAAGAGGCCAACGCAGTCTTGTTTAGATCTGGTGAAGAGAGGGTGAGAGACTGTGAATATAGCAAACCCTAGAAAATGAACACCGAGCCTCCAGCGTGTAACATATATGTAGTGCGGCGAGCGTGTGGAGAGTGCAAACCCTAGCGAACAAGCGCTGAGGCTCCCGCTTATATATATACTACTGTAGTACGGACTGAGCTCCGGTGCCTTCACTGCACCTGCTTTTGGCTGTATGACAGGTGAGCCAGCCACATTTTGGGCCCACCTGTCATAAACCCAAAGTCAGGTGCACTAAGTCAAGCCGCGTCCATATAGTACTCTCGTGTATACGACTAATTATACTAGTGGAGTGGTTTTCTTATTCTCTCCATAACAATCGTTTAAATTGTGTAAGTACGAAACGAAACTCTTTATTTAATGTACAGTGAAGAAAACTAGTACTACTTGGTCGCACTTCCTGTCCTTCACATGTGGTATACTACCCTCCCTTAAGTGAACAACCACAAATGCGCCAAATTATCAGGAACGTGTGAGAGTGTGTACAAATAAAGAATTTTAATTTCAATTATCGGAAAGGTTTGAGAGTATTACAAAGTTTGACGTCAGTCAAATCTAATATGCGGAGTAAACAAAAATGGAGGGCTACTACGTCCATCCGGGTTTTTAGTCCACACCATTTTTTAAATCGAAGTTAATAGATGGACAAATAAAATTACAGGGGAGCTGGAGATAAAATTGTGAGCAGGCTTAGAAATCAATACAAAACTTATGCTCTTAATACCAACGTTGATCCTTCTTCGAGGAAACATTTGGTTCATAGCCAATTGTGTGATAAAATTGCACCAACGTGAAAGACGACTGCGTCTCCAACGCAACCAAGGTGAACAGATGAAGGATATCATCTTTCTGCGTAACAAGCAAAGAGCACTGATGGAATACAGCTTGTTTTTCATTCAAAATTGATCAGCTTCACCAGCCGACGCAACCATGAGGCACAACCATG
The DNA here is from genome assembly GCF_002162155.2 of Triticum dicoccoides. Lineage (NCBI taxonomy): Eukaryota > Viridiplantae > Streptophyta > Magnoliopsida > Poales > Poaceae > Triticum > Triticum dicoccoides. Next base: position 653,840,737 of record NC_041381.1, read on the forward strand.
AGCATCGATAGGTCATCATGGTGATGCATCATCCATTTGGCATCAAGTTTGGGTGAGGCACCTATGAAGTTCGACAAATCCTCACTGTGGTCTGTTTCTTCTTAGTAGTCAAGCTCGAGGAAGGAAGAACCACATGGCAGAGGACAGTGAGGCGGAACAACAATGGCCATCCAAATTTGTGCAGTTCCACTAAAATTGAGGAAGACATGCCCGGGTATGGAGACACGCATCGCTGTTTCCAAAAATATAAAAAAGGGTTAGCAACGACATCTCCAATCATATTTGTCCAACTGGCACATTATGTACGTTGTTAATTATATTCGCAGCAATATTAGGCTGGTCATAGTGGGGAGTAACTTAGACTAGTAACATGCATATGTTACTAGTCTATGTTACTACCTCTATAGTGCATAGTATCATAGATTAGTATGATAAGTGGTCTTATTTATTGCCATGCATGACACATAGTAGTATCATATTTATTATGTTACGGTATCTACCTATGTTACTATAACCATCTCTCTCTTCTTTAATTACCTGCCACATAAGCATGTTTGTGAGTCCCAAGTGCATGATACTACTTATGTTACCCCCACTATGGCCAGCCTTAACGTACAACATCTCTTGTTTACGCACGTCCGGACCGCTGCCATGACCGGTCCTGACCAACCCGAACCCTCTTCCTCACCCGAGCGTGCTTCCCGCCCGAAACGGTCAGTGCCGCATTCATGCCCGGCCAGAGCGGACGCGACCTCTCACTGGCACCTGCATTGAAGCGGCGCGCCGGCCGAGAGAGCGTCGCCCTCACCGCTTCCGGGTGCACGCGGCTGCTCCGCATTCAAAGGTCGCAATAGCCGGCTACAACATGCATGTAAAAAGTTCTTGGGAGTCCGTGCAACAGCTAGCTGTCCTCCCCCAACTCTTCAATCTCTTCCAGTAGTGCTAGTACTCCATGGCACGATCCATCAGACAAGCAGGCGGGAAAGTTATCGTATACTCAGTTTTGCGGTGAGTGGCATGCCGAGCGACCGTGTGGGCTCGAGCCGTGGAGGAGGGTGAGACACGAACAGGACAGACGTGATTTAAACGTTGGTTTTGCTCGATGGCGCAATCCAACGAAACGAAACGTTGGTTTCTCTCCGTCTCCATTTTTCCTCCGGAAAAACGGAAACTTTCCACTCCATTTTCATTCCTATTCCAAGGTTGCCCCATTACAACATTCCATCAAATACAAAGGAAAACTAACACGCATGCTGATGCATCTCAATGATTCACAGATCATAGCCAATATTTACTTCATAACTAAACAAAAAAGTTGTGAGAGCGTGTACGAAAGAAAAACTACTGATGGGGTCACTACGACTTAAACCCTAAACCCTAAATATGATTTCATTCCCTGGCCAGGTAGAACCTGTCGAAGGAAAAACGGCTGGCACCCTCGGATCATACGATGCTTTTGTGCAGTTCCACTAAAATCGACCTGAGCATCCCTGATGGCAAAGATATTGAAGAAGTGTTATTAGAATAATAGTACCGGCACTAGTTAATGAGACATAAACTCATCACAAGTAGAAGCCGGTAGAAGTAGAGAAAGATCGACATGGAGATGGAGCTACGGTAGTGGAGCAAGCCGGCTCCAAAAGGAAGATTGACTACCTGGGACGTCAGGCTGTAGCTAGATGGGCGGTTGGGACGCGGCATCGGCCCATACCACGGTGACCCCCGATTGGGACGCACCAACAGTGGGTTTTCTCCCTCGTCGATGTCGACCGCATCTACGCAGAACATTGTTCCCTTCCCCCAGCTGCGGGATCAGGCCCGTCGTTCTATGCTTGTGAAGAGAGCAACCTTAGCAAGCAGGCTTGTAGCTTAGGATCCTGCTAGTGTATATATAGTGGTTTTCTTTTTCTCTCCATATAAACCATTTTATATTGCGTACGTGTCATTCAAGAGTGAAATGATGGTTGCTTCTTCCGACTAACTTACTGTGTGATTTGACTGCTCCTTAGTGGCCCATACACGTACTCCCCCTACGTGTATGCAACAGTCACACATACACATGGACGCAAAAACGCGCGCGACGCCCTAATGCATGCATGTCCGAGCACATGACGGAACACACACGGTCACGCTAAGTGCTCAACCTACACGTGCATGCACACACATACTCAGTTACGGTGAGCTAGTGACCGTATAAACACCGGAAAATATATATATTGAGCGCAATGAGCGTAGTATGAAGTCCACTGACCGTATTTTTACAAATATACAGTGACAGACAGTGTAGTTATCTCATTTGAAATTAAGCCATATTAACCGGAGAGGAGGCAGTATGGACTAGCATTACTTTTCTGTGTCCCATCAACTTGCCGAACGAGGAGAAGGTTGCTGGACGGGAGAAGCTTGCGCACGGTGGCTCGCAGGACAAGGAGAAACTTTTGACTAATGCAAGCTCTCCCTCGCTCTGGCGGTGGACGTGCAACAGTTAATTTGGTGTCAGATTGCCAGAAGCATACACTATACTACTAGTGCTACTATTGTTCGACTTCCCGAATAGGCGAACAGCCAAGCGCAAAGTTTACTAGTACTAGTACTACTAATATAGTCTATAAAGGTACGTACTATACTAAGTACTAGGAACCGGATGGAGGAGCGTCTGCACTCTTATTATAATTTTAAAATGGATAAAGCAATCTTCAACACATTTGGTTCTCTTCGAGGGTTGTCGCATGTGATAATGGAAGTTGATTGCATGGAACACTCGCCACAATTCTCGCTTAATTCTGGCTCATATCCTGTTACAAATAGTAGCACTCGGTAATATTTCCTCTTTTTTGTTATTCAGCATGTAAACAGGTTAGCAAACCTTGCGGCGCATCTTCGTGCGAACCGTGCTTGCTGCACTTTGAATGTGGCCGAGAGCTGGCTTGACGAAACACCTCGCTTCCTACTTCTTTTTGTGCGGGGTACCTCGTTTCCTAGTGACCAGTGTCTTGGCTGATCGTCCTAAGAATGCTTATATATGAATAAAGCTCTCTCATTTACCCGCAAAAAAGATTAAGCCATATTAGCCGGAAAGGTGGGAGTATGGACTAGCACTACTTTTTGGTGTGTCCCGTCAACTCGCAGGATGAGGAGAAGCTTGCAGGACAAGGTGAAGCTCGCTTACGCCTTTTGACTAATGCAACCTACCCTCGGTGGACATGCATCAGTCCATTCGGTGTCAGATTGTCAGAGGCATACACTGTAGTACCCAACATGCGGAGTACCTTGTTCGACTTCACGAAGAGCCGAAGAGCCAAGCGCAGTAGTACAAGTAGTACTACTACTAGAACCGCATGGTGGAGCATCTGTACTCTTATTTTTTTATCTCTGGTAAAGTACACGTTTATTCTGGAGAAGGGCGGAAAACGGCAGCCCAACATGTAATGAATGATATCGATCAACCAACCATGCTCGAATATATCTTGGCCTCCGTGCGAGCCCGTCTGTGTGTTCTCGCTCCTCGTCTCTCTCAAGGAACGGCGGGTTGGCTCTTTGCCGTTAATTGAGATCGGTTTGCTCACACTCCTGTCCCACATGTCAGTGATATGCCAAGAGGAGGTGTGTTGACCGACTGGCCATACACGTACTTGGTTTTGCACCTTCATACTACTCCTCCCTCCGTCACAGTTTACAGGGCGCGCTTCATTATGATGCATTTCTCTCAATGCATTTCCACCACCAGAGAGACTTTAGACGCGTTTGGTTTAATGCTCAATTAATTAGGGCGCGGTAACCACAATCAAATCTATAATTTTCTCTCCATATATTGTACTACTACGGAGTGGAGTAAGTGCATGCATGTATGTACCCGGGGTGGAAGCACTGCATGCATGTGTGTACGCCGTGCTATAACTACCAATGCTATTCTCAGGCCGGTCGCTAGCCGCCTTGGTCCCACAGATTTTCTTCTTTTTTCTTTAGCGCGCTGTATAAACAGTTATGGATGGAGTAGTATGAGCGGATTCAAAGAAGATCATATTGATGGTTGCTTCTTCAGAGCAACTTACAGTGGGAAAGGTGGGGCTTATGATTTGACTACTCATTACTCACTATTAATGCGGCGCAACGACCGGGCTGAGTCTCGCATGCGGTTGTGCACTACCCCCTCGGTTCTTAAATATACTCCGGAGTATATTTGTCTTTCTAGAGATTTCAATGAGTGACTACTCAAATATTTGTCTTTTTAGATATTTCAAATGGACTGGCACATACGGATGTATATATACATATTTTAGAGTGTAGATTCATTCATTTTGCTCCGTATGTAGTCACTTGTTGAAATATCTAGAAAGACGAATAGAATATTTAGGAACGGAGGGAGTACACATACAAAGGAAAATGAGTGAATCTACACTCTAAAATATGCCCATTTGAAATTTGTAAAAAGACAAATATTTAGGAACGAAGGAGTATAATTTTGTGCATGGCACATGGACCCGGATAATGAAGAGGCTTCTGGCAATGCTATCAAGCTTCCATCATTCGTTTACATAATTGACGTACTATAAAAATAATTTTCCAGCGACATGAAATTGTACAATGGTGTGAGCTTTCTGCTTTTGTTTCGCGTGTCTTGCCATCGATGCTCTTTCGGAAACAATAAAAAACTAACTTCCTTGCTAATGCATGTCAATTATTAGCAGATCAGAGCTAATAATTACATCACAACTGAAGACAGAGTTGTGAGAAGGTGTTAAATTAAAATTGATCCATGCTTTCATTGGCAGCAATGTCCCCCCAACTCTGTCTAAATCAACAAGGCATGTTGGGAAAAAAGTAGCTGTCTGGAGCATGCAACATTCCGATCATTTTGTGCAGTTCCACTAAAATAGAGCTGAGCGTCCCTGTTCCAAAGATATTAAGTGTGATTACGATAATAGAGGACTGCTGATGAAACAATAAACACACAAATAGAAGCCGGTCACCTTTGCAGTCTCTCTTAAGACTAACTAGTTGGAGAAGATTAGGCTCAGAGTTGGATGAGGAGGATAGAGCAAAACCAATCACCCTTTGTGCAGTCGCACTGAAATGTAGAGACATTGCCCGTGTGACATTTTAGTACAACTGCACAAAACACTCTTAAGAAAAAAGTGATTTGTGCAGTTCACCAAAAGGTCGCAATAGCAACGAGGTGAAATGGATAGCCCTATTTGCAAAAAAGAGGTAGAAAGGAAACAATTACTGGCCAATAACAGTTGATCACACATGCGACGACAAAAAAGAAGCATATTCCTTGGCCTATGGGAAGATAAAAACACGGTTGTGTTTGTCTAAAACGGTGTGAGGACGAGAATGCAATATGGAAAGTACGCTGGACGAGCTACATTTTGGGCAAAGAACTATGGAAGATCCACATGCGGCGACGTGGGAAGACGGGCAGTGGAGCAAGGCCGGAGGGGATACCTGGAGGTCATCGGGATGTAACTAGGTGAGCGGCGGCGGGCGGAATCTGTGAGCAGGTGGCGTAGGCCCTGCCGCGTTGGAGCTTGGTCAGAGAGAACGACGTGTACCGCAGATCAGGACGTGCTGCCTCGGCGCCGTCGAACGGACAAACGATGCACTTCCTCCCTTTCCCCCGGTGGACGGGATGCGCCCGGATCAGTGACCAAGGGTGAGAAACAGAGAGGCCACCGCACTCCCTTTCCCCGGGCGGACGGGATGCGGCCGGATCAGTGACCAACGATGAGAGAGAGAGAGAGGCCACCACAGCCGTGTGTGAGATACTCTGAAGCGCGACAAACCAGGCACGCAAGGCTCCATTGTATATAGTGAGCGGACTACCTTTTTCTCCATAAAAATCATTTTATATTCAGTGTACCTGCCATTGAGCGCTATAACTTTATTTAAAAATAACGCGGCAACGCGTCAAGTCGGACTTTGTTTCATGCAGGCGTGGTACACGACCTCCCTAGGTAAACAACCGCTACAGGCGTTCAAATTAGCACGTGGGTTGCCATTTCATAAAGAAATGAGCTCCACCGTGTACCCGCGCGGGTGTGGCTGGGCACGAAGCATGAGTATGTGCACGGTGCACCTATTCTCTTCTTGTATACGTACACCACCTACGTGGGGTTGTGTGAGAGAGATACAAACCTAGAGAGATATAGTGTGTGGGTTCTTGAGAAATTTTTTTGGGGGGGGGGGGTCAATCAAAAAATGTAACATATGCAATGTGTGTGAAATAGAGTCCTGGATATAACATATATATAGAGGGGGCGATCCACGAGAAGAGAGTGGAGGTATCATCGGCTTGAGGTGTCCATAGAATTGAAAAGAGGGATGATGTGTGTGTGTGTGCACGCGCGATCGATAAAGAGTGCCATCGAATTTGTGTGTGCCCACATCAAAGATATAGAGTGGCTGGCCTACTGGAATGTGAGAGGGGACATGTGCAGTTTGTCTCTGTGGCATGGATACCTACCTGCAGCGCTCGACTATCGGTGTGTGGTGGGGGAAGAGGGAGGCCCAATTAACTATAGAGGTACAATGGCTGGTATATGTGTGGAGGAGGAGAGAGGCCTACCTTATGTATTAAGGAGATCGATCTGCCTCATGTATTAAGGGAGATCGATCGGCATCCATGCATATGTGCAGGAGAGGAATAAGGTTGGGAGAGAGACAAAGCTAGAGTGTTGGAGGGGGTGGTAGTGGAGTTGCTTCTAACAAATGGTGGGATAGGCTTGCTAGACAAATGGAGGGCACCCCCGCAATATCAATAAGAGAGGAGATGGCTGCTTGTTGTCTGTGCACGTGCGTGTGAGAGATGGGTCAGGAGGCATGCATGAATGATGAGGGGGAAAATGTGGCTATGGTAAGCAGACATAACTACATAGGAAGATCAATCGCCCTTTGTTAGAGAAAGGAGAGACATAACTTGTGAGGTACGTCGCTCGATGGGGGGGGGGTAGTTAAAGTCGATCTAGGTATATGTTGGGAGATCGATCGGTATACATGCATGTGTGTGTTAGAAGCAAATGAGGCACGAGGAGAAGGATAGAGAGAGAGGGATGCATGTAGGAGGTGGTACGAGAGGCATACTATATCGAGCGGGGAGGAGTGTGCGAGTACGAGAACGATGAAAAGAGTGGTGGGAGTGAGGCATGGATGGTGACAAGAGAAGAGGGAAAGCTTGTGTTTGTGCTAGGCACACCTGGCTAGAGAGGTATATCGATCGATGTGTGCCGTAAAGAAGGAGCTGGGGGCCTACACACACCGTGGGTGAACGACCTAAAGTGAAAAGATGAATTTGCGCGATGGAGCTAGAGAATGCTGAGGGAGGGTGAGAGGGATGCGGGCGTGTGCATGCACAAGAGAAAGTTAGCGCTAGCTACAAAGATAAGAGGTTTGTGTGGGTGTAAAAGACGAATAGAGATCATATATACTTCATTATAAAAAGCGAATTCGGATATTTGAAGAATTTATCATAGTGTTTTAAACCGACGCATGTGTGAATATATATAACGGTGATACACATGGTGTGTTTATGAACATGTTATACCACATTTAATATATTTTATCTCTACTCTTATAAAAAAACGGAGTTGTTGATGATGGTGTGCCTGCCATCCTGCATTATAGGCTGTCCGATTTATATCTGGCGGATAGCAAGGAAACTATGATGGTTGAAGTTGGAAACAATCATGATTGTAGATTCTTATTGAAATAGAGAAACAAATTCAAATTTAGTTCGAATTGCGGCGGAAGTATAGGCATTTGGAATGCACTAAAATGTTGGTATGAGTAGGTTACATGCATTATACAGCAAGCGAAAAAATTTAATCGGACATAACATGGATTCATACTCCCTCCTTCCATCTATATAGGCCGTAATGAGATTTTTAAGACCGCCTTTGACTATTGACAAGATTAATAGTACATGTCATGCACAATGTGAAAATTATATCATTGAAAGAACCTTTCACAGACGAAGTTAACTGTGTGCTTTGTGTAAGTTGCATGTCATATATCATTGCTCTAATATTTGGTCAAAGTTAGCATCGAAAAACGCATTAGGCCCTATATAGATGGAAGGAGGGAGTAGCTTTGAATAGCATTTGTATAGTAAAACGGGGAAAGACTCTCTCTTTGTGTGGTGTGAATAGTTTTATTTTTTTCGTTTTCTTTTTGGTTGAGGGAAGTGCGAATTGATTTGGTACGTACAAGTACAATATTACTACACGTTAGGCTTGTCCCTAAAATTCCACCCGCGTCTTGTTATATCCCGAAAATTCAGATATCATGCTCCCAAAACTGGCGCCTTCACAACCCGCGCCTTGCTATCCCAAAATTACAACGCACGCGAAAACTCCCTCCAGCTGCCAAATCCCGATACGTGAAATCCCCCTTCTAACCCTGAGCCGAAAGGGCCGCTAGTTCAAATCGGTGGGGGGTACTTTTGTAACACACCCTACATTTTGGACAAGCGCGTCCCTAAGTCATGCTTCACCCCCTCCCATCACCCCCTTTTCGCCATTCGAAATCCCAGGCCGCCATAACCTCCCTGCTCCAGCCGCGAAACCCCACCCTCCTCCGTCCGCCACGTCACCGCTGCCCAGCCGGAGCCTCTTCCCCGACGACGTCGTCCACCGCAACAGCTTGACGTCCCTCGTCCACCTCCCCGGATGAGGATCCGTCGTCCATCTCGCCGTTCCGCCGGTTTAGCCGCCCCGTCCTCCACCTCCAAGGAGCTGCTCCAACGATCGCACCTTCTCCTTAACTCGACCTCACGGCGCCGACGGTGCTCCATCCCGCACCCCCAAGGAGCGGCTACCTTGAAGCCGACGCCGCGGGCGACATCCCCACAGCGGCTCTCCCCCAATGCGAGGCCCCTTCGGCGGCAGCGTCCATACCAGCCGGATCTGCTGCTGCTGCTCCGGCTCTCGCTCGATCGCTCGCTCGCCCAGCTACTGCTGCTTCTCTCCCCCTCGCTCGTGCTGCTGCTCTGCTCCGATTAAGCCACACTTCAGTCGACTAAATCGACTTTTGGGTCAGTCGAT
>NC_041381.1:653850135-653897851 GCF_002162155.2 Triticum dicoccoides
CGGCGGTGGCGAGTTGTTTCGAGGCGGCCCTGGGGCCGGCGGTTCGGCCGGTGGTGGCTGGCGGCTCAGGGGGGTGCAGGTTGAAGATGAACTGCATGCCCTCCCTAAACTACATGTCAAGTGCCTCTCTGCTACCATTGCATTCAGTTTCGACAGTAGCATTCAGATTCCATAGTGAATTTCAGTTTCGACAGTTAATTTCAGAGTCAACAGTTTTTACCTCATCTGTTGTAGTCAGGTGGTTTTTGGTGTTGTTAATTTTACATCCATTTTACATTATCTATTGGAGATGCTATTAGAATCCCACTTGAGATTGACGATTTCTGTCTTGTGCTGCTTCAGCCTTGATGTCTTACGGCTCACCGGAGCTGCTCCAACGACAGAATGATCCATCACGACAGAGCAGTGCCCTGGACGCCGTCTACAGATTCCTCAGATCTTCCTCCACACCTCCGACAGCCACCTCTGCCTGAACTGCTTCATCGACCAACCCAATGATGCTGAGGTCGACACGGCTACGGCAAAGAGGTTGTACACTTGTTACATCACTTATTACTATACATTCACGTCGATCCATTAGGGCTATTTTGGTTCAACGGAAAAACGTCGATCCACTGGTTGTTACCATCACTCTAAATTTCTGCATGCTCTCCTTACATAATCTCACCATATTTTTTCGTATGCATGTCAGATATTGTACACAGTCATGCTGAACATGTAGAGAAAAAGAGAAGAGTTTTGCGCGGCAATACAATGTCCTGCAGACATCGCTCCATGGTGGGTTCAATGGCAAACCCTCCCCACCCCTCTCTAGATTGTAGTCCAGAGGAAGATATCTGTTCTGAGGCGGATTCGGACGCCGCTGACCACTCCTAATTACCCCCCCAAGGTGTTTGTTCTACCTTGGCATGATGATGTTAGTCATATCATGCATATGTTACCTTGCAGTGCCTACTTTTGACATCATATATGTCATCTGCTTAGTTTAGACATGTTCTGTAATGCCACCTGTTTAGTTTCTATATCATATATGGGAATTATGCAGTCTCATGTCTTTTAACCAACCATAATATATGTGAAATGTGCAATGCCATCCTGTTTAACCAGGCATCATATATTTGAATGATATCTTGCCCATCCTTTTCTTCATTACATTTCCATTTGTCGACAATGTTTGTACATTAAACTACTCTTCGTGTGAATCAGCCATTTGGGTGGGAGATGGAAAAATCTGGAGTGAAAACAAGGCCTTCGGAGCAGACAGTGCTACCTATCGAAGCAGATCTCTTGTTGGGTCCCGATAGCTCCTCAGAGATGGATTCAGAGATAGTTTAGACATCATATACACAATATTCAACACCATGTTCTTAGTTCAGACATCATATCGAATGCCCTCTGTTTAGCATATAAATCACATATGTGAATTAAATGATGCAATCCTGATTACTTAGATAACATGTAGGTGAATTATGTCATGCGATCCTGTTTAGTTATTCATCATATCTTTGAATTATGTTATACTATGCTATCCAGTTTAGATAGACATCATATATGTGAAATTATGTCATGCTATCCGTTTTAGTTAAACAATATACATGTCAACTATTTCATGCCCTATTTTTTCCACACTATCTATTGCATCTGTCTCTCATACAATGTCTGTACATTCAACTATGTTTCCTGTTTATCAGCCATTTGAATTGGAGCGGGTGATGCCAGTATCTAGCGGAATAAAAACACGGTCTTCAAATAAAACAGTGCTACCTCTTGGTGGAGATAGCACCCCGGTTGTACATGCACAAGAACCGGCCCTACCACACATAACCCAAACTCTCGCAGATTGTACCCCTACTGCGATGGACAGAGAACCAGCTTCACCCAATCTAACCCCAATCCTAGCCGATAGTAACCCAGTTCCTGTTGACACAGCACCATCTCCACCATAGAGCTCCCAAACAAAAGCAGTTAGTAAGGCAGCTCCAGTGCCCAAAGGGCCAGTACTATCACGGCGAACCCCAACTCCACCAGTTAGTACGCCAATTCCTGTGGAGGAAGCACAACCAGCCAGTCATAGTTTAGCATCTATCGCATTTGATGTTGTTAAATCGTATGTGCGTATCTTTCTATCTTGGAAATATTATACTGAAGATGAAGGAAAATGCCAGTTCCAGGTGTTTGTCCAGGAGTTATGTGTAAGTAATGTTATTCATGGCAATTACTTTGCTTCGTCCCATACATCCTACCTCCATGATGGTTATAATACAGCAATTTTTCCCATTTTTCTCTATAGAGAAGGACTGATTTGGAAAATCAGGATGAGGTAACCTGTGCTAATACCTAGGCTATCTTCAAGAATGCTTGGTGGCAGTATCGGAATTACCTGAAGAAAATGTACTTCATCGGCAAAGAAACTCATCAAATTCCCTTACGTTCTCCTGAGACACATTTACTAGACGATGACTGGGAACGCCTTGTTCTGTACTGGTCCCGAACCAAGAATGTGGTAAGGTCTATGAGCTCATTTTCTATTTTTAAGTATTTTATTCTTGCGTCTTACTGTACTCTGTTCATGTAGAACAAGTGCCTAAACCTGAAGAACAATTGTTCTAATTTAAGATTCCATTGCCATCATAGTTCAAAAAAGTGCTAGGCGTTAATTGTGCATTTTGCCACCGCCTTGCGCTTTACGTGCAGTTATGCACAGATTATGCGTAGTTATGCGCAATGCATTTTGCCAATGCCTAGAGCCTGGGCGCGCTTAAGCGCTCGCTTAGGCGCACCTTTTTTTAACTATGATTGCTTTGCCCTTGTATCACTGTATTTACTCATACAAACTTATTTTTAAATTGAAGGATCCAATTGAAACTCCAATGGCACAGCATGTATGTTCACGCATGTTTCTTTAACAGGTTTGCTCTTATCAATAGCTCTTTTGATTTCAATTTCAATTGTGTATACAGTTGACTTTCATATCATGCACATTACTAGCATCACAACAGAGCCAATAGTGTTGTTGTACATGTAGACCCATGGTACCCATGTGAAATCTTGTTGTGCCGTGTAGTTTCCCACGCTTTGTATTCTTTCACTGCTGCTTTGTCTTGAACTGATATGATTTGAACCGTGTCTCTATTTTGATTTGGCAAGACAATGCAGTGACCATACGACATATATATATGTTTGTTTGATGCTTTTATTATGTACTAGTACTTGGCAATAGAAGACTTGGTAGTTTAATCCTGTCCACCTTACTAATGAACTGGTTCACCGAAATGAGTTTCATATACTAGTACATGCTAAACTTGTTATGTGTCTGCTTGTTTCTTGCTGACAGAATATTGGGGAAGAGTGCCTTATTAAGCAATGGTAAAGGAAGTAATGCAGATAAGGTTCAGGATAGTGACACATCCTTGTTGGTCTCCAACAAAGCTGATAAAACAACTAACGGAGACTATCTTGAAGACAGTGAGACAACCCCAAAGTCCTGTCTTGGTTTAGTGTTTGAGTTACTGGCCACTACCGCTTGCACAAGCTATTCAAACTCACTATCTGAATCAGTTCGGTTTCTTGAGTCTTAACTACAAGCTGAAAGACATCGATCAGCTCTACTGCGACAAGAAGTGGAAGGACTGAGGAAGTCCCTGGAGCATTCAGATGCATACTTTCTGGTGCAACAGCAAGCGTTGGAGGATTTTAGCGCCAAACAGGACAAAGCTAATAAGCATGCTAAGCTTATTGCCAGCATGGTGGATACCCAGGATAACGTTTCTTGAGCTCTTCTGAAGTTGTTTCAGTTATGCTCTTGTTTTGCTGCCGCGTTTATTTGCACTGATGGCCAATTTTGACGTCCAGTGTATGTAATATGCTGCTTTGTTCCCTATATTTGCACTGGTGGCGAACTTTGATGCCCAGTGGATGTAATACGTGTAATAGTGGTAATAGGCTAGCGTTAATTGCTTGCTTATTTATTTCCTTATTGTCTTGTTTAGTTGTTTGCTTGTAGTCACTTCAGTTCTTTTTCTGTGTTTTTCTAGTGGCCACAATAGCCTATTTTTGGTAACTAGGCCAAAATAATCATGGCAACACACGGACTGTTGTAACCATGGGCCTCCTGCAGGCCGTATGATCCATGGGCCTTCGTCCGGCCGTAGGATCCATTGGCCTTCTATACGGGCCGTAGGATCCATCGGCCTTCTATACGGGCCTTAGGGTCCATGGGCCTTCTACGGGCCGTAGGGTCCATGGGCCTTCTACGGGGCGTATGATCCATGGGCCTTCTACGGGCTGTACTATCCATGGGCCTCATACGGGCCGTAGGATCCATGGGCCTTCTACAGGGCGTATCAATTTCACCTATCATGGGCCATACTATTTGTGGACCATAACGGGCCGTTAATAGGCCGTATTTGATAACTCTATGAAAATAGCCCAACGGGTTTTTTTGACATGAAAACGGCCCAATGTATTAACGGTCCACAAACGGGTCGACTTCAACGACGGGCTGAATTTGGCCCACAAGCAGAAAATGATAGTAACGGGCCGTATGTAACCAAATGCTGCAAATGAGCCCAAGAATCAATGGGCCCTGAGAAGGTCGAAAGATAACTTGGGCTGGAAACGGGCCAATGGAATAACGGGCCGTTAATGGGTACACTGTTCATTATGGGCCAGTTTCACCACGGGCCGTCAATGGGCCAAGAGTTACAAAAGTCCTCATATGGGCCGAAAGAAGTCATGGGCCACACATGGGCCGGAAGTTAAAACGGGCTGAATCATATGGGACGGCCCAGATGACGCTACTGGGCCTAATTTGGGTAGGGCGTAACGGGCCCTGGGTTAGCGGGCTGTAAATGGGCTATATGCGAACAAGCCGTTAACATGCTTATCGTGGGCCAGGCTGACACCTTTTGACCAAGTCAAATGGGCCGGCCTTTTCACAGGAATGGGCCTCTGTTGGGCCGTGCCACGTGTCGCCGTATCATAGGCGACTTCGGTCCAATGAACGGATGACATCTGTCCCAACGGTGAGCCGACACATGTTTCCTCCAGCCAATGATGATTTTACACGTGGAAAATCCCCATTGGTCGGGGCTGTTAATGGGCTATCAGATCCAAAACCCGACCCGATAGCTTAACGGCGTTCCGTTACGATGGATGCCACGTGTCGGTCACCCTTGACAAAAGCACTTCTGTGACGCGCGATTTATCATCGTGGAAGTGGACACTTCCATGATGATAATTTTGGTAATGTCATGGAACACTTCTACGATAGCACAGGTATGACTATTTTGATTCTGTCATAAAATTTGTCATGGATGTACATGCATGACAAAAAACGCGACCTACTGTGACAAACACGTATCATCATGGAAGTGCATTTTTTTTGTAGTGATGCAGCCCTTCGTGGAGGCTCCACCAGCGCGCCACCTCAGCTGCCTGCTTGCCTACATGGCACCGCATGCATCGCTGGCCAGGGCACGTGTTGAATCTTGGAGGAGCGGCGACGGACGGGACGGGCCTCGCCCCCGTCCCCGATAAAGTGAAGGGACACCTAAGTCTCGCATTTAATGCGGTTTGTCTTGTAATGCAAGCGATAAGCTCGTGACGCTGTAGCACTTTCCACCTCTTGTGTGCCATTGTGGCAGCCCCTTTCGCCTATAAAAGGAGGCCCATGGCACACGGGAAAAGGATTCGGCTCTTTGGAACCTCGCAGCACCTAGAGCTAGTTCAAAAGCTCAAGAACACTAAATACATCCACCAAAGCAGGATCGTAGGGTTTTACGCATCTTTGCGGCCCGAACCTGGGTAAATCCCTTTGTGTCGTCTGCTAGTCCTGCTCTTCTCACAATCCCCGCGCCCCGCAACCGTAGAAGGGATTCCAGTGATCCCATAGGTGTCATTTCCGACCGACACAATGTCACCTCGGGAATCCACGAGTTGAGTGCCAAAACATACATCAAGTGAATCAAAATAATACCCCATTGTCACCATGGGTATTCATATGCAAGACATATATCAAGTCTTCTCAAATCCATAAAAGTATTCAATCTGATAAGAACGAAAGCTCAAAGGAAAAACTCAATTCATCACACCAAGATAGAGAGGGGAAAACATCAGATAATCCAACTATATTAACAAATCCCGCGATACATCAAGATCGTGACATCTCAAGAACACGAGAGAGAGAGAGAGAGAGAGAGAGAGAGAGAGAGAGAGATTAAACACATAGCTACTGGTACAAACCCTCAACCCCGAGGGTGGACTACTCCCTCCTCATCATGGTGGCCGCCGGGATGATGAAGGTGGCCACCGGTGATGATCTCCCCCTTCGGCAGGGTGCTGGAACAGGGTCTAGATTGGTTTTTGTGGATACAGAGGCTTGCGGCGGCGGAACTTCCGATCCCAGGGGCTTTTGGAATATTTGGGCATTTATATGGTGAAGAGGGGGTACGAGAGGCCACTGAGGTGGGCATAACCCACCTGGGCGCGCCTGGGCCCCCAGGCACGCCCTAGTGGGTTGTGGCCCCTCGGGGCACCCCCCAGGTGCTGATCTGGCCCATTGGATGTCTTATAGTCCATAAAAAATCCACAAAAAGTTTCGCGGTGTTTGGACTCCGTTTGATATTGATTTCCTGTGATGTAAAAAACAAGCAAAAAATAGCAACTGGCACTGGACACTGGGTCAGTAGGTTAGTCCCAAAAATGATATAAAGTTGCTATAAAATGATTGTAAAACATCCAAGAATGATAATATAACATCATGAATACTTCATAAATTATAGATACATTGGAGACGTATCAGGTCCTGAGGTGAACTATCTTTGTCTCCATATTCTCATGATCTTTGAAATTCAGCTTCTCCGAGACATAGCGTCTTGCATGGCATGGGATAAGCTAGTCGAATTGTAAAAGACGGAAATTACACGTTAAAGAAGCAGAAGTCATGCTTAATTACAAAAAAAGACTTGTCGTCGTTACGTACCGTTGCGTTCCATGCCAATATTATACAACTTTCACATACTTTTGGCAGCATTTTATATGATTTATTGGACTAACCTATTGATATAGTTCCCAGTGTCAGTTCCTATTTTTGCATGTTTTTTGTTTCACTTAAAATCCATATCAAACAAAGTCCAAACGCGATAAAAATTTACGGAGAATTATTTTGGAATATATGTGATTTTTGGGACTTGGAATCAACGCAAATGGGGGCCCACATTGTTGACACACGAACACGTCACGTGTACCCTCGACGCTGGGGATGATGCACTACAGCTCACGTCGAAGGAGACCCGACCGACAGCGTGATACGCAAGACAGTCGACGGGCGCTTTTGCAGACCCGAAAACCCCACACCCCCGGGAGGGACCCTGTCAGGGAGTGCGGCGGCTATGGGCTGCCCTAGGTCGATTCGCTCGCCCCTAGAGCCTCGGGATTCGCAGCTCTCAAACACGAAGAACAGCGAAGAACGAGAGAGAAAAACGGTGGAGAGATAAAACGTAGATGAAAAAAGTAGTATATTGATTTGTTCGATTGTGTGTTGTTCAATCGGCCGTCACCCCCAACATATATAAGAGGCGGCTGGACTTCCCGTACAAGAAAAGAACTCATCTAGGCTTTCCTTACAAGAAAATTGCATCAATTCACGTCCAAAACCCTAGTCAAATTCGGACTAGTTTTATCCGAACTTTCCAAAACTGTTCGGTTTAAACTGACTGTACCTTGCTGGTCCTTTTTGTGATGGCAAACAACCTCAGATGGAAACGAGTCCAAAAGCAATCTTGACCGTTTCGACGAGACGAACATCTTTCATGTTGAACGTTTTTTCACTATAGGTCATCCCGAGGGTCAAATCGCTCGTGCAAAACATATAATTACTCACGCAGCTCATCAGACACACCGATATATGTGTCTGGTTCCAGGCGTCACATTTTGCTCTCTGGAGGGTCTCGCTGTGCGGGCTCTAACTTTTGCATACGACCTCGGATTGAGACGATCTTTATATCAAAATCGATTGTTTCGACGAGGCGCACAACTTCCGTTTAGGACATTTCTCCATCCATGATCATCTGAATTAGCTTCTGAGCCCATCTTCAACTTCTGGTCGGCTTGACTATCACAATCTCCATCCCGGCAGGCCTTCCACCCGGGTAAGCTTTCCACACCGACAAGGTTTCACCCCGGCAAGGTTTTTACACTGACAAGGGTTCCTCCCTAGCAAGATTTCTCCCCCGGCAAGATTTCACACCGACAAGCTTCCGCCGGCAAGCTTTCCACGCCGGCAAGTTTCTCTGCCGGCAAGGTTTCCCTCGGCAAGATTTCACACCGGCAAGCTTCTCCGCCGGCAAGGTTTCCACGCTGGCAAGCTTCTCCGCCGGCAAGGTTTCCACACCGGCAAGCCCTCACATTGGTAAGGTTCTACCCCAACAAGGTTTTCATTCAGCCGGCAAAGGCCGAACACTTTCTCACTCAGGGTCGGCCCGCGAAGCGTTGCCTCTAACTTTTGCATACGAACCCGAATTCGTGACCATGCCAAAATCTGGTGTCAACACATGCCCCCCTGTTTTTCGGCAAAGCTTGTGTGCCGAAAAATAACTTGTACTGTGTTTGTTCTAAGGACGATGTCAACACTCCATCGGCCATCTATTTTCCTCAGGACGATAATCAGGTATCGGCCATGTTTGTGCTAAGGGCGATAATCATATATCGGCCATTGCCCACTTAGGCTTCTTGCCACACACTTGGGTGGTATTTCTTCAAATACTTGCCATTGAGAGCTCGAGGTAACAGTACCCCTTGTACGGATTCCACCAAATAAGAGTTTCCTGGAACTATTCTTGCAATTCTAAAAGGACCTTCCCAACTTGGAGACCACTTCCCGAGTTTTCTGTCTCTTGAACCAATTGGTAGAATCACCTTCCACACGAGATCGCCAACTTGAAAATTCTTCAATTTGACCTTTTTATTGTAAGCTCTGGCTACCCTCAGCTTGTCCCTCTCTATGGCCCTTAAAGTAGCCAAACGTTTATCAGCAACTTCATCAATGTTGTCCATCATCAAATTGTAAAAGTCCACTGCCGATAAATCATTCTGTTTGGCTATTCTCAAAGCACTTAAATTCACTTCCACTGGTAAAACAGCCTCTTGACCGTATACTAGCTCATATGGAGTCACCTTTGTAGCACCATGCCTTGAGATTCTATGTGCCCATAAAGCTTCAGACAATAACTCATGCCATTTTCTTGGATTATCCTCAATCTTCTTTTTGATGAGCTTGATCAATATCTTATTGCTAGATTCAGCTTGTCCATTAGCTTGGGCATAATATGGAGAAGAATTGAGCAACTTTATATTATAAGATTCGGCAAACTCTCTGACTTGGTGTGACATAAAAGATGAACCTTGATCTGTAGTCAACGTTTGAGGAATACCGAATCTATGAATAATGTGCTCGGTTATGAATTGAATTACCTCCGTATGTGTCATGTTCTTGAGAGGTACTGCTTCAGACCATTTAGTGAAATAATCAGTTGCCACCAACACGAACTGATGCCCCTTTGAGGAAGATGGATGAATTTGCCCAATAAAGTCTAAACCCCACCCTCTGAAACGCCACAGCTTGATAATAGGACGCAACATAGCAGCAGGAGCCAATTGAATATCACCAACTTTTTGACAAGCTTCGCACCCTTTATAATATCTGAAGCAATCATTAATCATGGTCGGCCAATAAAACCCAGCACGTCGTAATAACCATTTCATCTTGGGAGCCGACTGGTGAGTACCACAAATGCCCTCATATACCTCTCCCATAGCAACTCTTGCTTGGTCCTCATCCAAGCATTTGAAAAGAATATCATCAACTGTTCAGCGATAAAGGTCATCATCCCTCATAGTATATTTAAAAGCCATACGCCGAACAGCCCTGTCCACCCTTTCACTCGGATTGCGCAAGTAAGCAACAATGGGCTTCCTCCAGTCGGAATTGTCATCTGCACTAGATTTTTTGGTAATGACCGAATCAGTGGGTTCTGATTAGGCCTCTTCTATACTGGTAAGACAAGACATCGGACTTTGAGAAATATGAAACATGTCATGATCAACATGATATCCAGATGCTTGTTGTGCCAACTCATTTGCTTTCCAATTGTCATGTCTAGATATATGTGCAATGCTAAAACAATACAAAGTAGAAATTATATCTAGACATCTATCCAGATAAACATTAAGTGATTCGTCAAAACACTGAAAGACTTTAGATATTTGCTGCACTACTAGTAACGAATCGCCGTAAGCCTCAATATGTGTAACACCTATAGCAAGTAACATCTCTAGGCCGAATAACAATGCTTCATATTCGGCTTGATTGTTTGTGCAAAAATATTCTAAGCGGCATGAGGCTTCAAAAACAGCACCCTGAGGAGATATATAAACAATACCAACACCTTGGCCATTGCTACAAACTGAACCATCAAAGTATAATCTCCATGGTACTAATGAAACAAGGTTCATATCAACATCATGCTTGTCACTAATCCGATGTTCAACAATGAAATTAGCAACAATTTGGCCTTTCATGGATTTTAGAGATTCATAAGCCAAATCATATTCAATTAAAGCATAAGCCCACTTGCCAATTCTACCACTAAGAATTGGCCTAGGCAACATGTATTTAATGACATCGGTCTGACAAGCTACTATGCAAGCACTCGGTACTAAATAATGTCTCAATTTTGTGCAAGCATAATATAAGCATAGACATAAATTTTCAATAAATGTATACCTTGTCTCTGCGTCCAATAAGCGGCGGCTCAAATAAGTGATAGCATGCTCTTTTCCTTCGGTGTCTTGAGTTAGAACAGCACCAATAACTCCTTCCTCTCCTGCAATGTAAAGTCTGAAGGGTTCCCTATGCTTTGGTGCTTTCATCACCGGAGGAGTGCACAAATAATTCTTGATCATATCAAATGCTTCTTGCTGTTTTGCCCCCCAAGTGAAATCAGCATCACCTTTTAACCGAAGGATAGGAGTAAATGCATCAACTTTCCCTGATAGATTAGCTATGAACCTTCTCAAATAATTGACCTTGCGAAGGAACTTTTGCATATCTCTTTTGCATTTTGGAGCCTCCACTTTCTGTATGGCCTCTATCTTTTTGGGATCAATCTCTATGCCATCTTCATGAATAATGAAACCCAAAAACTTACCAGCTGACACACCGAATGCACACTTCAAAGGATTCATCTTTAGTCCATACTTTTTCATTCTTTCAAAAGCTAAACGCAAATCAGCCAAGTGAGATTCAAAAGCGTCCGATTTGACAACAATATCATCAATATAGACTTCAAGTATGACACCGAGTAAATCATGAAAAATCAAATTCATGGCCCTTTGATATGTGGCGCCAGCATTTTTTAATCCAAATATCATCACTGTCCACTCGAATAAACCAAGAAAACCAGGGCAACGAAAAGCTGTCTTGGACATGTCCTCTTCGGCCATAAAAATTTGATTGTATCCGGCCTTACCATCTAGAAAGCTAATAAACTTATGTCCAGAAGCATCATTAATAAGCATATCAGCTATTGGCTTGGGATACTCATCTTTGGGTGTAGCCCTATTCAAATCTCTGAAGTCAATGCACACCCTCAACTTGCCGGATCCTTTCTTCTCCACTTGGACAATATTAGAAATCCACTCGGCATACCTGCAAGGTCTAATAAAATTAGCTCTAAGCAAACGACCGATCTCTTCCTTGATCCGATCATATGTTTTTGGATTAAACTTTCTGGCCGATTGTTTATATGGTCTAGAACCAGCCTTTATAGGTAACCGATGCTCCACTAGCTCTCGGCTTAAACCTGGCATCTCATGATATTCCCATGCAAAGCAACAAACATATTCTTTCAACAGCTCGATCAACTTGGCTTTATGATCGGCTCTTAAATTTGCATTTACAAATGTCGGCCTAGGAGTCAAACCATCTCCTATATCTATCTCTTCTAATGGATCGGCCGATATAAAACCTTGTCCTAATTTATCCATATCATCTAACTCTTCTATGGACTCATATATATATCGTTCTCATTGGACCGATATTTTACAAGTCGCTTTTGCAACCAATCTGAGTTAGGATCCACTAGTCAATAACCCGTGCACCTGCACGGGCTAGCACTTTTGATATTGATAGCGTGCGAAAAAAAATTAAGGTTAGAAGTGTTAGAAAAACTAAAAATTTGTATGGATCATTTAAGCTTTTATGCAACTATTTGTTTGGTTAGGCATACAGACAAATTGAGTTATATTTTTCCAACCTCTTTGTCATTAGAAAGTTTGCATACATCACGCTTTCTTGATTGTTAGTTGCGCAACAACATTCTATTAATATTCTTGATGTTTGATGGCAAGCAACCTTGAATTTATAGCCGATAATAGATAAGAGCATGGAACTTTGTTAAGGTTTGTAGAAATTGGTGTATAACATAGATAGTATCATAGCAAAAAGAGTGTATTTGCTTTACATTTGTAAACCATAAATTTGAGTTACCAAAAAGAAATATTTTGTTTGTTAGCGTATCTTGTATTATTACTGTCCATTCATGTCGTAGTTTGATCTTCAAATTTATGGATGTCGAGTATATACTATCTAGATTAGTATTTACGTAAGACATCAATGCATTAGTATATCAGCAACCTAGCAAAGAACACAGATTTTCTATTGACTATAAGCAGACCATTTAAAACAGAAGGTCCATGAAGAATGTTCTGTCAATAACACATGCATTGGCTCTAGTGCTGCTCATAATAACGTGGCACCACCACTGCCATTGCAAGCGCAGGGGTCTCATCAAGGTAAACTACTCTCTCCAACCACTTCTCCCCTGAGGAGAATAGATAGCCATCTTCAAATGTACGGATAACATTGAGTTTTTGTTTCCCTAAAATAGACTTTCAAGTTTAGAATATGTTCAGTGTATTTTTTATTTATTAAGAAAATACATCCATCGGTTCCTATTCAATCAGTAACAGATGACATATTTTGAACACATAATAAAGTAAAATAAAATTATAGAATATTCAAAAAAATTGTTCTATTTGTAATCATGACAATTCAAGACATTTCCTCATATATGCGCACGTTATACAAATTGTGCATGTATATTTTCAAGTGTAATTGTGTGTTTGGTGATGTTTTCAATAGTTATTATTTTCCACTTATAAGAAAAAATAAGGACACATTAGTAGCCATATTTTATCCATTTCATGCAGTAGAATACATCCCTTTTTGTATGTCTTTTCAGGAAGAAAACTACAGTAAAGTTCTTGAAAAACAATTTCTAATCTAAAAATAACAATTGTTATTTTATTATCCACACCATCGCCACAAAATCACTGTCAAATTCTTTGAGTAGTTACAATTTGTTTCACACAATTTAAGATCGCACCTAGTGCAAACTCACGGTATGGCTAAGATTAGAATAACTAATATATTGATACGTGCACGTGAGTATCGGGAAGTATACGTTCAAAGAGCCACACAGACCATCTAAAAAATATGCATTATAGAATTCCCCACACGTACATGCATGCATCATGAAAAATATATTATTTAAGTAGAAAAATATATTCGGAGTCAAACCTTTCCGGTGGTTTAGCAATTAGCAAATCTGAAACATCTGAATGTGTCATTCTTTTGCTTATGAATAGATTATATTGATGATCCATGTAGCAGTCGTCCGGTGAGGAAGCACTTGCTGAGCGTGCAACTGGTCGCCCCTACCTCTCGGCATGAGCGTGCAGCCTGAGCACTTCCCATCAACAGGCCACGGCCAATTCATCCACATCACGGCTCAGCAAGGACGGAGCTTCTCAGCAAAAGCCCGCGATCTATTGTAGCCTGTCATCTCTTTGCATGAGGGTAGAGCCTGAGCAGCTTCCTGTCGGCATGTTTTTTTTTTCAAGTTTTCCTTTTCTTAAAGTAACATACGTATGTAATCATGTTTCCCCAACTGCTCTATCATTAGTAGTATTGTATACAACTTGGACTCTTCCATCACGTTTATACAATCTGAGCCATTTAAATGAAGTTGCACCTATCATGGCCATTAGCAGTATTGTATACAACTTGGACTCTTTTGTCACGCTTATACAATCTGAGCCGTTTACATGGAGCTTCACCTATCATCAACGGATAAAATCTCTTCTCCTAGAGTTAATTTGGTGCCTCGTATGGTGCATCCAATTAGTAAATATAAGATTTAAACATATCATACCTTGGAGCCGATTGCACTCAGTCGGCTTTAAAGAGACGGGCACGAAACCATTCTTGGTTGCGCTGAGAAAATCGAACTCTGACAAGTCACGTCCCGTCAAGCAAGTAACATTTGGGTGTTGCCAATCCACCGATGCCTCGGCCAAAGCAACACAGGCCGAGTTATCCGTATGAATGACTTCCACTTCATCATCAACCCACTGGATCAAAAACTGGTGCATGGTGGATGGCACGCACTGGTTTGCATGAACCCAATCACGGCCTAGTATGACGTTGTAGTTACCTTGCACCTCAGCGACAAAGAATGCGGTAGCCAAAGTTTTACTTCCCACCGTGAGCTCCACATACATCACACCTTTGGCTTCAGTTTTCTCTTTGCCTTCAAATCCATTGAGCACCATGTTGGTCTTTATCAACTCTTCATCATGCAGCCCCAATTTTTTCAAGACCGAATACGGCATAAGATTTACCACAGCACCACCATCAACAAGCATCCGAGTGAGCGGTGACCCATTGATATGACCTCTGAGATATAACGGTTTCAGATGCGTTACTGGGTCTTTTGGCTTCTCGAATATTGCATTTTTAGGGCCAAAATCCAGCTGAGCCACCTCCCCTTCCTCATCTACAGCACGAAACTCAGCGGGTAAATAATACACCATATTAATATCCATACCTTCATGAATCGGTGTAGACTCGTAATCTAACATATCAGCCTCCTCGTCGAGTGTATCCACCGATTCTGAAATTTGTCCGAGTGAAGAGGAAGCAATAGGTAACATAGACAATGCAATGATTGAGTCCTCCTCTTTTGGTGGTGCAGGTGCTGCTGTGATAGGTGTAGAAGCCACTGCATCTTGTATTTGTTTGGGCCTCCACACTTGTTTTGTAGGTAACATAGGCCGAGTGTCATTGAACAACTTATCCCTTTGCTTCTCGGCCTCTTGTTCTGCCATCTCTTGACTCCTTAACCTCTGTAGTTTCCTCTTTTGTGTCTTTGTTAGCCCTGGAGGACACCACTTTGGCTGAGTGTATTTAGGATCTCTCATTTTTACTTGGCTGGTGCTTGCTTCATGATCATTAGCCGAGTGCTTTGGCGCGATAGCAAGTATCAGCTCAGTCGGATTGCTATGCATAATCGGCTGTTGTATGGTGAATGCTTTGGTGCCCAAGATGAGTGAGTCGGCATCGGTTTTTTCCTTGCCTTTGCTTGACTCGACCGTTACAGCACTTGGCGACTTAACACGCCATTCTTGCTTGCCGACCCCTTTTTGATTATCTTGTACTGGCCGATTGACACTATTGTTCAAACGGCCTCGTGTGGGATAAGAAAGTCTCTCATGAACGGGCCTCCTTGGCTCTGCCCAACCCGAATGAAAAGCATAAGGGGCCATTGGGGGCTGCCACCATCCTCCATTGAAGTCTCCCATGTAGTATGGCACATAGGGGGGTGGCGGCACCCATGGTCCCGGCGCCCACGACCCATATGGCCTTGCATGATGCTGAAATTCTTCCCGAGGAGGTGATCTTGAGCGCTTTAGATTTGATGACCGGTTGGAGCTAGAACCGGCTGCATGACTAGCATACTTGGACAGCAACATATCAAAAGTTGGCTTGATTTTCATGCGCTGCACTTTAGCTTCATTTGTTTTCCACTTGCCAACTTCTGGACTCCTGGGCTTGACAAATTTAGCACGAGTATTTCCTTGCACTTGCGGTCGCCCCCCGAGTATAGGATTCTTGATGGTGATTTTGATTATCTCCTTGCCACCGGGTTGCTTGTCAAGCACAACCTGTCTCCCCAGGACCTTGTTGCCCTCCTTGTCTTCCCTGGGCTCACCAACAATAACATTAGCTTTATTAGTAGATTCGGCTACCTCTGGCCGAATGAGTAGCTTCTTCCCCTCCAAATCCATGGTATTCATTGGGAAAGGCTGTTTATCAACTTCCATCTCAGAAAAGTTCAATCGTTCGTCATTAATGGCCGATTGTATCTGTCGTCGAAAAACATTGCAATCGTTAGTAGTATGAGAAAAAGATTTATGATACTTGCAATAAGCGCGCCGCTTCAGCTCTTCAAACGGCGGTAAAGTGTGAGAAATCCTAATAATTTTAGCTTGCAGCAAAGCATCAAATATTTTATCACATTTGGCAATGTTAAAAGTAAACTTTATTTCTTCATCACGATTCTTATGAATCGGTTTCAGATCATTGCAAGTAAAGGGTTTGGCTTTAGATGGCCAAACAAATTCAGTAGCATAAATATCACCCTCATCGTCCGAGTGATCACTATCATATTCCACCATGTTCATCTTTGGTCGATCAGCTTTATATCTATGCACTTCTTTGAGATCTTTGCTTCGGCTTTCCTGAGCCAAAGCCCTTTGTAAGACTTGGTTAATATTTAAGAACTCATAGCCTTCTAGCTTTTCTCTAATGGGAGTTCTCAAACCACTCAGCACTAGGTCTGCCAAGTCTCTCTCGGTTATCACCAAACTAAAACACCGGTTTTTCGTTTCTCTAAATCTCTTGACATAATCGGAGACCGATTCGTCATGCTTCTGTTTAACCGATGTTAGATGTGATAACTTGAGTTCATTGTCGCCGCTATAAAAGTGATCATGAAATTTCTGCTCTAACTGCGACCAAACCTGAATGGAACCATGTGGTAAAGAAGAGAACCATGAAAATGCAGTACCAGTTAATGATAAAGGAAACAAACGCACTTTCAATTCATTCAATGAACCTGCTTCACCTAATTGTGCCAAGTATTGACTAACATGCTCCCATGTGGTTTTTGTGCCCTCTCCATTGAACTTAACAAAATCTGGAATCTTATATCTCGGAGGGCACTGGATGGCATCAAAGTACTCGGGGTACGGCTTTTGGTAAATCCGATTCCGAGGTAACTCAACTCCAAAATTCTCTCGAAGCATCTTAGCCATCTCCTCTCTAAGATTAGCTAGACCATCATCCATAGTGGACGATGCAACTTGTGGCAGCGGCATAGGAGGAGTAGGACTACTAGCAGTAGGTATGAACTGTGGCATGTATGCCGAACTATAGTTCGGTAATGGCCGAGTGGTTGTAGCTGTAGGTAGGGTTTGGTTCGGCGTTGCCACCGAACCTGGCATGCTCATAATAGGATTAATGGCTGCAGTCACAATCTGATTTGTTTGAGTAGGATAATAAGTCATCGGCATGGGAGGCGCCGATGAGATAGGTAAAGCCAGATTAGGGTTTTGCACACTAGCAGCTACACCATCATTACCACTAGATGATTGAGATATATTTTTCTGAGCATTGGTATTTTCTATGAAAGTTTGGTAGACCAGATTGTTACCATCAGCAATACGACTCTCAGTCTCAGCCCACTGCTCAGGAGAAAAGGTAGTACTCACAGCGGTTTTAACCTGCTTGGCTTGAAGCGGAGGGAACTTGATTTCTTCAATCGGAGTGATGTTGCCTTGGCGATCCTTCTTGAATTTTGTAAGGAACTCCTGCAAATCCTTCTCTTCGCGTGCCTTCTTGTACTCCTCATAGACTTGGCGATGATCGGCCGATATCTCATCAAGACTAGGCTTAATGATGTTTTGGCGTCTACCTCAGATGGCTTGGGAATATCGGACATGGTGGATGATGATGATTGATCTTCTATCCCCAGCGGAGTTGCCAAAAAGTGTGTTGACACACGAACACGTCACGTGTACCCTCGACGCCGGGGGTGATGCACCGCAGCTCACGTCGAAGGAGACCCGACCGACAGCGCGATACGCAAGACAGTCGACGGGCGCTTTTGCAGACCCGAAAACCCCACACCCCCGGGAGGGACCCCGTCAGGGAGTGCAGCGGCTATGGGCTGCCCTAGGTCGATTCGCTCGCCCCTAGAGCCTCGGGATTCGCAGCTCTCAAACACGAAGAACAGCGAAGAACGAGAGAGAAAAACGGTGGAGAGATAAAACATAGATGAAACAAGTAGTATATTGATTTGTTCGATTGTGTGTTGTTCAATCGGCCGTCACCCCCAACATATATAAGAGGCGGCTGGACTTCCCGTACAAGAAAAGAACTCATCTAGGCTTTCCTTACAAGAAAATTGCATCAATTCACGTCCAAAACCCTAGTCAACTTCGGACTAGTTTTATCCGAACTTTCCAAAACTGTTCGGTTTAAACTGACTGTACCTTGCTGGTCCTTTTTGTGATGGCAAACAACCTCGGATGGAAACGAGTCCAAAAGCAATCTTGACCGTTTCGACGAGACAAACATCTTTCATGTTGAATTTTTTTTCACTAGAGGTCATCCCGAGGGTCAAATCTCTCGTGCAAAACAGATAATTACTCACGCAGCTCATCAGACACACCCATATATGTGTCTGGTTCCAGGCGTCACATTTTGCTCTCTGGAGGGTCTCGCTGTGCGGGCTCTAACTTTTGCATACGATCTCGGATTGAGACGGCTTTATATCAAAATCGATCGTTTTGACGAGGCGCACAACTTCCGTTTAGGACATTTCTCCATCCATGATCATCTGAATTAGCTTCTGAGCCCATCTTCAACTTCTCGTCGGCTTGACTATCACAATCTCCATCCCGGCAGGCCTTCCACCCGGGTAAGCTTTCCACACCGACAAGGTTTCACCCCGGCAAGGTTTTTACACCGACAAGGGTTCCTCCCTAGCAAGATTTCTCCCCCGGCAAGATTTCACACCGACAAGCTTCCGCCGGCAAGCTTTCCACGCCGGCAAGTTTCTCTGCCGGCAAGGTTTCCCTCGGCAAGATTTCACACCGGCAAGCTTCTCCGCCGGCAAGGTTTCCACGCTGGCAAGCTTCTCCGCCGGCAAGGTTTCCACGCCGGCAAGCCCTCACATTGGTAAGGTTCTACCCCAACAAGGTTTTCATTCAGCCGGCAAAGGCCGAACACTTTCTCACTCAGGGTCGGCCCGCGAAGCGTTGCCTCTAACTTTTGCATACGAACCCGAATTCGTGACCATGCCAAAATCTGGTGTCAACACACATCCCCCACAAGACACCAGGGCGCGCCCTGGTGGGTTGTTCCCTCCTCGAATGTCGGTTGGGGGTCTACTTCAGGCGCAAGGAAGCTTATATCCAGAAAAAAACGTGTTAAAATCTCAGCGCAATCCGAGTTACTGATCTCCCGGAATATAAGAAACAGTTTACGGCCAGATCTGGGGAACATGAAACAGAAGAGAACAGAGGGATAGATCCAATCTCGGAGGGGCTCTCACCCCTCACCCGCCATGGAGGCCATGGACCAGGGAGGGAACTCTCCTCCCATCTAAGGGGGAGGCCAAGGAAGAAGAAGAAGGAGGGGGCTCTCCCCCCCCCTCTCCTGGTGGCGCTGGAGTGTGAAAGCATAAGTGCTCCCTGGGTGATTTTGGTAATTAATGTCAACATATCTCTTGTTGGACTAATATATTTATCTAGTATATTTCAGAAAGTTCAACAAAGGCGTGGCATGGACAATAGGATGTGGAGCCCCTTCAAAATGCTAAGGACAAAGGTTGGAAAAAGCTCAAGACTCTACATTTCTATTTTAGTGATACAAGATCACATTGAGTCCATAGGAAAAGCAAATACTATTAAAAGGGGATGAGGTGTTGCTTAATGGTCTACTTGCTCAAAGTGCTTAGTGATATGCTCCAAAGTCCTCAACCACTTTCTCAATTCCAAATATGTCCTAAACCTAAAGTCAAACTCGGCTCCACCGATTAGATCTATCTGGCGCCACCGAGTTCCTTTGACATAGCCACTGCCAGAAACCCTAATCACTTCGGTATCACCGATAGGGATTTCGGTCTCACCAAGATGGTATTGCAAACTCTCTGTTTCCCTTCATAACATTTCGGTCTCACCCAAATTAGCGACCGGTCCCACCGAGTTTGCAATGCGAACTCTCTGTTTCCCTTTCGCAATGTTTCGGTCTTACCGAAAGGAGCGATCGGTCCTACCGAGTTTGCCTGACCAACTCTCTGTTTGCTCATTGCAGAAATCGGTTTCACCGAGTTCGTGCAATCGGTCACACCGAGATGAGGTTTTGCCCTAACTGTCCTAGTGCATAGGTCCCACCGATTTGATCATGTAGGTCCCACCGAGAATCCTAACATTCACATTTTGAACTGAATCGGTCTCACCGAGTTCTCCTATTCGGTCTCACCGAGTTGGGTCAAATGTGTGTAACGGTTAGATCTTGTGTGGAGGCTATATATACCCCTCCACCCCCTTCTCTATTCAAGAGAGAGCCATGAGAACGTTCCTACACTTCCACTACTCATTTTCTGAGAGAGAACCACCTACTCATGTGTTGAGACCAAGATGTTCCAATCCAACCACAAGAATCTTGATCTCTAGCCTTCCCCAAGTTACTTTCCACTCAAATCATCTTTCCACCATAGCCAAATCTGTGTGTGAGAGAGAGAGAGTTGCGTGTTGGGGAGACTATCATTTGAAGCACAAGAGCAAGGAGTTCATAATCTACACACCATCTATTACCTTTTGGAGAGTGGTGTCTTCTAGATTGGTTAGGTGTCACTTGGGAGCCTCTGTCAAGATTGTGGAGTTGAACCAAGGAGTTTGTAAGGGCAAGGAGATCGCCTACTTCGTGAAGATCTAATCAAGTGAGGCAAGTCCTTCGTGGGCGATGGCCATGGTGGGATAGACAAGGTTGCTTATTCATGGACCCTTCATGGGTGGAGCCCTCCGTGGACTCGCGCGACCATTACCCTTCGTGGGTTGAATTCTCCACCAACATGGATGTACGATAGCACCACCTATCGGAACCACGCCAAAAATCTCCATGTCTCCAATTGCATTTGCACACTCCAATCCCATCCCTTTACTTTCTTGCAACTTGCATGCTTTACTTTCCGCTGCTCATATACTCTTGCCATGCTTGCTTGAAATGTATTGTGAATGCTTAAACTTGTGCTAAAACTCCACCTCAACTTGAAGAATTTAAAAACTGCTACCTTTCCTTGTTGAGGGTCTAATCACCCCCCTCTAGACACCTCTTCTCGTTCCTTTCAATTGGTATCAGAGCTTTGGTCTCCATTACTTTGGTTTAATCAACATTGGAGGAAGATGGATGTGTCTACGATGGGGAGTTTTAGACGTAGAGTGCCTATGCTTGCTGGGGAGTTCTATAGTGCTTGGAAAAATGAGATGCTTGAGATTTTCAATGAATATCACTTGAACAAGTATATTATTAGTCCTTGTGCGCCTCCTATTGATCCCTTGCATCCTACCCTCGATGAGTCTCTTGACAGAATCCGCAATCTTAGAGCTATTAATCTTATCATTAGAGGATTGCCTAGAAACTTGATTGTTTGCTTGCCTACTCTTGAATGTGCTTACACCTTATGGATAAATCTTGAGGAACGCTTTCCAAACTATTGATTGAAAAATCTGGATGAGATTCTTCAAAAGTCCATAGCTTTTCATATAATGAAACCTAGTGATCCTAAATTTGATGATTGTCTATTTGAGCTTCGTGACCTCATGCGTGCCAAAGGAGATGTTGGAGTCATTAGTAGCATCATCTCTCAAGTCATTAGAATTCATAAAGATGCACATTGTCCAGATCATAAATCTAATGAATCACTCTCTCTAGGTGATGATCAATCACAAGACGATGTTGAACATGGATATTATGATGAGGATGAGGATAGTGACTTTGATCTCGTTGAGTTTATGAGACACTTTGGTCTTATGGCTAACCTTCGCGGCTACATGGCCAGAGGAAATGAATGGGTTCTTGATAGTGGATGTACTGATCATATGACCGGAGACAAGGACATGTTCCATGAGCTTGCTAAAAACAACGACCCTTGAAAGTATGTCACTTTTGGTGATAAGTCAAAGGGTAAGGTGGTTGGCCTTGGTAAGGTGGCCATCTCACATGACAGCTCCATACAAAATGTTATGCTCGTTGAATCTCTTGGCTATAATTTACTTTCCGTATCTAGACTAGCCGATTTCGGTTTCAATGTCTTATATACTGAAATAGATTGCCAAGTGTTTCGAAGAGATAATCATAATATGGTCTTTACCAGTATACGTAGAGGTGATCTATACATTGTTGATTTCACTAAAAAGGCTCAAACTAGAACTTGCTTAATTGCTAAATCATCTAAATGTTGGTTGTTGCATAGAAGGTTAGGTCACGTGGGCATGCGGAATCTTGATAAGCTTATTAAAGGTGATCATATCCTTGGTGTTCAAGATGTTATATTTGAGAAGGATAGACTTTGAGGTGCTTGTCAAGCAGGAAAACAAGTTGGAGGAAGTCATCCCGTGAAAAACATTATGACCACGAGAAGACCGCTCGAGCTACTACATATGGACTTCGGTTTAGTCATTATCGATGACTTTTCAAGACTTACGTGGGTGTTATTTCTTGATGATAAATCGCAGGTCTAAAAGATCTTCAAGAACTTCGCCAGGAAGGCCCAAAATCAATTTGAAGTGAAGATGAAGAAGGTTCAGAGTGACAACGGAACAGAGTTCAAGAATGCGAATGTGGATACCTTTCTTGGCGAAGAAGGCATTTCACATGAGTTCTCGGCTACGTACACACCTCAACAAAATGGAGTTGTTGAGAGGAAGAACCAGACACTTATCGAGATGGTGAGAACGATGCTTGATGAATACAAGATGCCAAAACACTTTTGGGCAGAAGCGGTTGAGACAGCGTGTCATGCAACTAATCGCCTATGTCTACACAAGCTACTCGGCAATACAACATACGATATCCTCACCGGTAACAAACCCCAAGTTGGATACTTTTGAGTATTTGGCTCAAAGTGTTACATTCTTGATAAGCATCGTCATTCGAAATTTTCCCCTAAATCACATGAAGGTTTCCTACTCGGCTATGGCTCAAACTCTCACACTTACCGTGTCTACAACAATTTCACCCGAAAGGTTGAAGAGACGGTAGATGTGAAGTTTGATGAATCTAACGACTGTCAAGTAGAGCAATTGCCAATTGATGTAGGAGACAAAGACCCTTCGGAAGCAATCCAAGACTTGTCTATTGGCAAGATTCTCCCAACTGAGGTGAAGGAGAGTACTGTCGGAGTAATGGGCCACGGGTAGGCTGACCCGGGACCCAGAATCTTTCAAGACATCGGGGCAGGCCACGCCCCTCCAGCCGAGTCCCAGCTGGCAACCTCCAGAGAGGCCGAGTCCCAGCTGGCGATCTCCCGAGAGGCCGAGTCTCAGCTGGCGATCTCCGGAGGAGCCGAGTTCCAGATGACGACTTCAAAGCAAGACGACTCTGGGCTTGCGACCTCCAGGAGTGCCGACCATGGGAGTCGGCCCACGACACTTCACGCAGCCCGATGCGGGGTACGGTCACGACGTGGCCTTCCCTCCCTGCCTGCGAGGGGCTGGCATGGCTACAGTGAGCCGTATCGCTGGGAGATCTCCGGCGAGGCACGACACTGTTGCCATGCCTTCCCTGAGCTCAGCCACAGTGCGCGACGCACTGTGCCCATGACGCTGGCCTATACGGCCCGAAGACCATGGGGCCGCCTGTCAGTGGGTGAATTGAAGGCGGCCAGAGCGCCCGAAGATGGCCCTGTGGGAGTCGGCCTCCCCGGAGTCGGCCGTCTCCCCTCCAGGGCCCCACAAGCCATAAACCAGATTGGATGGGGAGTGGCGACAGTGATCGCCTGATAGACAGCGTTACTGTTGCCACGACCCAATGACCAAGCCTGCATCATCAGGAGCGCCGCACAATGTCTGGCCTGTCCGCGGGACCCACCAGACGGCGGGCCCCAGAAGCCGGCGGGAAGGACGGCGACATGAGAGACAGACGGCTGGGACCCACGCCTAGTCGGATTACCATTGTACCCCCGGGGGGTAGGCCTATATAAACCCCCCGGGGCACCCATGCAAAGGGTTCGGACCTTGATAGAGATAGACATATAGCCCAGGGAGGAGAGAACTAGCCTCGCTCTCTCCTGCCTCCAGATACAACTCTAGGAGCACCATTGTAGTCACCTTGCTATAGTGACCATGCGGAGACCCCGCAGAGCAGCAGTAGGGGTGTTATCTCCCCGGAGAGCCCCGAAGCTGGGTAAGATTCGTCGGCATGCATGTCTACGCCTTATCCCGTTTCCAGGCACCGGCGATGTTCTACTCGCCCCCACCATGATAAGCCATCCTTCGGCATATGTCGCACCCAACCCCCGACATTTGGCGCCCACCGTGGGGTGAGGTGCACCGTCGTCCGGAGATCTGTTCTGGACGGGAACCCTCTTCCTTCCAGGCGAGCGCAGCCAGCCAGGCTCGCCTGATGGAGTCTGCATCGACACGCTGCGCGGCGCTGAGGCCGCCTGCACCGCGAGCGGCCTCGCCGAACTTATCGGCGAGGTGCGCCTCTCCGACGAACCTGCATCCGACGCAGGCACGGGTGGCCCCGAGCGCCTTCTCACGGGCCTCCTCGACCAACTCCACGTCGTCGGCGAGCCTCCCGTAGACTTGGAGTCCGTAGGCTCCTCCGACCCGATGCTAGTCGACTCCGACGCCGTGTCGCTTGACATCTTCCCCACCAACGTGGTGGTCTACGACGAGCCGCTTCCGTACAAGGAGAGCGGCGGAAGCGCCGTCACGGAGGTGCTCGTCATCAGCCACGGCGAGCACTCCGGTGAAGAAGCCCAGGACCCGCTAGCTGCGGCCCTGCAAGACCTAACCGCGCCAATTCCAGAGGATGCAGACGCCGAGACGCTGGAGGCGCGCCGCCTTCAGATCATCGAAGGCGCCAAGAAGCTGGCAAGCATGAGGCGCTTGTCAGAAGCATACCAGCGCGAGATGGATCGTGCCGTAGGATGTTCGCCGGCTCCAACTGGGTCGAGCCGTCTAGGTGCGGTCAGGCAGCGCGGCGCGGCCATCGCCGACTTGCTCGGGGCAAAACGCCCTGTGTACGCCACCCCAGCGGAGAACATCCGCGCCGCCCAAGCGGCGACTGACAAGCGGAAGAACTTCGAGGGCGAAGAGCGCCGTGTGATGACGGAGCGAGTCCAGCAGCTCCTTGACGCGGTTGCTGCGCAAAACGCGGCCGGTGGCCGCGTAGATGCGCTGCAGCAGCCGAACAATGACTTGCCTCCCCGCCGAGATCAAGGCGCGACCTCTCGGACGCTGACTGGCGGAGTCCGCGGAACGAAAGAGAAGGAGCCGGCTGCCAGTCACAGTCGGACTCATATCACCATCGAGCGCGACCAAGACGGCCGCCCAAGAGCAGTAGAGCGGCGGGACGATTATCTGCCTCCCCCGCCCAGAAGAGAACGACGAGTTTCCCCGCCGCCTGTTGAGCATCCGACTCTCGGAGGTCGCCTTGGCCGCCGAGAGGGAGTCAGAGAGAATGACACCCGCCATCGGATCGACCGACTCCACCGATCCCTGGCGCTGGAAGAAGAAGATGAGCTGGGTCCGCCTTGCTTCGGGCCCCGCATCAGAGACGAGCCTTGCCCCAAAGGGTTCACGCTCCCCCGAGACACACCCAAGTACACCGGCTCCGTGTAGCCGGAAGACTGGCTGATAGACTACTCCACATCCGTCAGCATAGCAAACGGCAACAAGCGAGTTGCCGTGAAGTACGTTCCTCTCATGCTCCAGGGCACGGCCCGGACATGGCTGAACAGCCTGAAGCCCCGCAGCATCAATAGCTGGGTCGACTTCACCGAAGCCTTCATCCGCAACTTCACAAGCACGTACAAGCGACCTCCCAAGCCGCGCCAGCTCTCCTTGTGCGTGCAAGGCCCTGAAGAATCAACACGCGACTACCTCACGCGCTGGGGCGAGCTTCGAAACTCCTGCGAAGGCGTGCACGAGGTGCAGGCTATCGAGTACTTCACTGCCGGGTGCCGAGAGGGCACCCTTCTCAAGCACAAACTCCTCTGCGACAAGCCAGAGACCCTCGACGAACTGCTAGTCATAGCAGACAAGTACGCCACGACCGACTCTTCCATGAAGACGGAGATTCAAGTCAATGCGACTGGCAAGGTGACTCCCCAGGCTCCCAGAACTCCGGCTGGAGACACCAGTCAGTGACAGCAACAGAACGACAACAAACGCAAGGCCCAGCAGCCGACTTCCAACAGTCGGCAGGTCGCAGCAGTAGAAGATCAGCAGCCGGAGGGGCAGCCTCCGGCCAAGCGGCAGAAGGGCGGCAAGTCCAATTGGTTGCCGGCCTTCTCCTATGAGCAGACTTTGGATGGTCCTTGCAAGTTCCACAGTGGCGCGAAGCCGTCAAACCACACTACCAGAAAGTGCCACTGGCTCACCAGGATCGCCAAGGGAGACGGCCTCACTCCTCCACCACCTGCTGGGCCGCCGCCTCCGCCGCCGCCCCAGCAGCCGGTGGCTCGGCCAGTCAGTGCAGTACAAGACGAGTTCCCAGAAGAGCATGGAGCCTACGTAGTGTTCACTAGTGTGGCAGATGACCGGCGCAGCAGGCGTCAACAGCAACAAGAAGTGAATGCAGTAGCAACAGATGCTCCAGAGTTCATGCATTGGTCCGAGAGGCCTATCAGTTGGAGTCGGGCGGATCACCCAGAGGTGATGCCGAGTCCGGGCTCTTATGCCCTGGTCCTAGGTGCGACCTTGGCCACTGATAGGCGGGCCGCCCGCTTTTCACGGGTCCTGATAGATGGAGGCAGCAGCATAAACATCCTGTACAAGGACACCATGGAGAAGCTAGGAATCAAGCGAAGACAACTGCAGAGCAGCCGCACCGTGTTTCATGGAATTGTACCCGGCCTCTCCTATTCACCGATCGGCAAGATCCTGATAGACGTCCTCTTCAGAGACAAAGATCATTTCCGCCGAGAGCCGGTCTGGTTCGAGGTGGTCGACTTGAAGAGCCCGTACCACGCTCTGCTTGGCCGACCTGCCTTGGCCAAGTTCATGGTTGTTCCCCACTACGCCTACCTCAAGATGAATATGCCGAGTTCCAAGGGGATTCTGACCATAGCCGGCGACTACAAGAAGTCGTCCGCCTGCGCGACCGAGAGCAGTCGGCTGGCCGAGTCCCTGGTGATCATGGCCGAGAAGCGGCTCCTTGACCGAGTCGTGGCGATGGCCGGAAAGCAGCCAGAGATGTCGCCCGACCCCAAGGAGTCGGAGGCAGAAGGATCATTCAAGCCGGCCAAAGAGACCAAGAAGATACCCTTGGACCCCGAGCACCCAGAAAGGTACGCTGTCATGGGCACGGGCCTTGACAGCAAATAGGAAGGCGAGCTCGTCGATTTCCTCCGTGAGAATCGGGACATCTTCGCATGGTCCCCCAAAGACATGCCGGGTGTATCGACGGAATTCGCCGAGCACAAGCTACACGTCAGGCCAGATATGAAGCCCGTCAGGTAGCCCTTGTGCCGCCTGTCAGAAGAGAAAAGAAGAGTTGTTGGAGAAGAGATAGCCCGGCTCCTGGCAGCCGGTTTCATCATGGAAGTGTTTTTTCCAGAGTGGCTGGCAAACCCGGTTTTGGTACTGAAGAAGAACAAGCAGTGGCGGATGTGCATCGACTACACAAGCCTCAACAAAGCCTGCCCAAAGGACCCGTTTGCTCTGCCAAGAATTGATCAGGTGATAGACTCCACACCCGGATGCGAGCTGCTGAGTTTCCTAGACGCATACTCAGGATACCACCAGATCAAGCTGAACCCAGCGGACAGACTGAAGACCGCATTCATCACACCATTTGGAGCCTTCTGCTACCTGACAATGACGTTCGGCTTGAGGAATGCTGGTGCCACCTTTCAGCGTTGCATGCAGAAGTGCCTCCTCAAGCAACTCGGCAGGAATGCCCACGTCTATGTGGATGATGTGGTGGTGAAGACGGAAAAGCATGGGACGCTGCTGGAAGACCTCAAGGAGACCTTTGAAAATCTGCGCCAATTTCGGATCAAGCTCAACCCCGAGAAGTGCGTTTTCAGAGTACCAGCCGGCCAGCTCCTTGGCTTCCTGGTCTCCGAACGCGGCATAGAGTGCAACCCCGTGAAGATCAAGGCCATCGAGAGAATGGAGGTACCCAGCCGACTGTTGGATGTGCAGAAGTTCACCAGCTGCCTGGCGTCCATCAGCCGATTTATCAGTCGGCTGGGCGAGAAAGCTCTGCCCTTGTATCAATTGATGAAGAAGACCACCTTTTTTGAGTGGAACCACAAGGCGGATGAAGCATTTCTCCAGCTGAAGAAGATGTTGACTACTCCCCCCGTGTTGGCGGCTCCGACTCCCAAAGAGCCCATGCTCTTTTACATCGCCGCCACCAGTCGAGTAGTCAGCACAGTCATTGTAGTCGAGCGCAAGGAGGAAGGCAAGGCGCTCCCTATCCAGAGACCGGTATATTACCTGAGCGAGGTACTGTCGACCTCCAAGCAGAACTACCCTCACTACCAGAAGATGTGCTACGGCGTGCATTTTGCCGCCAAGAAGATGAAACCCTACTTTCAAGAGCATCCAATCACTGTGGTTTGCACCACTCCACTCGCCGAGATCATTGGAAGCCAAGACGCCTCCGGCCGAGTGGCCAAATGGGCTATAGATCTAGCTCCTTACACCACCTACTACCAGCCCCGCACGGCCATCAAGTCGCAGGCGCTGGCCAACTTCCTCGTCGACTGGGCCGAGACCCAGTACCTGCCACCAGCGCCTGACTCCACCCATTGGCGGATGCATTTCGATGGCTCCAACATGCGCACCGGCCTGGGAGCCGGCGTCGTCCTCACTTCCCCTAAGGGCGACAAGCTCAAGTATATGTTGCAGATCCAGTTCGCCGCCTCCAACAACGTTGCCGAATATGAGGCGCTCATTCATGGGCTCCGGCTTGCCAAAGAACTCGGCATTCGCCGGATCCTGTGTTATGGCGACTCCGACTTGGTGGTTCAGCAGTCATCCGGTGACTGGGACGCCAAAGACGCAAACATGGCGAGCTACCGCTTCCTGGTGCAGCAAC
The DNA here is from genome assembly GCF_002162155.2 of Triticum dicoccoides. Classification (NCBI taxonomy): domain Eukaryota; kingdom Viridiplantae; phylum Streptophyta; class Magnoliopsida; order Poales; family Poaceae; genus Triticum; species Triticum dicoccoides. The sequence continues at coordinate 653,879,384 of NC_041381.1, forward strand.
TCAGCGGATACTTCGAGGGGTGCAAATTCCTTCACGTGCCAAGAAATGACAACGATCAAGCAGATGCCTTGGCACGAGTCGGCTCCTCTCGCCAAGCGATACCTTCCGGCGTCGCCCTTCAGCGCCTCCTCAAGCCGTCTATCAAGCCTTCACCAGAGTCGGACTCCATCCTCGTGCCGGCTCCTCCAGAAGTAGTCGGATCCGACTCCAAAGCCCCAATAGACAGCCTCAAGAAAACCACAGTTGAAATCGGCCCGGGACTTCGGAGCCCGGCCCGGGGACTGCGCCAACCGGCTCGGGGACTTCAGAGCCCGGCCCGGGGACTGTGCCAGTCGGCCCGGGGACTTCAGAGCCTGACCTGGGAACTGCGCCAGTCGGCCCAGAGACTCCGTTAATCCAGCAAACGGCCGTAGACTCCAGCCCGCCGCCTCCCAGCCCAGCCACCCTTGTCCAAGTCGCTGCGGTAGCAGTTGAAGAGATAGCAGCACCTTCATGGGCGCAGCCCATCCTGAAATTTCTAGTGAACAAAGAGTTGCCAACAGATGAGATCCTGGCTCGGCAAGTGCAGCGCCGAGCGGCAGCATACACCATAGTCAACAGAGAGCTAGTCAGGCGCAGTATCACTGGTGTCTACCAGCGCTGCGTAGAATCAGAACAAGGCCAAGCAATTCTCAGAGACATCCATCAGGGCGAGTGCGGCCACCATGCGGCTTCAAGGGCACTCGTGGCCAAAGCCTTTCGGCATGGCTTCTTTTGGCCAACTGCCCTGGAAGAAGCTAAAGAGCTAGTCCAAAAATGCAAGGGGTGCCAGATGTTCCGCTCCAAGCCACTTCAGCCGGCTTCCGCGCTGAAGACAATCCCCATCGCCTGGCCCTTCGCAGTTTGGGGCCTGGACATGGTAGGACCATTCAAGACGGTCCGAGGCGGCCTAACTCATCTGCTTGTCGCGATGGACAAGTTCACCAAGTGGGTGGAAGCAAAGCCCATCAAGAAGTTGAACGGGCCGACTGCAGTAACCTTCATCGCCGACATCACCGTGCGGTATGGCATACCGCACAGCATCATCACCGACAACGGCACAAACTTTGCCAAGGGCGCCTTGGCTCGTTTCTGCGCGACGCAGGGCATCCGACTGGACTTAGCGTCCGTTGCCCATCCACAGTCAAAGGGCCAGGTGGAACGAGCCAATGGCCTCATCCTGTCCGGCATCAAGCCTCGACTGGTCGAACCACTCGAGCGTTCGGTCGGATGTTGGGTCGAGGAGCTACCATCCGTCCTCTGGAGTCTGCGCACGACTCCAAACAAGTCAACCGGCTTCACGCCTTTCTTCCTCGTCTACGGTGCCGAAGCTGTCATCCCGACAAATATAGAGTTCGACTCTCCATGAGTCACCATGTACACCGAAGAGGAAGCTGAAGAAGCACGCCAAGACGGCGTCGATCTGCTAGAAGAGGGCCGACTGTTGGCACTCAGCCGGTCCAGCATCTACCAGCAGAGTCTGCGCCGATACTACAACCACAAGGTCAAGCCGAGATCATTCCAAGAGGGCGACCTTGTGCTCCGGCTGATTCAGAGAACAGCCGGCCAGCACAAGTTGTCGGCGCCTTGGGAGGGTCCCTTCATCATCAGCAAGGTGCTAGGGAATGACGCCTACTATCTGATTGACGCTCAAAAGCCTCGAGCGCGCAAGAGGGACGACTCCGGCAAAGAAACAGAGCGCCCGTGGAACGCGAATCTTCTTCGAAGATTTTACAGTTGATGCAGTATGTATCGCACTACCCCCTTTGTATTAAAGCACTAAGACCTTAGGCCCCCCGAGACAAGCTCGGGGACTGCCTTTTTGTTATCTGTATAAGAATTACGCTTCCGAACATGCCACTGTTTTTTATCATACCGTCTGGCACCGGGTCCGACTAGTCGGCCTGGGGACTTGCCGTCTTGCGCTATGAAAAGCTTCCTGCAGTCAGACAAGTAATGTGTTGCGCTCAAGCCGTCTCCTGTCGAAAGTCGCAGCTCGCAGAGCGACTGCCGGTAGGCAGGGAACAAGCAAGAACGAGCGTACGAATGAAAAAATGGCTAAGGACCTAAAAGCTTATGCATAGCTCAAACCGACTACCAGCCTCCCCCCACAGAGCCGACTCATGAGTAGTTGGCTCGCCGTCTTAGTTTTTATCAAAGACAGCCAACTCTCGGATAGTCGGCCTGTCACTTTCTAGCCAACTTTCTAAAGAAACTCTAAATGGCTAAGTACTTGCCTTCCTGAAGTAGCCAAGCACTTGACCTAACGACAGTCTGCAGAGCGGCTGTCCAGCCCGCAAGGCGGCAACTAAAGGAAGACGGCAAAGGAAAAAGTCTAAGGAGCAATAAGCAAGGAAAGGCGGAAATCGGATAAATATTTACATAGGCCCTTGGCCGAATCTTCGAATAGAAATTCAGGATACACCCCGTGGGTGGAATTGTTCGAACCTAACAAGTCTTTCAAAAGATTACTGAAGACAGATAAACAGAAGCGGAAAACGCAGTCTAGGAGGCGGCCTCCGGGGCCGGAGGATCGGAGGTGACGGCGGTGTCGGGCGCCGGGGCAGTCGGCTGGGCGGTCTCTGCTTGGTCGCCTCCGGCGGCAGTCGCCTTGTCTCCGCGCGGCTCATTGCTGGAGGCGCAATCGGGCTGAGGCTGGCCGCCTGCTTCGTCTTCTGGCGCCTTCTCCTCGCCTCCGTCCTCCGACTCGTCCTCCTCTTCGGCGCTGGAGTCGATCACCTCCGCCGAGTCTTCGTCATACTCCGGGTTCATCCCGAACCAGTCCGGCGGCACTTCCTCGCCGCCTTCAGTCCGCTCGGGCACGAAGATGCTGGTGTCCGTGTACTCGGCGATGGCTGCCGCGCGCTCGACAAGGGTGCCTTCTATGGCCTCCAGCTCGGCCTGGGCTTCTGACCGGAACGCGGCCAGACGGTCCAGGTCCAGCCCCGGATACCACACCTTGACGAACTCCAAGGCCCGGCGTGCTTCGACCCGGGCCGAGGAGCCCTTCCAAGCCTCAAGACGACCGGCGGCGACTTCCAGCCAGTCGGCGGTCCGACTGGCGGTGCGCAGAGCCGGCATGTCCGGCCACAGGGCGGCAACCGCCTGAGCACCGGCACGCTAAAGCCGGCGCAGCAGCCGGTGAGCCGGACGAAGACGGGCCCCAATGCTCAGGAACTGCTCGTCGATGGTTTGGGGGGCATTGGCGGCGATCACCTCACCCTTCGCCCTTCGCGCCTCCCGAGCCGCCTCGATGGCCAGAGGGACTGCCTGTGAATGACCAGGAAAAAAGTCTGCCAAGACAAAAAAGAAGATAGTCGGAAAATCAGAAGTCGGCCTGACACGTAGTCGGAAGCCCAAAGAAACGAAAGAGACTTACCATCAACGATGTCCTCAAGCTTGTGGTAGCCAGAGGTCAACATCGCCTCCCTGTCAGTCCAGGCGGAGCGCTCAATCTCGAACTCGGCCATGAGGGCGGCCTCCCGCGTCTTGGCCTCATCCTGCGCCTTCTGGAGCAGCTCCTTCTGCTCGGCCAGTTGCGTCGCCAGCAGATCGCGGTCTTTGGTGAGCCTGCCGCACTCCTCTTCCTTGGCACGACGAGAAGTGTTGGCCTCGCCCAGCTGCTCCTGAAGGGCGGCGTTGGCGCCTGAAGAACGAAGAAAGAGACAAGAAAGTCATCAGTAAATTAGATCGCCGGGGAGATCCGGCCCGACTGCTTAGCAGTCGGCCCGAATCTCGGGGACTACAGCCCGCGGGTGCGCCAACGCGCCCCCGCGAAGAAGGAAGAAAAGAGCTCACCCCGGCTTTCCACCAAGTCGGCGGTCCGCTTGTTCAGTTCCTCGACATTGCGGTTGAAGGCAGTGGCACGGAGATTATGATACTCCTAACAAAAGCCGACAAAGGAAAAAGTTAGTATTCGGAGCTCGCCAGAGGGAGTTCCGAACCGCCTGCTCAGCAGCCAGCCCGGAACTCGGGGACTACGCCAAGTGGGTGCGCTGGCGCACCCCCATAGAGAAAGACAGGAATCAAAAAAGAAGAAGGAAACATACTCGGACGGATGTCCGCACGGCCAGATGCGCTCTGGTGCAGACTTGGAGGGCGTCGCTTTCCGCGCGCAGCTTCGCCTGGACATCCAGGAGGGCTTGGTTCAGCGGGCCGGTGCCGCCTCCGCGCAACCACCCGGTGGGCGTGGCACTGGAGGCCTCGACATCCAGACTCGCCGAGCTGGCTGCGCCGGTCTCCCGAGCTCGCGGTGCTGAGCTCGTCCTCTCAAGTCGGCTGTGCGCCGGCGCGGTGACTTGAAGAAGCAGCCGCGCCTCGGCCTCGTCCGTGGTTGGCGCATCCAACGGGCCCACCGACTGTTTGCCGTGTGGCCTCCCAGACGGTGGCGGAGGCGGCGAAGGCGGCACGAGGGTGTCCGAGCCTGAAGCCTCGCCGCCCTCCTCCACGAGGGTGTTCTCGGTGCCGACCTCTCCAGTTTGCCCCATGAACTCCGGAGCCGGGGGCGCCGACGACAACGGAGGGACAAGCATCGCCGATCGGCGACGCGCTACCTCCTCAGCACGCCGCTTCGTCGCGGCGGCGGTTTCGGCCTCCTCCAGCTTCTTCTGGGCATTGGCGGCCGCCTTCTCGGCCTGCGCCTTCTCCAGGCAGTCGGCCTCCTCCCCATCGCGCTTCTCCCGCGCGTTTCGCTCCGTCGCCTCCCGAAGGTCGGCGGTGGGATCGACCCGCCGGGTGTTGGCGGACGTCTCTACCGACCCCATGACAAAGGGGACGATGACTCTCTCAAGGGAGAGGGGGGCTCTGGAGAAGAATGGAGGGAAAATCAAAGAAGACTGGGACAAGATCCAACAAAGAAAATAAAAGAGCGTAAAGACTTGCGCGGAAACTAACGGCGGCCTTCTCACTTCCCTTCGGAAGCGGTTGGCCTTCGCGGCCGCCTCCTACCGTTTGGTCGCAGCGGACGCCCCCTTGAACTTCTTCGGCTTGCTGCCGGGCGCGCTTGGCCCGGCGTGACGCCTCTTTGCGCCACCTTAGCCGGAGTGGCCGGCCCTCGGCTAGTGGCGTGGGACGACATCCACGTTGGCGTCGTCATCGGGCCAGTCGGTGAAGGTGGCCGATGGCCTGAGGCCGCCGTCTGCCCCTTCTTCGCCGCCTTCGGCGTCGGCCTCCAGCGCTGCCGCCCCCAAGTCAGGGTCGTCAACGTCGCTATCCTCGCGGTCTGGGACGTAGTCGCGGGGCTCTCTCATGGCGCCGGCTGCGGGCTCCATGAGGGGGTTCTGCCCAGAAGGAACCAACGATGATTAGAAGCCGGAGTTGGCTGCAAAGAAGACCAAACTACATCAAGATGAGACTTACCACTGGAGGGGGATTGTCGCGCGAGTACGGCTCTTTGCCGAACTGCCAGTCCTCCATGAACTCGCAGTGCGCGATGTGGTTCACCAAGTTCGCCACCTCCCTGCGGGGCATCTCCTTTGTGCACAGCCGGCTCGGGTCGTGGCGGCCGCTCATCTGACAGATGAGGTGAGGCCGGCCTTGGAGTGGGAGGACTCGGCGCGCCACGAAGGCGGCCAGAAGGTCGGATCCGATGAGGCCCTCCGACTGCAGCAGAACTCGGAGTTGCGCTACGGCGGCGGCTCCGGAGGGAGTCAGCGACTTGGACCGGTGAGACCAACTGGGAAGCCTCCCAGTTAAAGAAGCGGGGTTGAAGGGCGGCAGATTGACCTAGTCGCCGTCGGTGGAGAGGTTCTTCACATAGAAGTAGGAGCGCTTCCACATCTTCACCGATTTTACCAGCGAGATGAGAGGGAAAGGGTTGTCGGCCGTCGAGCGCCGCACCATGATGTAGGTGCCGCACTGAGCCGGCGTGCCAGCGGCCTGCGTGCCGAGCTTCGAAGAGAAGAATTCTTCCCACAACTCGAGGGTGGGGAGAACACCGAGGAAGCCTTCGCACAGAGTGGCGAAGGCGGAGAGCAGCACCACCGCATTTGGGGTGAGGTGGTGCGGCTGAAGATTGTGGAACTCCAGGAATGAGCGGAAGAACCCGCTCGCCGGCAGCCCCAGCCCGCGGATGAGGTGCGAGCGGAAGACGACCCGCTCGCCCTCCTCCGGCGCGGGACGGGCGTGCACGAGGTCCGCGCTGGGGAGACGGCAGGTCCGGCGGAGGAACTCGATATGTTCCGCCTCCACATCCGAGCCGTCCCACATGCCGGAACGCGAGGCAGGGGGCGCGGCGGAGGAAGAACTCATCGCCGAGGTGAGAGGTGCTCTTGCTCGCGGCGGAGGAAGAAGAGAAGGCAGGAGAGTGGGGAAGAGGATGCGCGTGCAGTGCCGCCCCGCTCCTCCCCGCCTATTTATAGCCCTGCGGGCTGAGGAGCCGAGGGGGCGGGCGTGGGATTAACTGCACGAAGCCCACGCCGCCCCACGATTTACCCCACGAAGTTACTGCACGCAGTAGCGACGTGAGGAAGCCAACCGTTCGCGACCGCAGCGGATCCGCTTGGAAGCCGAGGCGCGGTAGTGGCGGGCCCCGCCTGGCGGCCCGTCCCGTCGCGCGCGTGGGCGAGCAGACTATCCTCCCCATGTGGCGCCGCGCGATAGGACCGCCTCGATGGCAGCAGGGAAGCGTATCCGATACGCCGCCTGATTTCCCGCCACGACTTACAAACAGTGGCCCCTCGCTGAACAAGTCCGACTTCGGCGACTCGGCCCAAAGAAGACAACAGCCGAGTCTCAGAGTCGGCGCTGGGATGTTTGAAACTGCTGAAGCCCCACGAGGCGGCGTCCGCAGGGCTTCACCAGCTTCGGGGACTACTGTCGGAGTAATGGGCCACGGGTAGGCTGACCCGGGACCCAGGATCTTTCAAGACATCGGGGCAGGCCACGCCCCTCCAACCGAGTCCCAGCTGGCGACCTCCAGAGAGGCCGAGTCCCAGCTGGCGATCTCCCGAGAGGCCGAGTCTCAGCTGGCGATCTCCGGAGGAGCCGAGTTCCAGATGACGACTTCAAAGCAAGCCGACTCTGGGCTTGCGACCTCCAGGAGTGCCGACTATGGGAGTCGGCCCACGACACTTCACGCAGCCCGATGCGGGGTACAGTCACGACGTGGCCTTCCCTCCCTGCCTGCGAGTGGCTGGCATGGCTACAGTGAGCCGTATCGCTGGGAGATCTCCGGCGAGGCGCGGCACTGTTGCCATGCCTGCCCTGACCTCAGCCACAGTGTGCGACGCACTGTGCCCACGACACCGGCCTGTACGACCCGAAGACCGTGGGGCCGCCTGTCAGTGGGTGAATTGAAGGCGGACAGAGCACCCGAAGACGACCCTGTGGGAGTCGGCCTCCCCGGAGTCGGCCGTCTCCCCTCCAGGGCCCCACAAGACATAAACCAGATTGGATGGGGAGTGGCGACAGTGATCGCCTGATAGACAGCGGTACTGTTGCCACGACCCAATGACCAAGCCTGCATCATCAGGAGCGCCGCACAGTGCCCGGCCTGTCCGCGGGACCCACCAGACGGCGGGCCCCAGAAGCCCGCGGGAAGGACGGCGACATGAGAGACAGACGGCTAGGACCCACCCCAGTCGGATTACCATTGTACCCCCGGGGGGTAGGCCTATATAAACCCCCCGGGGCACCCATGCAAAGGGTTCGGACCTTGATAGAGATAGAAATATAGCCCAGGGAGGAGAGAACTAGCCTCGCTCTCTCCTGCCTCCAGATACAGCTCTAGGAGCACCATTGTAGTCACCTTGCTATAGTGACCATGCGGAGACCCTGCAGAGCAGCAGTAGGGGTGTTATCTCCCCGGAGAGCCCCGAAGCTGGGTAAGATTCGTCGGCGTGCATGTCTACGCCTTATCCCATTTCCAGGCACCGGTGACGTTCTACTCGCCCCCACCATGATAAGCCATCCTTTGGCATATGTCGCACCCAACCCCCGACAAGTACTTCGTCCGTTTAAGTGGAAGCCTCAACTTCACACCAAGGTGAACCACAACCTGACTTGGAGGCATCCGCAAGTGGAACATGTCAAGATGAAGGAGACAAGGATGTACAACAAGATGAACCTCAACGACCTCCCTCTCCACCTCCACAAGAGAATGACAACGCCAACAACAATGAAGAAGGACAAGAGGAATAACAAGACAATGAAGAGGATGTTCCACCCCGACCCAAACAAAAGCTCTCATGAGTTAGAGCAAGAGTTTCAAGATATCACCCTGTCGAACAAATCTTCGATGATATTCAAACCGGGAGAATTACTCGCTCTAGAACTCATTTGGCTAACTTTTGTGAACATTATTCATTCATTTCTAGTATTGAACCTATGAAGGTTGAAGAAGATCTTGATGATCCGGATTGGGTGAACGCCATGCATGAAGAGCTACATAATTTCCAGAGGAATCAAGTGTGGACATTGGTAGAAAAGTCGGACAACAACCAAAATGTCATTGGAACCAAATGGGTGTTTTGGAAGAAGCAAGATGAATATGGACAAGTTGTATGCAATAAGGCCCGTCTCATCGCCCAAGGCTACACTCAAGTCGATGGTATGGACTATGGTGAGACATATGCCCCCGTAGCTAGACTTGAGTCCATACGAATCTTACATGCTTACGCCAATCACCATGATATCACATTATACCAAATGGACATTAGAAGTGCTTTTCTAAATGGCGAAATTGAGGAGGAAGTTTATGTTAAACAACCTCCCAGCTTTGTTAATCCCAAGAAACCCGATCATGTTTACAAACTTCACAAAGCTCTTTATGGTCTTAAACAAGCTCCTAGAGCATGGTATAAATGCTTGACTAATTTCCTTATTGAAAAAGTGTCGTGGGAATGAACACCTATGGGGCAGGGCCCCTTTCGGTCCGGCGGGGGGCGGAGATCGCACGAAGAGCGGAGTGAGGCGAAGCACACGAGCGGTTTACCCAGCTTCGGAGCTCTCCGGAGAGATAACACTCCTACTGCTGCTTGTCTGATTGTATTGCGTTCTTGCTCGGGAGCGTGGAATGCTACAGTACACCTCCGCTGCTAACGAGACAAAGCGTGAGTGCTTTCTGGTTTCGAACCCCTTCTACGTTGCGCATGGGCCTCCTTTTATATGCTCAAGGGGTCACCGACAGGTGGCAACGCATGCAAGGGTAAAAATGGAAAAGAGGTGCGGTTGGTACACCTACTTGTACAGTGCATCATACCTAACCCTGACGGCAGGGGACAAAGGCATTAAATGCCCGTCTGCGTCGCCCAAACAGTCCAGAGAAGTGACCGTTAGGGGCGCCACCGCTTGCCACGATGGTAATGTTGTCATCTCCGCTTGCCACCTCGCACCGCTGGCTGCACAGCCTCCCGCCACACGCGCCTGGGAATGTCCCAGGGCGACACGTTGGTGGATGCGCTGGAGCGCGGGTATAGAGTGGTAGCCTGCCGCGGCAAGCGCCTTGCCGCGGTCGTTGTCTTGTCGCGTCCGGAAGCTTGTCGCTTGCCGGGCCTTGTGATGCCTTGGTTGGCCTTCCCGGCAAGCTCCTCTTGCCGGGCGTCCGGAAGCTTGTCGCTCACCGGGCCTTGCCGGGATGCGCGGCACATCGTGGCAAGTTCCTTGAGATGCCTCAGTTGGCCTTCCCGGCGAGCTCCTCTTGCCGGGGCCTTGTTCTCTTTGACTTAAACACTTTGTTCTTGGATGGCTCCAAAGGACCCACGGAGGACCTTGGCAGTCACCCGGCAAGCCTTGCCGCGGGTCGCTGTGACTGCCCGTGCACAAGTTCGGGATACTAGGGTACCCCTACTCTAGTACACCGACATGAGCCCCCGGGCCTGGGCCACACACGGTGCCGAGCGTTGTTGGGCCAGGCCCAAAACAGGGCACGGGCACGCGCGGCCTGGGTTACGCCGTATCTCACCCCGTATCCACCGCGCCCTCCCCAACGGCACGCGTCGAATGCGACGTCGTGGGAGAGATCGTGGGTGGTTCTTTATTCGGAAAAAGTGTAACGTTGGCCTCCTCCCTCTTTATAAGCAGGGGAAACAGGGGCAGTTCCCCCATCTCGCCAGTCGCTGTTCCCATCTTCAGAAATCTCCGCCGCTCCCCTCCGCTTCCAAACCCGAAAGAGAGCAGCGCTCCGCCCCCCATCGCCGCCGTCGCCACCAACGCCGTCAATCTCCCCCACCACCTCCGCCATGGCTCCGAAAGCCGGGAAGGGCGTGAAGTCGGCCGAGGCGCTGCGGCTCGAGGCGCTGCGAAAGGAGCGGGCAACTTTCCCCTCCGAGCTCGCCGCGACGAAGCTGAGGGAGTGGTATTACCTCTTCTGGTCGACGGAGAAGCGAGCACATCCGCGCACGAAGGTACTCTCCGCCGTCGCTTCGAAACGGGCTCCAAACGGATACCCCTTCTTCGTACTGTTCTTCTACTGTGGGCTCTGCCTGCCCTTCTCTGAATTCTTCTGTGATATCATGAACACCTACGGGTTCCACCTCCTTGACTTCACCCCCAACGCTGTTCTGGCCATGGCAGTTTTCGCACATCTCTGCGAAAAATTTGTCGGAGTCCACCCAAATGTAGCTCTTTTCTGCCACTACTTCATGCCCCGGGTCGAGAGAGGAGAGCCCTTATCCGGTGGGATCGCCTGGATCTCGAGAGCCGGCAAGAAGGAGGCATATCTGGAGGGGGAGTGATGGATTCATGTACCTAGGGTAGGGTCATAGGCCTGATCTAAGTGCCCTACCCAAGGACACCCTTAGAAGAGATCACCTTCCAGTCGACCTACGAGGAACCCACTCGACTGACTTGAAGGACTCGACCATGAAGACTCACTCGACCACCAGAAGGTCAGGAGGCACTCTGCACTGCAACGGCCTGTAATTGAATAGACTTTATGGTAGTTAAGACACTTTATGTGGGGCGTTACCAGTAACGCCCCAAACTTAATGTACTTTAAACCCTTCATTACATGGGCTGGCAGGGGTCCTGGCGTACTCTATATAAGCCACCCCCCTCCATAGGCAGAAGGGTTCGCACCCCTGTAACACATACATACATAATCCACTCGACCGCCTCAGGGCTCCGAGACGTAGGGCTTTTACTTCCTCCGAGAAGGGCCTGAACTCGTACATCGCTTGTGTTTACAACCTCTCCATAGCTAGGACCTTGCCTCTCCATATCTACCCCCTACTCTACTGTCAGACATAGAACCACGACAGTTGGCGCCCACCGTGGGGCAGGTGTTTTAGCGATTTTGAGGAGGAGGTTGCGATACTTCCGAGTACTTTCATCATGATGACTGTTGGAGTTTTGGTCGAGGGGCGCGAGATCCGTCTCGGCGCTGTCACCTTTGTCGCCGACGACTCTGCATGGCTCCAGGAGGCTCCACTCGACGTTGATGCGCTCCCCGTCCGTGGTGCGACGCATTTTCGCGCATGTGTCCGCGGCGTTCTGCTGCGGCAACCGTCGACCCCGTATCAGTCGACTCCCCAATCGGTCACCCGTCCGGTCTCCCACCAGCGCAAGCGCTCTGGTCGGTCGAGGCTGCAGCGGTGGGTGAAGCACGCGGTGGCTCGCCAGACGGCCACCGCCCAGGTCGCGGCAATTGAGTCCGACGAGTCTCTCTACGGCCTGTTCGATCTGTCGACTGGCTCCGTAGAGACTGCATCCGAATGTGATAGCAGTGATCCGGCGGTGGAAATCCTGATGGTCAACGGACCCCGCAGTCCTCCTGGCTTCTCCCATGAGGGAGGGGCAGGCGGCGGAGGCGACCCCGTTCGAGACCATGAAGAATACCAGCCTGAGACACTCAACTCTCTGCAGAGGGAAGAGCTTCGCCGCAGGAACATGGATGCCCTGCATACTCCCATCGCGGGAGAAACCCCCGAGGCTCGTGCCTTGGAGGAGGCACGTTTGGCCAATCTGGCTGAACGCGCTCGTCTGGAGAACCTCCAGCGGGCACTCGACGAGCGCGCGTGGCAACGAGTTCCCGACGCCAATCGACGTCAACTCTTTCCGCCGACTTAGGTATATCGAACCCCAATCCAGAATTTAGCAGCTGCAACCCGTATAGCAGAGTCCATCCAGCCCTCTCAGTCGGAGGCTGGCAGAGGTTTGATGCAGATCAGAGATTTTCTCCGGGCAGCAGGAGACCAGAACTCAGCCATGTCGCAGTCGCGCAACAGAATTCACAGTCAATCCGTCGCTGCGAATACGGTTCAGTCGGCTCATAGTCCCAGATCGCCTCCGCGGCGGGAAGGGCGCGACAATCGGCAAGATCAGTATGGAGACCGACACGACCGAGATGACAGGCGTCGAGTGCCCGCTTCCCCTCCGAGGGATGGGTCTTACGCTCCTCGGTGACAGGATGACAGGCGTCAGCTCAGTGTGGGGCAAAGAGCTCCAGTCAACCCCAGGGAACCAGGCTTTGATGCACGATCCATTATCGTGCAAGGCTTGGTCGACCGGAACAGAGCCCATCAAGGCGGACCCGAGAGAGATGCGCCCACGAGCAGTCGAGTGCATGTTTCTGGTCCAGAATGTTTTAGCAGGGCTATCAGAGCCGCTGTGATTCCCCCCAATTTCAGGTTGGCAACAGGAGTCAGCAAGTTCACTGGTGAGTCCAAGCCTGAAACTTGGCTTGAAGATTACCGAGTGGCTGTTCAGATTGGTGGTGGGAATGAAGAGGTGGCCATGAAGCATTTACCCCTCATGTTGGAAGGTTCAGCCAGAGCGTGGTTGAATCAGTTACCTCCTAGCAGTATTTACACTCGGGAAGATTTGTCCCGAGTGTTCGTCAGAACCTTTGAAGGAACTTGCAAGCGACCAGCTGGATTGACAGAGCTACAAGTCTGTGTGCAGAAAACCAATGAGACTCTCAGAGAGTATATTCAGAGGTGGATCACTTTGCACCATACTGTGGAAAATGTGTCTGATCATCAGGCAGTCTGCGCCTTCAAGGATGGCGTCAAGAACAAAGAATTGAGTTTGAAATTTGGTCGAACCGGAGACATGACCCTGAGTCGGATGATGGAGATTGCTACCAAGTACGCCAACGGCAAGGAAGAAGACCGACTCCGAAGCGGCAAGTACAAGCCGAGTCAGTCGGAGAAGGGAAACTCCAGTCGGAAGCAGAAGCGGAAGGCCGAACCAGCAGCTCCTGGAGAGGCTCTGGCCGTCACTCAGGGAAAGTTCAAGGGCAAGCCAAAAGGATCCTGGAACCCTAAGAAGGTGAAGGATAAAGAAGGAAACGACGTGATGGATATGCCGTGTCACATCCACATGAAGAAAGATGAAGAGGGCAACATCATTTACCCAAAGCATACCACTCGCCAGTGTCGACTCCTGATTCAGCAGTTTCAAGGAAAACAGTCTAAGGACAAGGAGAAGGAGTCGGACAAGGCCGAAGACAAGGAGGACAGTGGGGAAGGATATCCGCATGTCAACTCCACTCTGATGATCTTCGCAGATGTGGAAAGCAAGAGTCGACTCAAAGTCATTAACCGTGAGGTGAACATGGTTGCCCCAGCAAAAGCAAGTTATCTGAGATGGTCCCAAACACCCATCACATTCGACCAGTCTGATCACCCGACTCATATTGCCACCCCTGGGAGGCAAGCTTTGGTGGTCGACCCAGTTGTCGAAGGCACTCGACTGACAAAGGTGCTGATGGACGGTGGAAGTGGGCTGAACTTGTTATATGTAGACACACTGAAAGGAATGGGCATTCCGATGTCCCGACTGAGCACCAGCAACATGAGCTTCCACGGAGTTATACCAGGGAAGAAAGCCGAGTCACTCGGCCAAATAGCTCTGGACGTGGTGTTTGGTGATTCAAAACATTTTCGCAAAGAGAAGTTGACGTTTGAGGTCATGGATTTTCAGAGTGCGTACCACGCCATTTTGGGGAGGCCAGCCTATGCACGGTTCATGGCTCCACCATGTTACGTGTACCTCAAACTGAAAATGCCAGGTCCCAAAGGAGTGATCACTGTCACCGGTGATCGGAAAAAGGCAGAAGAGTGCTTTCAGAAGGGCTCGAAGATTGCCGATTCCCAGGTGACAGCGGTCGAGTTCGAAGAGTACAAGCAAAGCGCAGATCCGAGTGATTTGTTGCGATCAAAGAAACCCGCCACAGAATCTGCATTTCAGTCGTCTGGTGAGACGAAGCCTGTTCACATTCACCCGACCGACCCCAATGCAGTCCCAACCCACATCTCCACAACACTCGACCCGAAATAGGAAGAAGCGCTCATCTAGTTCCTCCGTGAGAACTGGGACATTTTTGCATGGAAGCCAGCTGACATGCCAGGTGTTCCCAGGGGACTGGCTGAGCATCGCCTCAGAGTCGACAAATCAGCAAAACCAGTCAAAGAGCATCTTCGGCGGTCCGCCGTCCAGAAGAGAAGGGCTATTGGTGAGGAAGTGGCTCGACTGTTGGCGGCAGGATTTATCCGAGAGATATACCACTCCGAGTGGCTCGCTAATGTTGTCATGGTTCCCAAGAAGGACAAGTCACTCCGCATGTGCATTGATTTCAAGCACATCAATCGGGCCTGCCCGAAAGATCATTTTCCTCTCCCTTGCATAGATCAAATTGTTGACTCGACCGCGGGATGTGAGAGATTGTCTTTTCTAGACGCATATTCCGGGTATCATCAGATCCGTCTGTATGGACCCGACGAAATAAAAACAGCTTTCATCACTCCATTCGGGTGCTTCTGCTATATCACCATGCCATTCGGCCTCAAGAATGCTGGAGCCACATTTATGCGAATGATTCAGAAGTGTCTGCTCACTCAAATCAGTCGGAATGTGGAAGCGTATATGGATGATATCGTCGTCAAGTCGCGAAAGGGTTCCGACCTGCTTGCTGACCTCGCCGAAACATTTGCCAACCTCAGAAGGTATGATATCAAGCTCAATCCATCAAAGTGCACATTCGGGGTTCCTGGTGGAAAGTTACTCGGTTTTCTCGTTTCCGAACGAGGGATCGATGCTAATCCAGAGAAGATCGGTACTATTCTCCGAATGAAACACCCTGTGCGCGTGCATGATGTCCAGAAGCTTACTGGATGCTTGGCCGCATTAAGTCGATTCATCTCACGACTCGGTGAAAAGGCATTGCCTCTTTACCGACTAATGAAGAAGGCAGACAAGTTCGAGTGGACTCCAGAAGCTGATGCAGCGTTTGCCGAGCGAAAAGCTCTGCTCTCCACCCAGCCGGTGCTTGCTGCTCCAATCAGCAAAGAGCCTCTGTTGCTTTATATCGCAGCCACAGGACAAGTCGTCAGTACAGTGCTTACGGTCGAGCGGGAAGAGGAAGGAAAAGCCTTCAAAGTTCAGCGCCCAGTGTATTATTTGTCCGAAGTCTTGACTCCATCCAAGCAGAGATATCCTCATTATCAGAAGCTTGTGTATGGAATATACATGACCACGAAGAAGGTTGCTCATTATTTCTCTGATCATTCCATCACAGTCGTCAGCGATGCCCCACTATCAGAGATTCTGCACAACAGAGATGCAACTGGTCGAGTGGCGAAATGGGCGATTGAACTTCTTCCCCTCGATATCAAGTTTGAGGCAAAGAAAGCCATTAAGTCCCAGGCAATAGCAGATTTCCTCGCCGAGTGGATTGAACAAGAGCAGCCGACTGAAGTTCACTTGGAGCATTGGACCATGTTCTTTGATGCCTCTAAGATGCTGAATGGTTCCGGTGCTGGGGTTGTTCTGGTTTCCCCCAGAGGAGATAAGCTTAGGTATGTGCTCCAGATTCACTTTGATTCCTCCAACAATGAGGCAAAGTATGAGGCCCTTTTATATGGATTGCGCATGGCCATCTCACTCGGCGTCTGTCGCCTGATGGTCTATGGCGATTCAGATTTAGTGGTCAACCAGGTGATGAAGGAGTGGGACGTGAGAAGCCCAGCCATGACTGGATACTGCAATGTAGTGAGGAAGCTGGAAAAGAAGTTCGAGGGGTTAGAGCTCCATCACATCCCTCGACTGAAAAATCAGGCAGCAGATGATCTGGCAAAGATAGGTTCCAAAAGAGAATCCATTCCGAGTGGTGTGTTCTTGGAGCATATACACACTCCATCAGTCAAAGAAGATCCTTTCACAGAAGAAGCTCCACAGCCCAAGAGTGCCACAGATCCGACTGAGGTTGAGGTCCCAGCAGTGGTCGACTTAGTCATGGAGGTCTTAGTGGTCAGTCCCGACTGGACAATTCCCTATATCGCATATATCCTGAGAAAAGAGCTCCCAGAGGATGAGGAAGAGGCTCGGCAGATCGTCCGTCGATCCAAAGCCTTTACCGTTATCAAAGGACAGTTGTATAGAGAGAGCGCGACTGGAGTTGGTCAAAAAGGCATAACGCCAGAAGAAGGTCGAATCATTCTCAATGATATCCAGTCGGGGACCTGTGGTCACCATGCGTCCTCTCGGACCATCGTAGCCAAAGCATACTGAGCCGGATTTTACTGGCCGAGGGCGAATGAGATGGCAAAGGAAATAGTGGACAAGTGCGAAGGATGTCAGTTCTACTCCAATATGTCACACAAGCCTGCGTCGGCTCTGAAGACCATTTCACTCGTCTGGCTTTTCGTAGTATGGGGGTTGGACATGGTTGGTCCCTTGAGAACAGGTCGAAGTGGTTTCACGCATGTACTGGTAGCAGTCGACAAGTTCACCAAGTGGATTAAGGCTAAACCAATCAAGAATCTTGACGCCGGTACTGCTGTTACCTTCATCAGGGAGCTGACGTTCAGATATGGAGTCCCGCACAGCATCATTACGGATAATGGGTCGAACTTTGACTCGGAAGAATTCAGGGATTTCGGCAACTCTCAAGGCACACGAGTCGACTACGCTTCAGTCGCCCATCCGCAGTCGAATGGACAAGCAGAACGAGCCAATGGCTTAATCCTCAAGGGTTTGAAGCCCTGACTAATGCGTGGTCTCAAGCATGCGGCTGGAGCATGGGTCGATGAACTCCCTTCAGTGCTTTGGGGATTGCGGACAACACCCAATCGGTCGACCGGAAGAACTCCATTCTTCTTGGTCTATGGAGCTGAAGCAGTCTTGCCGAGTGATCTTCTTCACAATGCTCCTCGAGTTGAACTCTACAATGAAGCAGAAGCTGAGCAAGCACGTCAGGACGCAGTCGACCTTCTAGAGGAAGAAAGGGAGATGGCTCTGATCCGATCGACCATCTACCAACAGGACTTGCGTCGCTTTCACGCCAGAAATGTGAGAGGTCGAGCCTTCCAGGAAGGAGATCTAGTTCTCCGAGTGGATCAGCAGAAACAACATAAGCTCGCTCCTTCTTGGGAAGGACCTTTCATCGTCACCAAAGTTCTCCACAACGGGGCATACCGTCTTTACAATGTCGAACACAATATCGATGAGCCCCGAGCTTGGAACGCGGATCTGCTCCGCCCATTTTACACTTGAAGTTTTTTCACTCGGATGAGTTGTAATAAAGTACTTCTGTAGTTCATGGATTTCGAAATAATAGTGTCATAATTCCTTCATAATTTTTGTCACTTTTTATTTTTTCCAATACAATTTTCCCCCCAGTGGGTGACTTAGCCGCGAATCCGTTTCGCCTAAGTTTGTAAAAATCCTACCGAGTGGTAAGCCAGACTTCCACTCGGAGGCTTAGCCGCGAATCCGTTTCGCCTAAGTTATATAAATCCTACCGAGTGGTAAGCCAGACTTCCACTCGGGGGCTTAGCTGCAGCCCAGTGCTCGCCTAAGATATAAAAATCCTACCGAGTGGAAGCCAGACTTCCACTCGGGGGCTTAGCTGCAGCCCAGTGCTCGCCTAAGATATAAAAATCCTACCGAGTGGTAAGCCAGACTTCCACTCGGGGGCTTAGCTGCAGTCCAAGTACTCGCCTAAGTTATAAATCTTACCGAGTGGTAAGCCAGACTTCCACTCGGAAGCTTAGCTGCAGTCCAAGTACTCGCCTAAGTACAACGTGCGCTCGCAAGGAGGACGAGGTGCAGGTCGACTGCGACCCTCTCCTCTGAGCTACGCCATAAGTACAATGTGCGCTCGCAAGGAGGACGAGGTGCAGGTTGACTGCGACCCTCTCCTCTGAGCTACCCCATAAGTACAATGTGCGCTCGTAAGAAGGATGAGGTGCAGGTCGACTGCGACCCTCTCCTCTGAGCTACGCCATAAGTACAATGTGCGCTCGTAAGAAGGACGAGGTGCAGGTCGACTGCGACCCTCTCCTCTGAGCTTCGCCACAAGTACAACGTGAAAATCCTACCGAGTGAAGAGCAAACCTCTCACTCGGGGGCTTAGCTGCAGCCCAGTGCTCACCTAAGATATAAAAATCCTACCGAGTGAAGAGCAAACCTCTCACTCGGGGGCTTAGCTGCAGCCCAGTGCTCGCCTAAGATATAAAAATCCTACCGAGTGAAGAGCAAACCTCTCACTCGGGGGCTTAGCTGCAGCCC
>NC_041381.1:653898498-653913101 GCF_002162155.2 Triticum dicoccoides
CGAGGTGCAGGTCGACTGCGACCCTCTCCTCTGAGCTTCGCCACAAGTACAACGTGAAAATCCTACCGAGTGAAGAGCAAACCTCTCACTCGGGGGCTTAGCTGCAGCCCAGTGCTCACCTAAGATATAAAAATCCTACCGAGTGAAGAGCAAACCTCTCACTCGGGGGCTTAGCTGCAGCCCAGTGCTCGGCTAAGATATAAAAACCCTACCGAGTGAAGAGCAAACCTCTCACTCGGGGGCTTAGCTGCAGCCCAGTGCTCGCCTAAGATATAAAAATCCTACCGAGTGAAGAGCAAACCTCTCACTCGGGGGCTTAGCTGCAGCCCTGCGCTCGCCTAAGATATAAAAATCCTACCGAGTGAAGAGCAAACCTCTCACTCGGAGGCTTAGCTGCAGCCCAGTGCTCGCCTATGAAATAAGTCGACTGCAGAGAGCATCTTGCTGTGAACCTGCAAAGGACATTTAGAGCCAAAAGCAATCATATTCAAACATCAAATCCAAGTTCAGATCGATACCTAAAGGAACCAAAAGTGCTCAGGCGCTAAGCCTGTTAAGGTTTATCGGTTACAACTCCACTCGGCATACCGAGGCAAATTTAAAGTGTCGGGCTTAAAAGAAGTTTTTTACCCCTCCTGTGGAGGGCTGGAAGGAGCAACGAACTCATCAAGGTCGATTCCGTCTGCGATCTGAGTGGTAGCAGCGATGAAGGTTTCCATGAAGGACCTGAAGTCGTGTTTCTTGGTGTTGGCCACCCAGAGAGCCGCCAGCCTGTCTTCTCGCGCGTCTTTGCAGTGGACTCGGGCCAGACACAGAGCAACATCTGCACCGCAACAAGCCGAGGACTTCTTCCACTCCTGCACTCGGTCAGGGACTGCATTCAGTCGAGCCATCAGCGACTCGAGGTCATTCTGGAGTGTCGCCCTGGGCCAGAGCGTCGAGTCGATGAGGGACGTGGCGACCTTCAGTCTTGCAAGATAGTCCACGACAGCTGCAACACGGGACTCCAGTCGGAAGACATTCATGGCAACTTCATCATTCACTGGAGAATTGACGGGGTCAAGGTTTGGTTCCAACTGGCTAGTCTCTTCTTCAAAGTTTTGACAGAATTCTGCAAGGACAGGCACCGAGTCAAGACAGTGGTCGAATGGGAACATCACAGTTGAAAAGGGCAGTATAAAGGGTTACCTTCGAGCATAAGGAACAATTTCTTGGCAAGTCCACCCAGGAAGGCTTCCAGGTCATTTTTCTTCCCAGTCAACTGGTTGATCTTGTCGGTCAGAGTAGTCTTGTCAGTCTTCAGTCGGTCGACTTCCTTGTTGGCAATCCCAAGAGCAGCTTTCAGATTGGTATTTTCCTGTTCAAGCTTGGTGACTGAAGCTAACTTCTCGAAAGCAAGCTTGATCTTCTCAGCTAGCTCAAGGTCTTTTCTCTTCTGAGCCTCCTTCACCTTGCCTGCAAGTTACAGCAAGGTCAGATTTTGAAACAAATGAAGGGAAAAAGGAGTCGTCGAGGTCTCACCGAACATACCTTTGGTCTCCTCCTTCGCCTTCGTCAGATTCTCCTAAACCAGCTTCAGATCCAGCAAGAGATGAATGTGCTTCTGCTCCAGCTCGGTATAGCAAGCCGCAAGGTCACAGGATTTCTACGAAGAACCAATCGACAAAATATCAAAGATAATTCACTTCCGAGTGGATAAGAGAAAATCATACGTTTCTAAGACTACAGCCGAATGCAAGCATTCGACCGTAGTCTCGGGGACTACACCCAGTTGGTGCACTCAGCGTGCCCCCACTAGTTTTATTAAAGACAGAGTCGACCAGTCGACCCGCAAAAAAAAAGAGAGACGTGTTCTTCAGACTGTAATCGACTGCAAGTAGTCGACCACAGTCTCGGGGGCTACACCCAGTGGGTGCACTCAGCGTGCCCCCACCGGTTTCGGAAATCCATTCGCCACAGTCGAATGACGAAAAGCCTTTACTTGTAAAGCCTAAGGCCGACTGCCAGTAGTCGACCTTAGCCTTGGGGACTACACCCAGCGGGTGCACTCAGCGTGCCCCCGCTAACACGGAGTTTTTTATCGACACTCCCACTGGGTGATTGCTATGGATTCCAGAAGGAAAAGTTTTGATAGCATATCATAACAGAACAGGCGGTGGTCGACTGACCTGAACATTGCTTTGAAGGGCGGAGCTGGCGTCATAAGCTGCCTGGCTTGTATCCCGGATGGTCTTCACCTGCTCCATCATGATCCCTGCTTGGCGTATCGCTTCCTTAGCAGCACTGGCTTGGTCCTCTAGGACGTGGTGCGTCGTGAAAAGAGAAGGTTGTGTGGCACTCGACGAAGCAGGATGAGCACTCGTCAACGGCACCGCGAAGGACACGGTGTGTCGAGTGGTGTTCTCCTCCCCCGCGACCAGAGTCTCGGGCGCCGTCACATCCTGGGCCACCCTGCCGGCAGATGCTTTCCTGCTCCTTCTGTGCTTCAGCAGTTCCTCATCCTCATCATCATCAGGAAGAGTGATAACAACATTGGATGGAGCTACAGAAAAGAATCAGAATCAGAGATCATGAATCAGTCGACTAAAAAACGGAATTAAGAGTATAGTACCAGGGTTTGAGGTTGCTGCGTACTCCATCTCATGGTCGTCAGCCTTGCCTGAGGTCTCAGAAGTAGCAGCACTACAGCCCCAAAGAATCAGTCGGTTAACTCAAGCATCAACCAGAGATAAAGCTTACACAAAACAAGAAGACTTAAGCAGCATGTTTACCCTGATATGGTGGGAATGGACACCTTCATCTTCGGCAGGAGTTTGGTTGGTTTTGACGGAGCCACCTTGGACTGCTTCGGCGCCTTTTCAGTCGGCGCCGGAGAAGTGGTTTGAGGGTGTTTGGTCGACTGCGCGACAGTCGCAACCCCCTTGCCACGTTCAGTCGCAGGGTCATGGACAAGCTTTGACCGCCTTTCCGAGCGCGGTGGTGCAACCTCCTCCTCCTCCTCTTTTTTGTCCTCATCATCGTCGTCGTCATCGTCGTCATCTTCGGCAGCGTCTGAGTCCCACTCCTCCTGGCTCTCGCCCCCGCTTGCTTCTTCCTCCTCAGTCGGAGCCTGAGCTCCATTGGGCATCGAGTACAGTTCGGTGAGGGCCTGAAAGACGTCAAGACAGAGATCAATCGACCGATTTGCAGAGCATACATAAATAGACATGACAAAAATACAATGGAAGGCAGAGCAAACGAACCTTGTCGGGAACGCTGTGATGGTCGAGTGGAGGAATCCTCCTGGATCCACGGGGATTATCCTTGTTCCCAGTGACCGCGGCCATCCACCTTTCCACCATGGCGTCGTCGACTGCTTCCGGGTGGATCCGAGTCTCGTCTTCAGTTCCGTAGTACAACCACATGCAATGGCTCCGGAACTGAAGAGGCTAGATACGCCGCCTAAGAAAAACCTCCAAAAGGTCCATGCCAGTAACTCTGTCTCGAACCAACTGCACCACGCGATCCATCAACATCTTCACGTAAGCTCTCTCCTCCGGAATCACCTTCAGAGAGGAGGGCTTGTTCACTCGGTCCATGGTGAATTGAGGGAGTCCACTCGACTGCCCCGGCGTCAGCTCATTCTGGCAGTAGAACCAGGTCGACTGCCAGCCTCTGACCGACTCGGGAAACGTCATGGCTGGGAAAGTGCTCTTGTTCCTCACTTGGATCCCCAGGCCCCCACACATTTGGACAACTTGGGTTTTCTCATCGCCTGGGCTCGCCTTCTTCACGGTCTAAGAGCGACACGTGAATATGTGCTTGAACAAGCCCCAGTGCGGTCGACAGCCCAGAAAATTCTCACACATGGATACAAACGCAGCAAGATATGAGATGGAGTTCGGTGTGAAGTGGTGAAGTTGGGCTCCAAAGAAGTTCAGAAACCCACGAAAGAAAACACTCGGTGGCAAAGAAAATCCGCGGTCGACATGGGTGGCCAGGAGCATGCACTCACCCTCTTCCGGCTGGGGTTGCCACTCTTTCCCCGGAAGCCTTGCGGCGCCGTGGGGGATCAGCCCGTCGTCGGCCATGTCGAGGAGATCCTTCTCCTTGATGGTCGACTGGATCCAATCTCCATGGACCCAGCCCTTCGGCAGGGGAGATCTAGACGAAGACCCGCTGCGACTGGTGGATCTCCCCTTCGCCTTCTCCGCCGCTGACGCCTTCTTTGCGCGCTCCAGCACCGCCGTCTTCTCCTTGACCATGGCTGCCGTCGAGATGCGTGAAGAGAAGCTTTGCAGAGGCGAAAGCGGGCGCGGTGGGCGGCGACGAGGAGAGCTGAGAGGAAATGATGAAGCACTGTTCAGAAAACCCTCGCTGGCCGCATTTATAAGATCCCTTCCGAGTGGATGACGGGTGGGCCAGGTCAGTCTAATCATATCCCGAAACAGTTGCATTGACGTGATACGTGGCGGAAAAAGCGGCGCGGAGATCGAGGCGTGGATATGTCCTATCCCATCCGAGCGCCGCGGTCCGTTCCGCTTCACGCGCTTCCCCAAATTTCGTATCCCGTAGAATCCGCGAACGGCAGATCGATCTGTCAGACGCGGAATTTCCTGCGATCCGTCGCTCGGGAACCGGCAAAGTCCAAAAGATCACTCAACGAAAGACAAGAATGGATCGAGTCGACTGAAGAAAAGTTGCTCGTTATCAACAAAGAAGGTCTTGATCCAGAAGAACGCATAGCCAGTATGCAAAAATCAATCGGAAACAGCACCAACTCCTTCCTCACTCAAGCCTCAATCCATTCGGGGGCTAATGATGGATTCATGTACCTAGGGTAGGGTCATAGGCCTGATCTAAGTGCCCTACCCAAGGACACCCTTAGAAGAGATCACCTTCCAGTCGACCTACGAGGAACCCACTCGACTGACTTGAAGGACTCGACCATGAAGACTCACTCGACCACCAGAAGGTCAGGAGGCACTCTGCACTGCAACGGCCTGTAATTGAATAGACTTTATGGTAGTTAAGACACTTTATGTGGGGCGTTACCAGTAACGCCCCAGACTTAATGTACTTTAAACCCTTCATTGCGTGGGCTGGCAGGGGTCCTGGCGCACTCTATATAAGCCACCCCCCTCCACAGGCAGAAGGGTTCGCACCCCTGTAACACATACATACATAATCCACTCGACCGCCTCACGGCTCCGAGACGTAGGGCTTTTACTTCCTCCGAGAAGGGCCTGAACTCGTACATCGCTTGTGTTTACAACCTCTCCATAGCTAGGACCTTGCCTCTCCATACCTCCCCCCCACTCTACTGTCAGACTTAGAACCACGACAGGGAGCTCTGCAGCAAATGGGAGGAGTGGAGAGCAGATTGGTGTTGGATCGTCGAGGAGAACCCGCAGCCATTCACCGCCCAGCGCCAAGCCCCAGTAGTGCGCGGTGGCGATTGGAGCAGTTTGGCCCCAGAAGACGATAAGCTGAAGATCGCCATCACCCGGATCTTGCGCCTCAGGCTTGCCGGGCTCACTGTAGGCGCCATTGGTGCGGATTTCTCCGCCGCCGCATCGCCCCCCTGCAAGAGAGGAGGAGACCCGCCTGGGAGTTCGGGGGTCCGGCGGATATCATGAGGCTGCGCCCGGGCCTCAACTTCAATTTCACTGTGCTGGAACTGGATGCGATGCTCAAGGAGTTGTTCAAGCATGATCCTCAGCATCCCGAATGGTTCAGGTTGCCGGCGGGTGTCGTTCTGCTGTGCAACAACTCTTCGCTTGACTGCATCCGTGCAATGATGCCGCTGTGCGACTCGCATGGTCTTGTCCCAACTTGGCAAGAGCCTGCGGACGATGTTGTGCAACAGTTCTTCGACGGCCTGGTGGAGGTGGCGGTCCACGCTGACGAACAGAAGAGCCTCACCCGCGACACCACTTAGGAGGAGATGCAGCGCATCGCCACCAGGGCAGAAGAGGCGGCGGAAGCCGCTGCCGCGGGCGAGTTTGGGTTCACCGTGGAGGAGGGAGAGGCAGCAGAGGCGGCAAGCCTTGCCGAGCGAGAGTGGCTTGACGGCGAGGAAGAGCTTGCCGCGCCTGACACCGAGTCGAGCGAGCCCGCCGAGGGTGCGAGCGGCCCGCCGTCTCCAGGTAACTTGCCCAAGCAGAGCTTCCAACGCAGCCCCCAGCTCCACCAAGAAGGCGTCTCCGCAAGGCCGGGGATGTAGCAGGGCGGCAGACGAGTCAACAGCCGTCACGCCGCGCGACACGCTCTACCGCGACAAGCACGGTTGCCGCGGGAGCGCCTTGCGCCGCTGCGGCAACTGGAGCGGGGTCGTCCCGGACCGCCGCCGCTGCCCCCGCCAAGCGGCCAAGGGAACCTACTCCTCCGCCTCGTCGCACCGAAGGTGGGCCGCACTTCGACCTCTCCGCGCTCAGCTCCGACTAGGAAGAATAAGAAGAGTAAGATTCTTTGCTGTACTTGTATTTCTTCAATTCTTGCTGTTTTTGTCTTGTATCTGATCTGCTTTACTCTGAACTTATTCCTTTTCAGGACCCTGGCCCAGAGAGCGGCAAAGAGAGCCAAGGCTCCGGTGATTGTCATTGAGGACGAGCCCACCGCGACAGCAGGGGGCGCGCCCGAGACCATCTCGTCGGATCCGGCAACTACTCCCCGAAGCTGCCCCCAGCGTAAGTATATGGTTTACTTCTCGCTGCTAGGTGCGCATGGGTGCGATTTCTTTGCTGATATCTGATTCTTGGTTTGTGTAGGAGCAGAGCAGCCTCACCAGGAGCATCCGGAATCCGCCCCCGAGATGCTATCTGCTTCGACTACACTGCCAAGGGAGGATTCCCCGGCAAGGGAGCGTTCTCCGGCAAGGGAGAAATCTCCGGCAAGGGAGGAGTCTCCGGCAAGGGGCAGCACCAGCGACCCCCCGGTGGTGGAACCCATGACTGTGGATCCTAGTACAGGTAACCCTCTTGCTTGAAAACCTCCCTTGTGTTCTCCTTCCGATTTTCTTTTTGGATATTTGCTTGACTTTTCTCCCTCTTCCGGCCTTCAGATCCACCTTCCACGGAGCCTATGGAGACCGAGGCCACCGGCGAGGAGAACGCGCGCGGCAACACTGACGACGCCGCCGCCACCGAAGAAGAGGTCGGCGCTAACGATCCTGCCGGCGAAGAGGCTGCCAAAGCTGCTGGCGCAGGAGCTGGCGAGGGGTCCGGTGATCGCACTGAAGACCCTGAGGCTGCAGGAGCGCAAGGCGCTACACCGACCGCCGATCCCTCCGCCGCTGACGCAGCGCCAGGCTCCGAAGGTCTTCATCAAGCTCCCCTGGGCTTCAAGCTCCCGGGCACCGGTCGAAGGAGAAACTCTTGACGGGGAGGTGCTCGCCTCCGCTGGGCTGACGCTAGTTGACGCGCCGAGTAGCAGCAGTGGCGAGTCTGAGAAGGAGCAGCTGCTGCGGAGGCTAGTGTCGCTCTACCGCGCCCGACAAGCCAATGTGGAATCCCGGGAAGCGCTTGTCGCGTAGGCGGGAGCGGACATTGAGAAGCGTGCAGAGGAGCTCCGGAGTCGCAACCAAGAAGCCCTCCGGTCACTGGTAGAGGAACGGGCGCAACTTGCCGAGGCGCGGAAAGCTTTCCTCCTCGAGAAGGCTGAAGCCGAAGAGTAACAGCGGCTTGTCGCCGAGGAGCTGTTTGCGCGGGAAGGCGAGCTGGCACAGCGGAAGATCAACCTTGACAGCCACGAGGAGGATCTTGCCGCGCGCGAGCAAACATTTGGCGGGGCTCTCAAGGAGGCAAAGGATGCTGCCGCAGTTGCCGAGGCCGCCAAGAAGGAGGTGGAGACGAAGGTGGCGCAGCTGGAGGCCAATCTCAAGGCGAGCGGCGAAGAGCTTGCCGCGCTCAAGCGTGAGCGCGAGAAGGACGCCCACGCTCACGGTGAGCTGCAGGGCTGTCTCATCGAGAAGGGCAAGGAGCTGAGCGCCGCCAAGGACTCCAATGTTGATCTTGAGTTGAAGCTGGCTACGTTGACCCAGACACTGGACAGCGCCAAGGAGCGGGAGGTGGCCTTGAAGGAGGAGATCAAGGCCAACGAAGCGCTGCTGACGAGGGCCGCCGAAACCCGGAACACCTTTAGGGAGACGGTGGAGCTCTGGACAGAGGGCCTTGTGAACATCGCTGCAGTCATCGGCAGTGAGCTGGCGCAGCTGGGGATGGAGGATTTCGGGTACTCCTCTGATGAGAACCTCCAACCCAGCGCCAATCTCACTCTGTTCTTCAAAGGCGTGGCGACAGCCCTCCAGCGGCTCCGAGAGAAGATCCCAAAGCAGCTGGCTGATGAGTCACGCACGATCTGCGCAAGAGTTCTGCAAAAGGTGTTGGTGAAGGTGGCCTTCCGCAACCCAGGCCTCAACCTCACCAACGTCCTCAAGAAGCTGCCGGCGGACGCTGATCTGGAAGCACTCAAGGCCCTTGTCGCACCCATTGTGGACAAGGTGAATGAGTTCAAGAGGGTTGATGGCGGTCGCGTAGATTAGGCCGCCCGTTTCCTCCTTTCCTTGTCGCTGCTAGTCATGTTACGAGAACAATCTATTAGAGCGGCGACAAGCTATCTTGTAATATAACTTTATTCTGGGTATCGATCGCTATGTTATTTCCTTTACTTGATTCCTTCCTTTGTATGTTTTTGCCCTACGCTTTTAGGAAACTTGCCGGCGCAGGCACCTTAGCCGCGAGCGCTGAGTGCGGGATGTCAGCAGTCTGCTGGCGGTGCCGCTACCAACAAGAAACCTTGCCGCAACTAGTCGCAGCACACTTAAGTTGTTGAGCGGACTCGAAACAAAGTAAGGGCGCAACTAGCTACGAGTTGGTTCCTCCGCGCACTGGTTTTCCATACAAAGCACGGTCGTTCGAGGAAGATAACTTAATTTTTTTTAAAACTGATTGCTCAAACTTTGGCAACTTAGCTTTTCTGTCGTTTGCTTCCCGGTAAGGCGAAACTTTCTTGAACGACGCCTGGTCCACACCATTTATCTTCTCCTTCCCCCCCGGCAAACTTGTGGGCGTGGGAACCTTCCCTTTCTTTGAGAAAAAGAAAGAAGAGAAAATAAAGATATGGAGCCTTATGGCTCGTTATAGCTTACCGGGGGTAGGTGCTGCACAAAATGTTAGATAACACATGCAAAAAATAGAGAGCATGAAATTGACAAGATGTGCAGGGCACATGAGCTTTATTTATGCACGGGATCTGCGCCCGGCTTTGTACAAAGGGTTACATGCAACAACGGCAAGGCTTGTACAAAAGGTGGTTGTCGGAACAGGTTCCGGCAACCGCGCCTTATGGGTAAAACTTACGAAGATGCTCAATGTACTAGGAGTTGCTCACCGGAAAGCCGTCTTCGGTCTCAAGGCGGACAGCGCCGGGCCTAGTGACTCGTTTCACCCGGTAAGGGCCTTCCCACTTTGGCGTCAACTTGTTGGAATTCTTGGCGGACTGAACGCGCCGAAGAACAAGGTCGCCTTCCTCGAGACTTTTGGCATTAACTTTGTGGCTATGGTATCGGCGCAAAGCTTGCTGGTATCGAGCAGCTCGTACAACAGCCTGAAGACGGTCTTCCTCAAGGAGCAGCGCATCATCTTGTCGCAGCTGCTCTTGCTCAAGCTCATCATAAGCGAGCACTCGAGGCAACCCATATACGAGTTCCGTGGGGAGAACTGCCTCTGCTCCATAGACGAGAGCGAAAGGTGTCTGGCCAGTGGCTCGATTTGGCGTCGTCCTGATCGACCAAAGAACCACCGGTAGCTCCTCGATCCAGTTCTTTCCGCACTTGTGCAGCCTGTCGAAAGTCCTTGTCTTGAGCCCGCGCAGCACTTCAGCATTTGCCCTATCCGCTTGACCGTTGCTTCTCGAGTGAGCAACAGAAGCGAAGCAGACCTTGGCGCCAAGATCTTGGACGTACTGCATGAAGGTGTGGCTCGTGAATTGTGTGCCATTATCGGTGATGATCCTGTTAGGGACTCTGAAACGGCAAACAATCGACCTGAAGAACTTGACTGCTGACTGTGTTGTCACCTTCCTCACTGCTTACACTTCCGGCCACTTTGTGAACTTGTCGATTGCAACGTACAAGTACTCAAAGCCCCCGACAGCTCGGGGAAAGGGGCCGAGGATGTCGAGCCCCCAGACCGAAAATGGCCAGGATAAAGGGATCGTCTGGAGAGCTTGAGCTGGCTGGTGTATCTGCTTGGAATGGAACTGGCACGCTTCACACTTGGTTACTTGTGCAGTTGAATCCTGGAGGGCTGTCGGCCAAAAGAAACCTTGCCGGAACGCCTTGCCGGCAAGTGCTCTTGCGCCAATGTGGTGACCACATATGCCTCCATGTATCTCCGCCAACAGCTCTTGTCCGTCTTCCCGAGAAATGCACTTCAATTTCACACCGTTGAGTCTTCTTTTGTACAGTGTGTCGTTGACAAACTGGTACATACTTGACTGCCGGGCTACTCTTTCCGCTTCTTCTTGCTCTTCGGGAAGTTCTCCTGTCTGATGGAAATGGACAATCTGATGTGCCCATGCTGGAGCTTGCGGCTCGACAACAAGGACTAAAGGCACATATGCTGCTGCGGGAACATCCGCTTCCACGGCGAGAACCTGCGGCTCAGCCGGAGCTTGACGTTCCCCAGCAAGCTTGCCGGAGCAAAATTGTCGGGAGCGTTTGCTTCAACGAAACAAGCCCTAGGGGTTGTCGGAGCAGACTGCTCCTCAGCACGCTTGGTGTTGATCTTGGGGACCTTCTTGGCGGCGGCTTCGGGGAGCTCTGCCGGAAAATAGTCACCAGAAACCAACTTCCTCTTCTTGCTCTGTCCAGTTGATGGTGCCACGGATGGTTGAGTCAGTTTGAGCACAAAGATCCCTGGTTCCACAGGTAACTTTAGTGCAGCGCACTTTGACAGGCCATCAGCAATGTCGTTCTGAGCTCTCGGAACATGTTCCATCTGTAGGCCGTCAAAGTGCCCTTCTAACTTTCTCACTTCATCAACGTAAGCTTCCATCAAAGAACTTTGATAATTCTTGTTCACTTGGCGGATGACAAGCTGTGAGTCACCCCTGACAACGAGCTTCTTGATCCCAAGGTCTGCCGCGATCCTGAGACCGGCAAGCAAACCTTCATACTCTGCGGTATTGTTTGTTGCTTGCTCCTTGGGAAAGTGCATCTGGACTACGTACTTGAGGTGCTCTCCAGTGGGTGCGACAAGCAGCACGCCCGCACCGGTGCCTTGTAGCGAGAAGGCACCATCAAAGTACATGAGCCACTCTTTGCTTGTCTCCTTGATAGGGATGCTTGTTTCTGGAATTTCTTCATCTGGTGTTGGCGTCCACTCTGCTATGATCTCTGCCAATGCTCGGCTCTGGATATTTGAAGTGCTCTCAAACTTGAGGCCAAAGCTTGATAGTTTCAGTGCCCACTCGACAATCCTGCCTGTTGCTTCTGGATTCTGCAGTATCCTCTTCTGCGGAAAACGAGTGACAACTGTGATCTCATGTGCTTGGAAGTAATGGCGCAGCTTTCTCGAGGCCATGAGTAGGCCGAACAGCAATTTCTGCACACCAGAGTACCTCGACCTAGCCCCCTAAAGAAGGGAACTGACAAAGTAAACTGGGCGCTGCACCATTTTCTTCTGCACTTCCTCATGCGCCTGCGTAGATCCACCCTTGTCGGGACCAGAGCTTGTCGGCGAAGCCCCCTGCTTGTCGCTGGATGCATCTGCCATGGTTGCCGGCTCATCATCCGCCTCCCTCTCCGCTACTAACGCAACACTAACCAATTGATTGGTTGCCGCTATATACAGCAGCAACTTCTCTTGTGGCTTAGGTGCGACAAGTATTGGAGTGGAGGACAGGTATCTCTTCAAGTCCTGCAGCGTAGCCTCCGCTTCCGGAGTCCATTTCATTGGACCTGCCTTTTTCAATATTTTGAAAAATGGCAGGGCGCGCTCAGCAGACTTAGAGATAAACCTGCTGAGAGCAGCCACGCAACCAGCAAGCCTTCGTACATCCTTGACGCGCTTTGGTGCTTCAATCTGCTCAATGGCCTTGATCTTGTCGGGATTGGCTTCAATCCCCCGCTGAGACACGAAGAACCCGAGAAGCTTGCCGGAGGGGACTCCAAATACGCACTTCTCGGGGTTAAGCTTGAGGTTGATCTTGCGCAGATTTGCAAAGGTCTCGTCTAAGTCTTGAATCAGAGTCGCCTTGTCCTTGCTCTTGACCACTATGTCATCCATGTAGGCTTCTACATTTCTGTGTATTTGTGGCTCAAAAGCGTCATGTACTACTCTTGCAAATGTTGAACCAGCATTCTTTAATCCGAAAGGCATCCGTACAAAACAGTATGTGCCACATGGAGTGATGAATGCGGTCTTCTCTTCATCTTCTTCTGCCATGAAGATCTGATGGTATCCTGAGTATGCGTCAAGAAATGAAAGCAAGTCACATCCAGCCGTGGAGTCAACAATCTGGTCAATGCGCGGCAAGGGAATGGGTCTTTGGGACAAGCTTTATTGACATCGGTAAAGTCTATACAAAGCCTCCATTTCCCATTTGCCTTGCGCACGACTACAGGATTGGCCAGCCACGTAGGATGGAGCACTCCTCTAATAAGGCCTGCTGCTTCCAACTTCTTGATTTCTTCTGCGATGAATTCTTGGCGCTCCACTGCTTGTTTCCTGACTTTCTGCTTGACGGGCCGCGCATGAGGACAGATGGCAAGATGGTGCTCGATTACTTTCCTGGGAACATCGGGGATGTCAGACGGTTGCCAAGCAAACACACCGACATTCGCCCGCAAGAAAGCAACGAGCGCGCTTTCCTATTTAGGGTCGAGCATGGCACTGATGGTGAAGGTACCACCAGTGCCGTCCTCCTTGGCGGACACCTTCTTGGTCTCTAGTGAAGCTGTCATCGTCTTCTTACACTTGCCGGTGGAGCTCGATGGTGCGTCCTTGACGGTAGCGCAGCACTCCGAAGAGGTGCGCTTGCCGGAGTAGGCATCAGAGCTCCTGCCGGACTTGGTCTTCTTCTTCCCCCGGGGAGCATCAGCGGAAAATGTCTTGCGATCTGCTGCGGCTGCTGCATCCCGGTAAATCTTGTCGGCGCAGATAAGAGCATCTTTCTTGTCGCCAGGGACAGAGATGATTCTTATCGGGCCTGGCATCTTCAGTATGTTGTATGCATAGTGAGAGGCTGCCATGAACTTGGCGAGTGCTGGACGGCCGAGTATCCCATTGTAGGGCAATGGAAAGTCAGCAACGTCAAAAGTGACCCTCTCAGTCCTAAAGTTCAACTCGCTGCCAAATGTCACCGGCAACGTGATCTTCCCCTTCGGCTTGCTCCTTCCCGGGTTGATTCCTTGGAATGTGCCAGTCTCTTCGAGCTCGCTGTCAGGGATCTGAAGTTTCTGGAGTACCGCGGAGGAGATCAGATTCAAGCCGGCCCCGCCGTCAACTAGCATCTTAGTGACCTTGAGGTTGCGGA
Organism: Triticum dicoccoides; assembly: GCF_002162155.2. Taxonomy (NCBI): domain Eukaryota; kingdom Viridiplantae; phylum Streptophyta; class Magnoliopsida; order Poales; family Poaceae; genus Triticum; species Triticum dicoccoides. The sequence continues at coordinate 653,912,017 of NC_041381.1, forward strand.
TAGTTGGTGAAACCAGCATCGGCAAGCACCCGACCGCAGTTATGCGATCAGGGTGGTCCTCAATATCAAAGATGATAGGCGTGCTGGACCATTTCAGAGGCTTGCTTGACTCGACGGGCGGTTCCGCCGCATTGACTTCCCGCACCCACTGCTTAAGCTGGCGGTGTGAAGTATGCAGGGAAGCACCGCCATCAATGCATAGGACCTCTGTGGCTTTCTGGAACTCCTGCTCATCAGATTCATCGCCATCCATATCTTCATCTTCGTCTTCATCTTCATCATTGTCGCGGCCGCGGGGAGGTCTGTCTCCTTGCCGCTGCTTGGCCTTGCCACGGCGTCCTCCTCGGCCGGGACATTTCTTGCCGGATCCTCCAGTACCTTCTTGGGCCTTCTCCTTGTCGCGCCGCTCGTACTCAGCCTTTTGCTGCTCGACAAGCTGCTCAACCTTCTTGCAACTCTGGAGATCATGGCCCTTGGTGCGGTGGATCTTGCAATATTGCTTGCCGGAGCCGTCCTGCTTGTCGGTGGCCGCCACAGCTTCAGCTTCCTTGGCGCCACCTCCGTTGCCGCACTGCTCAACGACTAGCACATCTTTGCCTTTCCTCTTCCTGTTGTTCCGCCGCCGGTTTTTCCTTGCCGGGGCGGCATCTTCACTGTCAGATCCTCCTGCTCCTGCATTCTCTCCGGGGAGTTTCCTCCCTTCCTCAGCACGCGCACACTTGTCGGCCAGCGCATATAGCTCACTGACGTCCCTGATCTTGCACATCGCCATCTCCTCCCGCATCCTGCGGTTTTGCACGTTCTGATGGAACGCGCTGATGACCGCGACAGGGTGGACATCTGGGATGTTGCGCTATACTTGGCTGAATCTCTGAATGTACTTGCGCAGGGGCTCTCCTTCCTTCTGGGCGAGCAGATGAAGATCGCTCTCTTGGCCATGAGGCTTGTGGCCGCCTGTAAAGGCGCCGAAAAACTGATGGCACAAATCTGCCCAGGAGGATATGGAGTTGTCCGGCAAGTGCATGAGCCAGGACCTGACATTGGGCTTGAGCACCAGCGGGAAGTAGTTGGCGAGGATCTTGTCG
>NC_041381.1:653913371-654079105 GCF_002162155.2 Triticum dicoccoides
CACCATGATGGTGTTGATGCTGAGGAACTCTGACGGATGCAACTTGCCGTCGTACTTCTCTGGTACATCTGGTTTGAAGTTCTTCGTACTGGGCCACTGGACTTGCTGCAGCTCACGAGTAAACGCAGGGAAACCTACCGCGTACGGCAAGTCACCTGGTTCCCCTGGAGCATGCATGTCGACAGCAGGCCCAGCGCGCTGGTCTGATTGACTCCGCGCTTCTCTTCGGCGCTCGATGCGAGTACGAGCGTCTTCTTGCTGTCGTTCGTGAAGAACTTGGCACTGATCGCGATGGGCTCATGGATCTGATGATGCAGTGGAGTCATCGTCGAGGTGGATCCGGCGAGTTGGCGATCTTGGCCTTCGGGGCGGAGAGTGCACGGTGGTTGCACCCCCACCGGTCTTGTCGCCATCGGCTCGTGCCTGGCAGTCTTGCCGCGGCTTCGACGTACTCGGTTGCCATGGAGTGTCACCGTTGGTGAAGCCAATGAGACTCTGAATGGTGCCTCCAATCGTCGATCTTGTCTGCCGTTGGAGGGTAATCCAGGAGCAGTTGAGCTCGGGCCAACGCTTCTTCTGGAGTCTTTGGTGGCAGCGGTGAACGGTGCGAGGAGCGGGATATGCTCGAACTTCCAACTGGGTTGGAAGGAGCAGTACCCCGTCCTGGTGACTGTATCTCGCTCGTGCCAGCATGCTGGCGTGCATGCTGGTCTTGAGCGCCCCGAGATCCACCAGGTCGATCTTGTTCCAACGCGCGTATGGTACTGCGAGTACCATGACGCTGTCGGTCCCGCGCCTCCTGAGATGGGCGCGGTGCATGTCCGGACGCCAAGGTTTGTGGGGCCTTGTCCTTGGACCTGGCAGCACCGAGAGCTCCCTCATCGACGCCCGTTCCCCCGCCGGCGTCTACCCCACCACCTGTGTGCTCCGGTGGTGGTGGGATCGACGTGGACGGAGCAGCCACCTCCAAAGCCTTCTTCTTCGGTGGCATGTCGATGAAGATGACGAAGATCTAGCTCGCGTGAACGCCGGATCAGGTTCACACAACCTCGACGCCCCCTACCTGGCGCGCCAAAGATGTCGTGGGAACGAACACCTATGGGGCAGGGCCCCTTTCGGTCCGGCGGGGGGCAGAGATCGCACGAAGAGCGGATCGAGGTGAAGCACACGAGCTGTTTACCCAGCTTCGGAGCTCTCCGGAGAGATAACACTCCTACTGCTGCTTGTCTGATTGTATTGCGTTCTTGCTCGAGAGCGCGGAAAGCTACAGTACACCTCCGCTGCTAACGAGACCGAGTGTGAGTGCTTTCTGGTTTCGAACCCCTTCTACGTTGCGCATGGGCCTCCTTTTATATGCTCAAGGGGTCACCGACAGGTGGCAACGCATGCAAGGGTAAAAATGGAAAAGAGGTGCGGTTGGTACACCTACTTGTACAGTGCATCATACCTAACCCTGATGGCAGGGGACAAAGGCATTAAATGCCCGTCTGCATCGCCCAAACAGTGCAGAGAAGTGACCGTTAGGGGCGCCACCGCTTGCCACGATGGTAATCTTGTCATCTCCGCTTGCCACCTCGCACCGCTGGCTGCACAGCCTCCCGCCACGCGCGCCTGGGAATGTCCCAGGGCGACACGTTGGTGGATGCGCTGGAGCGCGGGTACAGAGTGGTAGCCTGCCGCGGCAAGCGCCTTGCCGCGGTCGTTGTGTTGTCGCGTCCGGAAGCTTGTCGCTTGCCGGGCCTTGTGATGCCTTGGTTGGCCTTCCCGGCAAGCTCCTCTTGCCGGGCGTCCGGAAGCTTGTCGCTCACCGGGCCTTGCCAGGACGCGCGGCGCGTCGCGGCAAGTTCCTTGAGATGCCTCAGTTGGCCTTCCCGGAAAGCTCCTCTTGCCGGGGCCTTGTTCTCTTTGACTTAAACAATTTGTTCTTGGGTGGCTCCAAAGGACCCACGGAGGACCTTGGCGGTCACCCGGCAAGCCTTGCTGCGGGTCACCGCGACTGCCCGTGCACAGGTTCGGGATACTAGGGTACCCCTATTCTAGTACACCGACAAAAAGGCTTTGAAATTGGTAAAATTGATTCTACACTTTTTACTAAAAGGGTTAATGGAGAATTATTTGTGTGCCAAATATATGTGGATCATATCACATTTGGTTCCACTAACCCTCATTTTAGTGAAAATTTGGAAGGCTAATGTAGGAGAAGTTTGAGATGTCTATGATGAGTGAACTCAAGTTCTTTCTTGGTTTGCAAATCAAGCAAACTAAGGAGGGTACCTTTGTTTCCCAAACAAAGTATACCAAGGACTTATTCAAGAAGTTCAACATGCAAGAAAGCAAAGGTATGACAACACCCATGCCTACTAGTGGACATCTTGACTCGACTAAGGATGGCAAACCGGTTGGCCAAAAGGTTTACCGCTCTATGATTGGTCCATCGTTATATCTATGTGCCTCCCGTCCCGATATTATGCTAAGTGTGTGCATGTGTGCACGATATCCAGCGGCCCCAAAGGAATGTCATCTTAAGGCTGTGAAAAGGATAGTGAGATACTTAATTCATACACCAAACTTTGGCATTTGGTATCCTAAGAGGTCTTCTTTTGATCTTGTTGGCTACTCTGACTCAGACTATGCCGGTGACAAGGTTGATAGAAAGTCCACTTTGGGTACTTGTCTATTTCTTGGTAGATCTCTTGTGTCTTAGTCCTCCAAGAAACAAAACTCGGTATCCTTATCTACCGCAGAAGCGGATTACATTGCCACTGGTTCACGTTGTGCTCAATTACTTTGGATGACCCAAACTCTTAAGGATTATGGGATATATGTGAAACATTGTGGCACCCCCCGGCTCAGAGCGACCGGTTTACCATGCATTGCCAGCCCAGAGACCATGTCTTGTGGCAACACACAACATCTTGGTACAGAAAACAACCACTTTATTGATGCTAGCGGAACAGGGTTTTTATTACAACAGTTGTCAAGGCCAAGCGGCACGCCCGGTGTGGCTGAACAATATGTACGTTATTTAGGGAACATAAAGGGGCCTCGATCTGAACAACTGCGTGGCAGCGGAATAACGTCGTTGCGGAAGCTCCATATCACAGGGACACCGATGTGGACACAATCTAGACTCGAATAGCGCTCCTTTCCAACGAGATTTTCCTGAAATCTGGCATGACACGCCAGGTCAGTACATTGAATGTACTTGCAAGCTCACAACAGGCATAATCATAATGGCAAACAATATCATGATACTTAACCAATTATTAAGAATGCAACACTATATGTCAAACATGTCGTGATCATGCTCGAGCGTCCCTCGGGACAACTTACCAACCGTGATCATCCTCAGGTCACAAATACACCACCAACATGGTCTTTAACAAAATGACTCGTGATTCTTACGGCGATCACAACCACGACCGATATCTGGTCCCAATTTCCTCGATGGCCTTTCTGCCATCCTCAACAATGCAAAGTTTACAGCTTAGTGTGCAATTTTTATTAATCGTTGACTCATGGTGGCACCTACAATGAGGTGTCCGTGACCGTGGACTCGGCTGTCGATAGATTATACACTCTGCAGAGGTAGCACACTGTACCCACACCGCGGAACCCATGGCCTCGCACTCCCATTCGGGTGGACCAACGGCATTCCGACAAAACCCTTCCATTGCCACAACACTCTCCCGACCACTCCGACCAAATCCCCAACGGGCTAGTCCTGGGTGGCCCCATGTCTACCAAAGACACCCCAACCACCGTCGTGGTCAAACACTCCCACTCGGGGACTCGGTACCATAATCTCATCAACGAGCACACAAGATTATGCCTGCTTACCGGGCCAGGGCAAGCACGGCATAACCTTCCCTAGTTGGAGGCACCGACCAGAGGCCATGTCAATGGACCGAATCAAGGCCTTCCCATAAAGGCAAATGTGGTTGCACTGGAAAGAAACTCGATTCAGCGGCACCATGACCCAGTCAACGGTATATTCAAGTTGAGTAATTTTTAGGTTCAACTTAAAAATAAAAATGACCGGTGTCATAACATGCCATAAAATGCGAAACTACACATGCATCACATAATAATAAGAATGACCGATGAAATCCATATACACACCAAGCATAAACATCAACCACTCATGTTACTTTGCTGCTCAAAATGGCTCATAGCCTAACCAAAATATTTTGCAACAAGTTTTATTAATTTCTCACACAAGAACGTAACTCCGATAAATTTCTCATATGCTTAACAAAAGATTTCACTATCAACAACTCTTAATCTCTTTATCAACTAAGTGAGGTTTAAACATTCTATAAGTCAATTAAAATGATCTAAAAAGTATTTAACAGAATATTTTCTAGCAAATTTTTATCAATTTATTTATGCAAGAACATAACTTTAAATATTTACTATCATGCATAGCAAAAATTATTTCTATCATCACCATGAATAAATCCTAGCTTTGCTTCACCAACTAAACTAGTTTCCACAATCTCTAAATCAAGCATATTAACTAGCAAACACTTGACAGAATATAAATAACAAAATAATTATTTAAATGCATGGATTAATCATTTCATTCAAGTAAGAAAAATCACAAATATTGAAATGACACAATGAAAATGTTGCAGTGGTTTGCCTTAGTGCATATGAGGTTCACAAGCCCTCTGGTGATCCCCAAGACAAGCCTCACCTTTTGAAAATAAATTTAAACACAAAAGGCAAATATCAAGAACACTTCTGAAAATCACCAGAAATTCTAAACAGCTCAGAAAAATCTCATCTTTTCTGAGCTCCTAGATTTCTTTTCAAAGAACACAATGCAAAAAGAATCAATTCATTTGGACTTATGGTTAAAAAGTTATAACTGTCTGAATTGTTTTGTAAATTCAAATGAATTTGAATAAAAATAAACAGCTGAGGGGGGGGTGACGTCAAAGGCGTAAAGCCCAGGGGCGTCACCACTCGTACTGCTTCGCGCGTGTACAGAGTGGCTGACTAGCGGGCCTCGCTAGTTAGGTGGGGGAGGGGGAGAGAGAAACAGAGAAAGCCGCGGCTTCGCCAGAGCTCTCGCCGGCGACGAGGGCTTCTTGGCTCAAACACGAGGGAGGGATTGAGAGAGGGGACAATGGCGCACCTGCCCGTACCCGTAGCATGGCTTGGGGTGGTCGGACGGCTTCAGAAACAAGCTCGCAAGCGGAGGCAGAACGTGGAGGTCGCCGGAGTCGAGGAAGACGGCGAACGGAGGCCACTCCAGGGGCTCCAATCACTTGATACGGCTTCACCGGAGAGAGGCGGAAGCCCTGGAGGGGTTGCCCAGGCCTGGGAGGGGCTAGAGCTTCCGCAGCGACTAGAGGGGATTGCCAGCGAGCTCGAGCTCAGGGACGGAGGCCCGAGGCCTGCCCGGCCGGGCTACGGCTTCCTACTCGATCATGGGGTGTGTGTGAGTGCTGGATGGTGCTCGAGGAGGCTAGGGGTGGCTCTATTTATAGGCGAGCGGCGAGGGTGCTTCGGGCTCCGCCGGTCGACACCTGTCCACGGCGCCCGGCGACGAGCAGCGTCATCGAGAGGGGGAGAAGGCGACGGAGGTCCCGCGGCCACTATGGGCGGACAGGGATGAGCACAGGATCAAGAGGATGGCGACGAGCACAGTGCGCTCCTCACTGTTTGGCTGGCCGGACCTTGCCCGTGCTCGCTGCGGCGAGGTCTGGCATCGGCGATTGCCAGGGAGGAGTTAAGAACGTTGAGACGGAGATGGTGGCGGGGTTTGGCACGCTCGGGAGGCGAGGGAAGCGAGCACGCGCGAACAGAGCGCTCGGCGACATTCAGAGCGTGCCGACACGCATGCCAACACCCCTGGACGAACGCGGTCACCGCGTGAACTATGACATCAGGTCGATCTAAGCATAAACTCGATGTCTGGCATGTTGTTCATGGTAGTTTTGAGTGTTACCATGATTTGGTTTGGATCCAGGTGCAGTAGAGAAGTTTTCACACACCAAGTAAGTTTCTGGTCAGTAACTTTGTGATGTTACTGTGGTCAAATGGCTGGGAGTTTGAAGCTGTGGTTTGGAGGCTAGCTTAGAGTTACCAAGGTAAATATGCACAACAAAGTTCAGGTCAAATGGAGCAAGTAAAATGGTAGTTGCTGTAGAAATCAACATTTCTGTCCAGAATAGAAAATATTTTCTATAGCAAAAATATTCCAAAAAGTGATGAAATATTTTTGCTCAGGAAGGTGCCCTAGGGTTCACAGAATATTTGTGAATTATCTCAGAATTTTCTGAGCCATAAAAATTAGGGTTTCGTTGGAACAAACAGATTTGGCTAGGGTTTCTGAGAGAAAATGAATATTTTTCATTTAAGAAAAATATTCCAAAGATTATATTGGGGTGGATCAGAAGTGAAATTATGATTTAGGAGGGAAGTGAAGCACTTGGGTGAAAGCCAAGGATGCCCAAGTGTTAAGTCCATATGAAAAGATTCAAGAACTCCAAGTTTTCAAAAAAATTCAAATGAAAATCAAGCCAATAAGAGAGGGCAAAAACCAGGTTGTCACAAACCTCCCCCACTTAGAATGAATCTCGTCCTCGAGATTCGGTTGCTTGGGAAAACCACTCTGGATACTGATCCTGAAGGAATTCTTCCTGCTCCCAAGTTGCTTCTGATTCTGTGTGATGCTCCCACTGAACCTTATAAAATCTTCTGACTTTACTGCGGGTGATCCTTTGCATCTGATCCAAAATTTTAAATGGTCTCTCCTCATAAGTTAAATCTGTTGCCAACTCTATTTCAGTCATTGCAGTCTTTTTCTCAGGCGGGGATATGCATCATCTCAATTGCGAAACATGGAACATGTTGTGCACGTCTGCAAATTCAGGGGGTAGTTCCAGTTGATATGCAACAGTACCTACTCGAGACATAATTGGGAATGGACCAATAAATTTGGGTGCTAGCTTCCCGCGAGTCTGAAATCTCTGAACTCCTTTCATAGGAGTGACTCAGAGGTATACATGTTCTCTGGGTTCAAAACTGACCTGTCAATGCTTTGCATCATAATAACTCTTCTGTCGAGATTTGGCCAATTGCAGTCTGTCTCTGATTTCCCTAGCTTGTTTCTCAGCTTCCATCATGAGATCCATTCCGAAGATACGGCTATCTCCAGTTTGAGACCAGTTTAAAGGAGTGCGGCACTTACGGCCATACAGAGCTTCATATGGTGACATCTTTAGACTGGTCTGAAAACTATTGTTATAAGAGAACTCGGCATATGGCAAGCAATCTTACCATTTAGCTCCATTGGCTAGCACACAGGCTCGCAACATATCTTCGAGTATTTGATTACCCGCTCTGTCTGTCCATCTGTCTGAGGGTGATAAGTAGTACTATATTTCAGTGCTGTCCCCAAGGCTTGATGGAGACGGGACCAGAAAGCGGAGGTAAACAAAGAACCTCGGTCGGAAGTGATAGTTTGGGGTACTCCATGCAGACTGACGATTCTAGATACATACAGTTGTGCAAGTTCATCTGCTCTATATCTGGTGCTGATCAGGATGAAGTGAGCAACCTTGGTGAGGGTGTCTACTATGACCCAGATTGCATACTTGCCTCGCTGAGTCTTAGGCAATCCTGTAATGAAATCCATACAAATGTCATCCCACTTCCACTGTGAAACAGGCAGCAGTTGGAGGACTCCGGCTGGCTTCTGATGCTCTGCCTTCACCTTGTTGCATATGTTGCAACAGGCTACAAAATAGGCAATGTCTTTCTTCATTCCATCCCACTAGAATATTTGTCTAAGGTCCTCATACATTTTGTACCTCCCGGGTGAATGGAATATGAAGATTCGTGTGCTTCTGACAGAATTTTCTTCTTCAAGTCCGTTGATTTGGCACACAAATTCGTCCACGGAATCGGAGGGTACCGAATTTATCCTTGAAGAAATCTGGGGTCTGCCTTGCCATCTAGCCCTTGGCACGTTTTTGTAGCTTGGCGTCATCTGGCTGGGCCTTGCGGATCTCCTTCTCAAGTGTGGGGGTAGCTTCCAAAATATTAGCGAGACCAGCATCCACGATGACCAGGATGAGCTGAGCGATCTCCTCTTGGAGTTTGGTGGGCAATGATTCCAATATGGCATTTAAGCTGACAGGCTTTCGACTGAGGGCATCGGCGACGACGTTGGCCTTGCCTGGATGTTAATATATTCCAAGGTCATAATCCTTGACCAACTCTAGCCATCTTCACTGACGTAGATTTAAATCTGGCTGACTGAAAATGTACTTGAGACTTTTGTGGTCGGTAAAAATTTGGCACCTTTTTCCAATGAGGTAGTGTCTCCAAATTTTTAATGCATGAACCACCGCAGCCAATTCCAAATCATGAGTAGGATAATTTCCTTCATGGGGTCATAGCTGTCGCGATGCATATGCTACTACCTTGCTGTCTTGCATAAGCACACAACCGATACCTTGTCTGGAGGCATCGCAGTACACATCAAAGCTGCGATAAATGTCTGGAAGAGTCAATACAGGTGTGGTTGTCAGACGTATCTTCAGCTCATTAAAACTCTTCTCACAATCCTCTGTCCACTTAAACTTCGTATACTTTTTGAGCAGTTCCGTCATGGGTTTAGTGATTTTGGAAAACCCTTCAATAAAACGACGATAGTATCCAGCTAATCCGAGGAAACTCCGGATCTGTGTTACAGTCGTGGGCGGTACCAAATCGAGCACATCCTTTACTTTGCTTGGGTCCACGGCTATACCTGTGGCGGATAGTACATGTCCGAGAAACCCAACTTGCTTGAGCCAAAATTCCCACTTACAGAACTTGGCGTATAACTGATGGTCGCGGAGCCATTGTAGCACTGCTCGGAGGTGATCCTGGTGCTCTTCTTCACCCTTGGAGTAAATGAGGATTTCATCGATGAAGACTACCACGAATTTGTCGAGGAAGTCCATGAACACTTTGTTCATCATATGCATAAAGAAAGCAGGGGCATTGGTGAGACCAAAGGACATCACAGTATATATATTCGTAAGGACCATACCGTGTAGTGAATGCGGTCTTAGGAATATCCTCCTTTTTAAGCTTGAGCTGATGATATCCGGTCCGTAAATCGATTTTTGAGAATACTTTAGCCCCACTGAGCTGATCAAACAGATCATCAATCCTTGGCAACGGATATTTATTTTTTATGGTGACCTCATTCAGCTGGCGGTAATCTATGCACATACGGAGACTACCATCCTTTTTGCCCACGAAAATAGCAGGCGATCCCCATGGTGAAGAGCTGGGACGAATATAACCTTTCTGGAGTAATTTGTCAAGCTGTTTCTTTAGCTCCACTAATTCTGATGAGGGCATCCGGTAATACTTCTTGTATAGCGGTGCGGTTCCGGGCACAAGATCTATTGCAAACTCCAGTTCCCGATCTGGTGGCATGCCTGGCAGTTCTTCTGGAAACACATCAGGGTACTCACTGACCACATGAATAAATTCCAATTCTACCACAACGGTGCAAACCGATTCTGGCTTGGGTATATTCTTGCGAGCATAGAATTTGGTGAGCTGCCCATTCAGACTGGTCAAATTGACTTATCAGGTTGCGCAGTTTATGCAAACTTGATATTTGGTCAACCAATTCATACCCAATATAATATCTAACTGTTCAGACTCAATGATTATCAGAGATGTTGGAAAGTAGATTCCGTTGATATTGATCTCCAGATCACTGCAGACCAGATTGCTCTTGATTATAGATCCTGGGGTTTGTACCAGCATATTTTTGCCCAAAATCATGCAAGGAAAGTTGTTTTGGGCAGCAAAACTCTGAGAAATAAAAGAATGGGAAGCCCCAGAGTCAAATAAAATTACTGCAGGTATGTCATTAATAGAAAGGATACCAATGACGACTTCTGGCTTCTCTTTTGCTTCATCGGAGGAGATATGATGCACGTGCCCAGTGAAGTTTTGCTGGGTTGGCCATGACTCCATAAAGTTGACTTGTGGTCTGCTTAGGGCATTCATCTTGTTGTTCTTGGGGCACTATTTGGTATAATGTCTGTGCTGCCCGCAGATGAAACAAGAATTATTGCGCTGACGCTCCTCATGTGTTGGATTGGTCACAATATTCTTGACTTGAGTGGTGGTCCTGTTAACATTTTGCTGCCAATTTGGCCTGTATTCCACCTGAGTCTGCTGCCAGGTACAAGCCTTTTGCACAGTTTGCCCATCCTTCCTTGGCTCAAACTTGCGCTTGTTGTCATTGTTAGCAAGCCTATTGTCTGATATCAGCTTGTGCTCCCGTTCAGCAATGAACGCCTTGTCCACCAGAGTTTGGAAATCTGAGAAATCAAACATACTGAGAGCACACCGAAGTTGCGGATTTAAACCTCCAAGAAAACTGTCAATCTTCCTTTCTTCGGTGGCCATGTCATACAGAGAGTAACAGGCCAAATGATTGAATTTTGCAGATATTCAGCCACAGACTGATTTCCTTGGACGAGCGCAAGAAATACACGCTGCTTGGCCTTCATAACTCGAGTAGGGATATGATATTTTTGGAACTTATCCTTAAATTTTTCCCAGGTGATTTCCTCATCAATCGGCCACATGGCCTTTGTATTTTCCTACCATATGGCAGTTGCACCTTCAAGGTAATGAGTTGCAAATGGAACTTTATCATTTCCTTCAGTACGGGCAATCTCAAGCTTTTTCTCCATGGTGCGCAACCAATCATCTGCATCCAATGGGTCAACAATCTGACTGAGACTGGGTGGATTGGTCCTCTGAAAATCTGACAGCTTTGAGTGATGACCATTCTGATTTCCATTCTGTCCAACCATAGCTTGCACACTTCTCAATATTTCAATAAGATCATTGTTCCTTTTCTCTTCAAACATACGCAGAATTTGCTCGATGGAGGGAGGATTAGGCGGTGGAGGTGGTGGCGGAACGTACGGCTCGGGAGAATATCCTGCCTGTCGTGCGAAACGACGAACAGGAGTTCCCTCACGAACGTTGCTACTGCTGCCTCCCCGCGTCATCCTATTGTGGATTTTTCCCAAGACAACGCAATCGAGATGAGAGACATCCAAGAATAAAATTGGGAAAAGATGGCAACAAATCTCGAAAAAGACAAAAGAGTGAAGAAAGTACAGTGATTAAAGTCCCAACATAATTAACATGACTAGTTCCACTACTCTCATACATGCAATGAAGCATCATGACTCGTACGAGTACATCCGTACATCATCTAGACGACTGCGAATACTCAAAGACACTACTGCTCTGCTGGTGCTGCGGTGTCCTCCCCTGAAGTGGTCTCGGATCCCGAACTGACGTGGTTAACGGAAACCTCCGAGTTAAAGGTAACACGACGGCGCTGCCTCGAGGGCTCTCCCTCAGGGGCAGGGGTAGGATGAAGCATCGGGGCTACAGGAGTAGCGAGAAGTGAGACCCACTCGGCAGGAGCACTGAGAGGGTTCACGGCTAAGACGCCCGTGCTACTCGGGGGAGTAACCGGCGAAATAGGGGTGCTAGAGCTAACTGGGACATAAGGGGTACATCCCAGTGAAGACGGAGTAGTGGCGGATCTAGAAGTGACCAAAGTAGCTGCTAAAGCAGTATGGTCACGAGTCAGCTCTCGAGCCAGCTCGTGGATCATCAGATATCTAGCAGTGATATAGCGAGCAAGGTGGATAGCAACACTATCAGACTCCGGATCAATGAGAGGGAAACGGATACGACCATTGTCGTGCAGAGATGGGTAGTAATAGAAACCTGGGTGGTGCTGCATTTGGACCTCGGTATAGCGAAGCCCGACAAGGACCTCAAATGCGGCAAACTGGACAGCCTGAGAAGCGGTGGAGGCGTAACCGCTCCGAGAAGTACGAGTGTAAGAGCCGGAATCGGAACTGGTGCGCAGAGTAACCACTGCATGATACTCATACTCTGAGTCTGCTAGATGCTCCCGGTACACACTATAGACTGGGTCGTCCCCGTGAGGGGTACAGCCGATGCCACATGTTGCGGAGAAGGTGCGGTGATGTGTACGGCATCAGCTGCAACTGGCACGGATACGGCACCGGAGCCATCTACACTCACAACCATCAGCTGGTTAGCATAAAATAGTAATCGAATGACTACAATGCAACAACCAGCTATAACTTCTATCGGCACTCAAATTTACTCAGGTCTAGCGTCTAGTTAACATGTCATAGTCTAGCGTGGCCTATAGTCAGCGCGGCTCTGATACCAATCGTTGTGGCACCCCGGCTCAGAGCGACCGGTTTACCATGCATTGCCAGCTCAGAGACCATGTCTTCTGGCAACACACCACATCTTGGTAAGAAAACAACCGCTTTATTGATGCTAGCAGAACAGGGTTTATATTACAACAGTTGTCGAGGACAAGCGGCACGCCCGGTGATGAAGTCATGTACCTAGGGTAGGGTCATAGACCTGTCAAAGATACCCTCCCCAAGGACATCCTTAGAAGAAACTGCCTTCCAGTCGACCTGGTAGAATTCCACTCGACAGACTCAAAGACACTCGACCATGAAGACTCACTCGACCACCAGGAGTTCAAGAGCCACTCTGTATCCAAATGGTCTGTAATTAAGTAGTCTTTATGGTCATGATGACACTTTATGTAAGGCGTTACCAGTAACGCCAGACCTTAATGTACTTTAAACCCTCCGCTACGTGGGCTGGCTGGGGTCCTGGCATAGTCTATATAAGCCACCCCTCCATAGGCAGAAGGGTTCACACCTCTGTAACTCATACGCATATCATACAATCGACCGCCTCCGGGCTCCGAGATGTAGGGCTATTACTTCCTCTGAGAAGGGCCTGAACTCGTAAATCTCTTGCGTATACAACTACTCCATAGCCAGGATCTTGCCTCTCCATTCCTACCCCCCATTCTACTGCCAGACTTAGAACCACGACAGTTGGTGCCCACCGTGGGGCAAGTGTTCTAGCGATTCGTTGGAGAAGTTGGGATTCTTTCGATCTCCTACATCATGGTTTCAGGTGGAGTTTTGGTCGAGGGCCGCGAGATCCGTCTCGGTGTACTCACGTTCGTCACCGACGACTCCGCTTGGATTCAGGAGGCTCCACTCGATGTTGACGCGCTCCCCGTCCGCAGGGCAACGCACTTTCGCGCGTGCGTCCGCGGCGTCCTCCTGCGGCAACAGTCGACCCAGTATTGGTCGGCTCCTGTGCCGCCCTCGCTCCCAGTCTCCCGCCGGCGCAAGCGCTCCAGTCGGTCAAGGCTTCAGCGGTGGGTGAGACATGCAGTGGCCCGCCAGTCGGCCACTCCCCAAGTTGCGACAATCGAGCCCGACGAATCTCTCTACGGCCTGTTCGATCTGTTGACTGGCTCTGCAAAGACTACATCCGAGTGCGATAGCAGTGATCCAGCAGCGGAGGTTCTAATGGTCGACGGACCACGCAGTCCTCCTGGATTCCCCCAGACCAACAGAGGTGACGGTGGAGGCGATCCGACGCAAGCTCACGAAGAGTACCGACCCGAGCCCCTCACTTTGCTGCAGAGGGAGGAACTTCGCTGCCGGAACATGGATGCGCTTCACACTCCTATTGTTGGAGATACCCCCGAGGCTCGTGCCTTGGAGGATGCGCGCTTGGCCAACCTGGCTGAGCGCACTCGACTGGAGAACCTCCAGCGAGTACTCGATGAGCCCGCGCGGCCACGGGTTCCAGAATCCAGTCGACGTCAGCTCTTTCCACAACCAACTCAGGTATATCGAACTCCGATTCAGAATTTAGCAGTTGCGGCCCGTATAGTAGAGTCGATCCAGCCTTCCCAGTCGGAGGCGGTTAGAGGTTTGCTACAGATCAGAGATTTACTCCGGGCAGCAGGAGATCAAAATTCAGTCGTATCACATTCACGGAACAGGATTCACAGCAGATCTGTTGCTGCGAATTCAGTCCAGTCGACCCATAGTCCAAGATCGCCCCCGAGGCGTGAGGAACGTGGGGGCCGGCGTGATGATCAGTACAAGAGCCGCGAGTAGTATGAGCACCGATTCGATCGCAATGATCGACGTCGAGTGCCCACCCCTCCCCCAAGGGGTGGATCGTACGCTCCTCGGCAACAAGATGATAGACGCCAGCACAGTGTTGGGCGAAGGGTTCTAGTAGACCCCAGAGAACCAGGCTTTGATGCAAGATCCATTATCGTTCAAGGTTTGGTTGACAGGAACAGAGCTCACCGAGAAGGCCAAGACAGAGATGTACCCACCAGCAGCAGAGTTCATGTCTCAGGGCCAGAGTGTTTTAGCAGGGCCATCAGAGCCGCGGTGATTCCTCCCAACTTCAGGTTGGCGACTAGAGTCAGTAAGTTCACCGGTGAGTCCAAGCCTGACACTTGGCTTGAGGACTACCGAGTGGCTGTCCAGATTGGCAGCGGCAACGATGAGGTAGCTATGAAGCATTTGCCCCTTATGTTGGAGGGTTTGGCCAGAGCATGGTTGAATCAGTTAGCACCCATCAGTATTTACACTTGGGAAGATCTTGCCCGAGTGTTTGTCAGGACATTTGAAGGGACTTGCAAGCGACCAGCAGGGTTGACAGAATTGCAGTCGTGTGTGCAGAAGTTGAATGAAACTTTGAGAGATTACATCCAGAGATGGAGCACATTGCACCACACAGTTGAGAATGTATCTCATCACCAGGCAGTCTGTGCCTTCAAGGAAGGTGTCAAGAACAGAGAGTTGAGTTTGAAATTTGGTCGGACCGGAGATATGACCCTGAGTCGAATGATGGAGATTGCCACCAAGTATGCCAATGGTGAAGAAGAGGATCGACTCCAGAGTGGTAAATACAAGTCAGCGGCTAGTGAAGCCGGCAGAGGGAACTCCAGTCGGAAGCAGAAGCGCAAAGCCGAGCCAGCTGCTCCCGGGGAAGCCTTGGCTGTGACCCCAGGAAAGTTCAAGGGGAAACCCAAGGGTCCTTGGAACCCCAAGAAGGTGAAAGACCAAGATGGAAATGATGTGTTGGATTTGCCATGTCACATTCACACGAAGAAAGAGGGTGTCGACTCTTGATTCAGCAGTTCCAAGGGAAGCAGCCCAAGGATAAGGAAAAGGAGTCGGACAAAGTAGAGGACAAGGAAGATAGTGATGGTGGATATCCCCAGGTCAATTCCACCCTGATGATTTTTGCTGACGTCGAAAGCAAAAGTCGATTGAAAGTTATCAACCGAGAAGTGAATATGGTTGCTCCGACGACGCCCAATTATCTGAAATGGTCCCAGACTGCCATCATGTTCGACCAGTCCGATCATCCGACACACATTGCCACCCCTGGGAGGCAAGCCTTGGTGGTCGACCCAGTCGTCGAAGGCACTCGACTGACCAAAGTTTTGATGGATGGTGGTAGTGGCCTGAACATATTGTATGCAGAGACGTTGAAAGGGATGGGCATTCCGATGTTCAGACTCAGCACCAGTAACATGAGTTTCCATGGAGTCATTCCTGGAAAGAAGGCTGAGTCACTCGACCAAATTGCTCTTGATGTGGTTTTTTGGTGATTCGAAGAATTTCCGCAAAGAAAAGTTGACCTTTGAGGTCGTAGATTTCCAGATCGCTTATCACGCTATTCTGGGAAGGCCGGCGTATGCCCGTTTCATGGCTCGACCATGTTATGTGTACCTTAAACTGAAGATACCCGGCCCCAAGGGTGTGATCACTGCCACTGGCAATCGGAAGAAAGCAGAAGAGTGTTTTTAGAAAGGCTCTAAGATCGCTGATGCTCAGATGGCAGTGGTAGAGCTACAAGAATATCAAAAGAGTGCAGATCCGAGTGATTTGTTGCGAGCCAAGAAGCCCGCTACGGAATCAGCATTCCAGTTGTCCGGTGAGACGAAACCGATTCACATTCACCCGACTGATCCCAATGTTGCTCCGACCAACATCTCAACAACACTCGACTCCAAATAGGAAGAAGCGCTCATCCAGTTCCTCCGTGAGAACTGGGACATCTTTGCATGGAAGCCTGCTGACATGCCGTGTGTTCCCAGGGGACTGGCTGAGCATTGCCTACGAGTCGACCTGAAAGTTAAACCTGTCAAAAAACATCTTCGACGGTCCGCCGTCCAGAAGAGAAAGGCCATTGGCGAGGAGGTGGCTCGGCTCTTAGCAGCAGAGTTCATCCGAGAGATTTACCACTCCGAGTGGCTCGCCAATGTGGTCATGGTCCCCAAGAAGGACAAGTCACTGCGCATGTGCATCGACTTCAAACATATCAATCGGGCCTGCCCAAAAGATCATTTCCCTCTTCCCCGCATCGACCAAATAGTCGATTCGACTGCGGGATGTGAGCGGTTGTCTTTTTTAGACGCCTATTCCGGGTACCATCAGATCCGTCTGTATGGACCCGATGAGATCAAAACAACTTTCATCACTCCATTCGGGTGCTTCTTTTATGTCAGCATGCCATTCGGTCTCAAGAATGCCGAAGCCACATTCATGAGGATGATTCAGAAGTGTTTGCTCACTCAAATCAGTCGGAATGTGGAAGCATACATGGATGATATAGTGGTCAAGTCACGAAAAGGTTCCGACCTGTTGACTGAACTTGCTGAAACATTTGCCAATCTCAGGAGGTATGATATCAAGCTTAATCCATCAAAGTGCATGTTCGGAGTTCCTGGCGGAAAGTTACTCGGGTTTCTTGTTTCCGAACAAGGAATCGACGCTAACCCAGAAAAAGTTGGCACTATACTCCGAATGAAATGCCCTGTGCGTGTGCACGATGTCCAGAAGCTTACTGGATGCTTGGCCGCTTTAAGTCGGTTCATCTCTCGCCTCGGTGAAAAGGCATTGCCTCTTTACCGACTGATGAAGAAGTCAGACAAGTTCGAGTGGACTCCAGAAGCTGATGCAGCATTTGCAGAGCTAAAAGCTCTGCTCTCCACCCAGCCGGTGCTTGCTGCTCCTATCAGCAAAGAGCCTTTGCTGCTTTACATTGCAGCCACAGGACAAGTCGTCAGTACAGTACTTACGATCGAGCGGGAAGAAGAAGGAAAAGCCTTCAAAGTTCAGTGCCCAGTATATTATCTTTCTGAAGTATTGACCCCATCAAAGCAAAGATACCCTCACTATCAAAAGCTTATTTATGGGATTTATATGACCACGAAGAAGGTTGCTCATTACTTCTCTGACCATTCCATTATAGTCGCCCCATTGTCAGAGATTCTGCACAACAGAGATGCAACTGGTCGAGTGGCGAAATGGGCGATTGAACTCCTTCCCCTTGATATCAAGTTTGAGGCAAAGAAAGCCATCAAATCCCAAGCAGTAGCAGACTTCATCGCCGAGTGGATTCAACAGCAGCTTCCGACTCAAGTTCACTCGGAGCACTGGACTATGTTCTTCGATGGTTCCAAGATGCTGAATGGTTCCGGTGTTGGGGTAGTATTAGTTTCCCCCCGAGGAGATAAGCTCAGATATGTACTCCAGATTCACTTTGATTCCTCCAACAATGAAGCAGAGTATGAAGCACTCCTATACGGGTTGTGCATGGCCATTTCACTCGGCGTCCGTCGCCTTATGGTCTATGGCAACTCAGATCTGGTTGTTAATCAAGTGATGAAGGAGTGGGACGTCAGAAGCCCAGCCATGACTGGTTACTGCAGTGCAGTGAGAAAGCTAGAGAAGAAATTAGAGGGGTTACAGCTTCATCATATACCCCGGCTGAAAAATCAAGCTGCTGATGATTTGGCGAAAATAGGGTCCAAGAGGGAAGCCATTCCCAGTAATGTGTTTTTGGAGCACATCCACGCACCATCAGTGCAAGAAGATCCTTTCACAAAAGAAGCCCCACAGCCAAAAAGTGCCAATGATCCGACTGAAGTTGAGGTTCCAGCCGTGGTCGACCTGATTATGGAAGTTGTGGTCATCACTCCCGACTGGACAGTGCCATACATCGCATATATTCTAAGGAAAGAGCTCCCAGAGAAGGAAGAAGAGGCTCGACAGATCATCCGTCGATCCAAGGCCTTTATAGTGATCAAGGGACAGTTGTATAGAGAAAGAGCGACTGGAGTCGGCCAGAAATGTATAATGCCAGAAGAAGGTCAGATAATTCTTGAGGATATCCACTCGGGGACCTGTGGCCATCATGCGTCCTCTCGGACCATTGTGGCTAAAGCATACCGAGCGGGATTTTACTGGCCAAAAGCAAATGAAATGGCAAAGGAAATAGTCAACAAGTGTGAAGGATGTCAGTTCTATTCCAATATGTCACACAAGCCCGTCTCAGCCTTGAAGACCATTCCACTCGTCTGGCCCTTCGCTGTTTGGGGGTTGGATATGATCGGACCACTGAGAACTGGTAGGAGCAGCTTCACTCACTTGCTAGTAGCAGTCGACAAGTTTACTAAGTGGATCGAAGCCAAGCCCATCAAGAACCTCGATGCATGCACTGCTATCAGTTTCGTCGGAGAGTTGATATTCAGATACGGAGTTCCGCATAGCATCGTCACTGACAATGGGTCAAACTTCGATTCCGACAAGTTCCAAGCCTTTTGCGCCTCTCAAGGCACGCGGGTTGACTATGCTTCAGTTGCTCACCCTCAGTCGAATGGACAAGCAGAACGCGCAAATGGTCTAATTCTCAAAGGACTGAAACCCCCGCTGATGCGTGATCTTAAACATGCAGCAGGAGCATGGGTCGACGAACTTCCATCAGTTCTTTGGGTATTGAGGACCACTCCTAATCAGTCGACTGGGAGAACTCCATTCTTTCTGGTCTATGGAGCTGAAGCAGTTCCACCGAGTGACCTGCTTCACAATGCACCTCGAGTCAAACTCTACTCTGAAGATGAAGCAGAACAAGCCCGGTAGGATGCAGTCGACCTCTTGGAAGAAGAGCGGGAGATGGCCCTGATCCGCTCGACTATCTATCAGCAAGACTTGCGTGGATTCCATGCCAGAAATGTGAAGAGTCGAGCCTTCCAAGAAGGAGACTTGGTCCTCCGAGTGGATCAACAGAAACCACACAAGCTCGCTCCTACTTGGGAAGGTCCCTTCATCGTCACCAGAGTTCTCCACAATGGATCATACCATCTTTACAACGTCGATCGCCGGATTAATGAGCCTCGAGCTTGGAATGCGGAGCTGCTCCGCCCCTTTTATACTTAAGTACTCACTCAGATGAGATGTAATAAAAGTACCTCTGTAGTTTGTTTATCTAAGTCAAGAATGTTATAATTTTCCCAGTGATTGTTATTACTTTTTGTTAAATCCCCCCCCCCCAAGTGGGTGGCTTAGCTGCGAATCCGTTTCGCCTAAGTTTGTAAAAAAACCTTACCGAGTGGCGAGCCAACCTCCCACTCGGGGGCTTAGCTGCGAATCCGTTTCGCCTAAGTGTTTAAAATCCTACCGAGTGGTGAGCCAGCCTCCCACTCGGGGGCTTAGCTGCGAATCCGTTTCGCCTAAGTGTTTAAAGTCCTACCGAGTGGTGAGCCAGCCTCCCACTCGGGGGCCTAGCTGCAGTCCAAGTACTCGCCTAAGTGTTTAAAATCCTACTGAGTGGTGAGCCAGCCTCCCACTCGGGGGCTTAGCTGCAGTCCAAGTACTCGCCTAAGTGTTTAAAATCCTACCGAGTGGTGAGCCAGCCTCCCACTCGGGGGCTTAGCTGCAGTCCAACTACTCGCCTAAGTATTTAATACAACATGTGCCTAGCAAGGACGACGAGGTACAGTTTGACTGCTGCCTTCTCCTTTAGAGGTACACCACAAAAATCCTACCGAGTGGAGAGCAAACCTCCCACTCGGGGGCTTAGCTGCAGTCCAGTACTCGCCTAAGTATTGAAAAATCCTACCGAGTGGAGAGCAAACCTCCCACTCGGGGGCTTAGCTGCAGTCCAGTACTCGCCTAAGTATTGATAAATCCTACCAAGTGGAGAGCAAACCTCCCACTCGGGGGCTTAGCTGCACTCCAGTACTCGCCTAAGTATTGAAAAATCCTACCGAGTGGAGAGCAAACCTCCCACTCGGGGGCTTAGCTGCAGTCTAGTACTCGCCTAGGTATTGAAAAATCCTACCGAGTGGAGAGCAAACCTCCCACTCGGGGGATTAGATGCAGTCTAGTACTCGCCTAAGTATTGAAAAATCCTACCGAGTGGAGAGCAAACCTCCCACTCGGAGGCTTAGCTGCAGTCCAGCACTCGCCTAAGTATTAGAAAATCCTGCCAAGTGGAGAGCAAAACTCCCACTCGGAGGCTTAGCTGCAGTCTGAGTACCCGCCTAAGTAAGAAATCCATCCCGATCCGCAGAGACTACGAGATGCAGTTCGACAGTTACCTTCTCTTTCGGAGCTGCGCCACAACTAGAACATGCGGTCCATCCCAATCCGCATGGACGACGAGGTGCAGGTCGACTGCTACCTTCTCCTTCAGAGCTGCGCCACAAGTACAACGTGCGGTCCATCCCGATCCGCAAGGACGACGAGGGATGCTGCTCAAACATTGAAGTATATTCTGAGTGAAAAGCAAAGTTCGCTCGAAGGTAAATGAAAGCACGTTAAACGGTGAACCAAGTTCGGATAAACGTCCTACGGATTCAAAGGTGCTCAGGCGTCAAGCCTGTTAAAGTTTATCGGTTACAAAACCACTTGGCATTCCGAGGCAAATTTAAGGTAAAGCATAGAAGTTTTTTACTCCTCAGGTGGAGGACTAGAAGGTGCAACAAACTGGTCAAGGTCGATTCCGTCGGCAATCCGGGTGACAACGGCAATGAAAGTCTCCATGAAAGATTGGAAATCATACTTCTTGGTATTGGCAACTTTGATGGACGCCAGCTTTTCCTCCCGCGCCTCCTTGTAGTGGACACGAACCAGAGAGAGAGCAACATCAGCACCACACCTGGCAGAAGACTTTTTCCATTCTTGCACTCGACTTGGACCTCATTCAGTCGAGTCATTAAGGACTCGAGGTCATTCTGAAGCGTCTGGTCTGGCCAGAGTGTTGAGTCGATCCACGACACCGCAGCTTTCAGTGGAGCGAGGTAGTGCACTACGCCAGCAACGCGAGACTCCAGTCGGAGCACATTCATAGCGGCTTCATCCTTCACAGGAGAGTTGATGGGGTCCAGGCTTGTCTCCACTCGACTGGTCTCCTCCTCGAAGTTCTGACGGAATTCTGTAAATGTGACTCGAGTTCAAGCTAACAGTTCTATGATCAATCGGTGATAACAAGTCAGTCGGGTAAAAGAGATTACCTTCAAGCATGAGGAATAGCTTTTTGGCGAGCCCACCAAGATAAGCCTCCGGATCATTCCTCTTCCCTGCCAGTTCACCAGCCTTGTCAGTCAGAGCAATCTTGTCATTCTTCAGTCGGCTAACCTCCTTGTTGGCCGCGTCGAGAGCAGCTTTCAGTTTGGTATTCTCCTCTTCAAGTTTGCCGACTGAGGCCAGTTTCTCTTCCGCGAGCTTTGTTTTCCCCAAAGCCGCTTTCTGTGCCTCTGCAAGGTCATGGTCTTTCTTCTTCAGAGCCTCCTCCAGTTTATTTGCAAAATAACAATGAGACCAAAGTTGAGAATGGGTAGAAGGACAAAGAAGGTCGTCAAGTTCTCACCAGCCATACCTTTTGCTTCGTCTCTCGCCTTTTGCAAGTTCTCCTGAGCAAGCTTCAAGTCAAGGTTGAGCTGCATCTGTTTGTTCTCCAACTCAGTATAGCGAGCTACAAGCTCGCAAGATTTCTGCGAAGAGTCAATCGACGAAACATCAAAGACAGGTCACTTCCGAGTGACTAAGGAAAAATCGTAGCATTTCTAAGACTACAGCCAAATCAAAACATTCGACAGTAGTCTCTGGGACTACACCCAGTGGGTGCACTCAGCGTGCCCCCACTGATTTTACCAATTCGGTTCGACCAGTCGACCGGAAGAGGTAAAAGGTTATGATCCTAAAACCATAGCTAACTGTCAGCAGTCAGCCGCGTATCATAAAAAACAACAACAACACAGTTCTTTAGACTATAGTCGACTGCTAGCAGTCCACCATAGTCTTGGGGACTACACCCAGTGGGTGCACTAAGCGTGCCCCCACCGGTTCCAAAGTTCCATTCGACATGGCCTGACCAGTCCGAGGGAAGAAGTTCAAAGTATAAAGATTATAGTCGACTGCCCGCAGTCCACCATAGTCTTGGGGACTACATCCAGTGGGTGCATTTAGCGTGCCCCCACTAGTACAAAAATTCAATCGACACCCCCAGTGGGTGTACAGATATGAAAATCTTCAGAAAGAAGAAGTTTCAGGTAGCATATCCTAACAGAACAAGCAGCAACCAACTCACCTGAACATTGCTCTGAAGAGCCGAGCTAGCATCATAAGCCGCCTGACTGGCTTCCCGGACCACCTTCACTTGCTCCATCATGATCCCTGCCTGGCGTATAGCCTCCTTAGCGGCGCTTACTTGGTCTTCCGGGACGTGGTGCATGGCAAAAAGGGAAGGCGGATCAGCAGTCGACGACGAAGGCCGGACACTCGTCAGCGGCACAGTGAAGGACATAGAAGCCCGAGTGGTGTTGCTCCCCTCGTGAACCAGCGTCTCAGGCACTGATACAACTTGAGCAGCCTTGCCAGCAGGCACCTTTTTGTTCTTCCTCTTCCTCAGTGGTGTTTCATCATCGTCGTCAAGGAGATCAATGACATTAGGCGGAACTACAAGAAAGATTCAAAGGTAAAAATGGAAATCCAATCGACCATAAGGCGAAACTGCAGAGATCATACCAAGGTTGGAGGTGGCGACATCTTCCATTTCCTGGTCTTCGTGCTTAGCTGAGGTTTCGGAGGTGGCACCGCTGCAGATTTCAGAAACCAGCTGACCAGTCAACGAGTCGACCAAAAGTACACTCATGTCGAACAGGAAAAAACAAGTTCTGTTGTTACCCAGAAATGGTGGGGATGGCCATCCTCATCTTGGGCAGGGCCTTCGTCGGCTTTGATGACGTCGCTCGGGGCTGCTTTGGCGCTTTCTCAGTCGGCGCTGGAGAGGTCGTCCGAGGACGCTTCGTCGACTGTCCAATGGGCGCGATAGCCTTACCACACTCGACCGCCGGATCATGTGTCAGCTTGGACCACCTTTCCGAGCGGGGAGGATCGACTTCTTCCTCCTCTTCACCAGAGCTGTCATTTCCCTCGTCCTCCTCACTGTCGGACTCCCATTCCTCCTGGCTTTCGCCTCCGCTTCCTTCTTCTTCTTCGACTTGTTCTTGCACCCCGTTGGGCATCGAGTACATCTCAGTGGTGGCCTGGAAGACAACAAAACAAGACAAAGGTCAATTGGCCGATTTGCAGCAAAGCAGTATGAATGAAACAGGATCACAGTCGGAGATAAGTGGTCATACCTTGTTTGGTTCGTAAGATTGGTCGAGTGGTGGAATCCTCCTAGCTCCACAAGGGTTATCTTTGTTCCCTGTGATGGCATTCATCCACCTCTCCAGTGTGGCGTCGTCGACCTCCTCTGGGTGGACCCGAGTGGTGTCTTCGGTACTAGAGTACAACCACATCAGGTGGCCTTGGTATTGGAGTGGCTGAATGCACCGTCGAAGGAAAACCTCCAGAAGGTCCATGCCAGTCACTCCGTCGCGAATGAGCTGGACTACACGCTCCATCAACATTTTCACCTGGGACTTCTCCTCCAGAAGCACTTTCAGAGAGGACGGCCTGTTCACTCGATCCATGGAGAAAGGAGGGAGACCAGTCGACTGCTCTGGCGTCGGCTGGTCTTGGCAGTAGAACCAGGTCGACTGCCACCCTCTAACTCAATTGAGAAGGGTCATGGCTGGAAAGGCACTCTTACCCATCATCTAGACCCCAAGACCCCCACACATCTGGATTACTTGGGTTCTTTCGTCATTTAGACTAGCCTTTTTCACCGTCTGAGAGCGACAGGTGAATATATGTTTGAAGAGGCCCCAGTGCGGCCGACAACCCAAGAAGTTTTCGCACAAGGACACGAAAGCGGCGAGATAGGCAATGGAGTTGGGTGTGAAGTGATGGAGTTGTGCTCCAAAATAGTTCAGAAACCCTCGAAAGAAAAGATTCGGCGGTAGATAAAACCCGCGATCAACGTGGGTGGCTAAGAGGACACACTCACCCTCCTGAGGCCGTGGCTGCCACTCCGTCCCCGGAAGCCTTGCTGACCCGTGGGGGATCAGTCCTTCATTGGCCAGGTCGTCGAGGTCCTTCTGGGTGATGGTCGAGCGGATCCAATCTCCCTGGACCCAACCTTGCGGCAGGCTGGACCGCGACGAGGATCCGCCCCGACTGGTCGCTCTCCCCTTCGCCTTCGCCGTCACCTTCTTCGCCCGCTCCAAAACCGCTGTCTTCTCCTTCACCATTGTTGCCGGCGAAGCAGGCACAGAGCAGCAGCGCTGAGCAGACCGCGAGCGCAGCAGATGAATCTGAGAACGGGGGAGGGGGAAAATGAGGATGCACTCTTCAAAAAAAACCCGCCCGGCGCCTTATATGTAGTCGATTCCGAGTGGCTGACTGGTAGGCCCGGGCAATCCTGTCAAGTCCCGCAACAGCCGCGCATGCGATACGTGGCGAAAACGGTGGAGCGGAGATCGAGGCGTCTTTGCCTTATCCCATCCGAGTACCGCGGCCTTCTCCGCTTCGCGCGCTTCCTGAAATTCGGATCCCGCTAAATCCGCTAACAGCAGAGCAACTTGTCAGACGGCAGATTTCCTCCGATCCGTCACTCGGAAATCTCCAAGTTCATAAAGTTCACTCGACAGATGTAAAGAATGGATCAAGGCGACTGAAAGAGAAGTTGACACCATCACTAAAAGGTCATTGATCCAGAGTAAGACACACTCGCAGCACGGAAAACAGGTCGGAAAGATTATCAACTCCTTCCTCACTCAAACCTCGATCAATTCGGGGGCTAATGATGAAGTCATGTACCTAGGGTAGGGTCATAGACCTGTCAAAGATACCCTACCCAAGGACATCCTTAGAAGAAACTGCCTTCCAGTCGACCTGGTAGAATTCCACTCGACAGACTCAAAGACACTCGACCACCAGGAGTTCAAGAGCCACTCTGTGTCCAAACGGTTTGTAATTAAGTAGTCTTTATGGTCATGATGACACTTTATGTAAGGCGTTACCAGTAATGCCAGACCTTAATGTACTTTAAACCCTCCACTATGTGGGCTGGCTGGGGTCCTGGCACACTCTATATAAGCCACCCCTCCACAGGCAGAAGGGTTCGCACCTCTGTAACTCATACGCATATAATCTAGTCGACTGCCTCCGAGCTCCGAGACGTAGGGCTATTACTTCCTCTGAGAAGGGCCTGAACTCGTAATCTCTTGCGTATACAACTACTCCATAGCTAGGATCTTGCCTCTCCATTCCTACCCCCCATTCTATTGTCAGACTTAGAACCACGGCACCCGGTGTGGCTGAACAATATGTACATTATTTAGTGAACATAAAGGGGCGTCGATCTGAACAACTACGTGGCATCGGAATAATTTCATAGTGGAAGCTCCATATCACAGGGACACCGATGTGGACACGATCTAGACTCGAACAGCGCTCCTTTCCAACGAGATTTTCCTGAAATCTGGCATGACACGCCAGGTCAGTACATTGAATGTACTTGCAAGCTCACAACAGGCAAACAATATGTCAAAGATTCTGTGATCATGCTTGAGCGTCCCACGGGACAACTTACCAACCGTGATCATCCTCAGATCACAAACACACCACCAACATGGTCTTTAACAAAATGACTCGTGATCCTTACGGCGATCACAACCACGACCGATATCTGGTCCCAATTTCCTCGATGGCCTTTCTGCCATCCTCAACAATGCAAATTTTACAACTTAGTGTGCAATTTTTATTAATCGTTGACTCATGGTGGGACCTACTACGAGGTGTCCGTGACCGTGGACTCGGCTATCGATAGATTATACACTCTACAGAGGTAGCACATAGTACCCAAACCATGGAACCCATGGCCTCGCACTCCCATTCGGGTGGACCAACGGCATTCCGACAAAACCGTTCCATTGCCGCAGCACTCTCCTGGCCACTCTGACCAAATCCCCAACGGGCTAGTCCTGGGTGGCCCCGTGTCTACCAAAGACACCCCGACCACCGTCGTGGTCAAACACTCCCACTCGGGGACTCGGTACCATAATCTCATCAACGAGCACACAAGATTATGCCTGCTTACCGGGCCAGGGCAAGCACGGCATAACCTTCCCTAGTTGGAGGCACCGACCAGAGGCCATGTCAATGGAAAGAATCAAGGCCTTCCCACAAAGGAAAATGTGGTTGCACTGGAAAGAAACTCGATTCAGCGGCACCATGACCCAGTCAATGGTATATTCAAGTTGAGTTATTTTCAGGTTCAACTTAAAAATAAAAATGACGGTGTCATAGCATGCCATAAAATGCGAAACTACACATGCATCACATAATAATAAAAATGACCGATGTCATCCATACACACACCAAGCATAAACATCAACCACTCATGTTACTTTGCTGCTCAAAATGGCTCATAGCTTAACCAAAATATTTTGCAACAAGATTTATTAATTTCTCACACAAGAACGTAACTCCGATAAATTTCTCATATGCTTAACAGAAGATTTCACTATCAACAACTCTTAATCTCTTTATAGACTAAGTGAGGTTCAAACATTCTGTAAGTCAAGTAAAATGATCTAACAAGTACTTAACAGAATATTTTCTAGCAAATTTTTATCAATTTATTTATGCAAGAACATAACTTTAAATATTTACAATCATGCATAGCAAAAATTATTTCTATCATCACCATGAATAAATTCTAGCTTTGCTTCACCAACTAAACTAGTTTCCACAATCTCTAAATCAAGCATATTAACTAGCAAACACTTGACAGAATATGAATAACAAAATAATTATTTAAATGCATGAATTAATCATTTCATTCAAGTAAGAAAAATCACAAATATTGAAATGACACCATGAAAATGTTGCAGTGGTTTGCCTTAGTGCATATGAGGTTCACAAGCCCTCTGGTGATCCCCAAGACAAGCCTCAGCTTCTGAAAATAAATTTAAAGACAAAAGGAAAATATCAAGAACACTTATGAAAATCACCAAAAATTCTAAACACTTCAGAAAAATCTCATCTTTGGTGAGCTGCTATATTTCTTTTCAAAGAACACAATGCAAAAAGAATCAATTCATTTGGACTTATGGTTAAAAAGTTATAACTGTTTGAAGTGTTCTGTAAATTCAAATGAATTTGAATAAAAATAAACAGCTGAGGGGGTTGGTGACGTCGAAGGCGTAAAGCCCAGGGGCATCACCACTCGTACCGCTTCACGCGCGTACAGAGTGGCTGACTAGCGGGCCCCGCTAGTCAGGTGGGGGAGGGGGAGAGAAACAGAGAAGGCCGCGGCTTCACCGGTGACAAGGGCTTCTTGGCTCAAACGAGAGGGAGGGATTGAGAGAGGGGACGATGGCACACCTGCCCATACCTGTAGCGTGGCTAGGGGTGATCGGACAGCGTTGGAAACAAGCTCACAAGCGGAGGCAGAACGAGGAGGTCGCCGGAGTCGAGGAAGACGGCGAACGGAGGCCACTCCAAGGTCTTCAATCGCTCGAGACGGCCTCACCGGAGAGAGGCGAAAGTCCTGAGGGGTTGCCCAGGCATGGGAGGGGCTAGAGCTTCCACGGCGACCAGAGGGGATCGCCGGCGAGCTCGAGCTTGGGGACGGCGGCCCGACACCTGTCCGGCCGTGCTACGGCTTCCTACTCGATCGTGGGGTGTGTGTGAGTGCTGGATTGTGCTCGAGGAGGCTGGGGGTGGCTCGATTTATAGGCGAGCGGTAAGGGTGCTTTGGGCTCCGCCGGCGGACACCTGTCCACGGCGCCTAGTGACGAGCGGCGTCTGTGAGAGGGGGAGAAGGCGATGGAGGTCACGCGGCCACTATGGGCGGACGGGGACGAGCACGGGATCAAGAGGATGGCGACAAGCACAGTGCGCTCCGCACTGTTGGGCTGGCCACACCTTGCCCGTGCTCGCTGCGGCGAGCTCCGGCGTCGGCGAGTGCCAGGGAGGAGTTAATAACATTGAGACGGAGATGGTGGCGCGGTTTGACACACTCGGGAAGGCGAGGGAAGCGAGCACGCGCGAACAGAGCGCTCGGCGATGAAGTTCCAGGGAGGAGTTAATAACGTTGAGACGGAGATGGTGGCGCGGTTTGGCACACTCGGGCAGGCGAGGGAAGCGAGCACGCGCGAACAGAGCGCTCGGCGACGTTCAGAGCGTGCCGACACGCATGCCAACACCCCTGGACGAATGCGGTCACCGCGTGAACTATGACATCGGGTCGATCTAAGCATAGACTTGATGTCTGGCATGTTGTTCGTGGTAGTTTTGAGTGTTACCATGATTTGGTTTGGATCCAGGTGCAGTAGAGAAGTTTTCACACACCAAGTAAGTTTCTGGTTAGTAACTTTGTGATTTTACTGTGGTTAAATGGCTGGGAGTTTGAAGCTGTAGTTTGGAGGCTAGCTTAGAGTTACTAAGGTAAATATGCACAAGAAAGTTCAGGTCAAATGGAGCAAGTAAAATGGTAGTTGCTGTAGAAATCACCATTTCTGTCCAGAACAGAAAATATTTTCTGTAGAAAAAAATATTCCAAAAAGTGATGAAATATTTTTGCTCAGGAAGGTGCCCTAGGGTTCAGAGAATATTTGTGAATTATCTCAGAATTTTCTGAGCCATAAAAATTAGGGTTGCTTTGGAACAAACAGATTTTGCTAGGGTTTCTGAGAGAAAATGAATATTTTTAATTTAATAAAAATATTCCATAGATTATATTGGGGTGGATCAGAAGTGAAATGATGATTTAGGAGGGAAGTGAATCACTTGGGTGAAAGCCAAGGATGCCCAAGTGTTAAGTCCATATGAAAAGATCCAAGAACTCCAAGTTTTCAAAAAAATTCAAATGAAAATCAAGCCAATAAGAGAGGGCAAAAACCAGGCTGTCACAAACATGTTCCATTGCTTTGTGATAATGAAAGTGCTATTAAGATTGCTCACAATCCCGTGCAACATTCTTGAACTAAGCATATTGAAGTTCGTCATCATTTCATTCGAGATCATGTTGCTAAAGGAGACATCGATCTTAAGCCTGTTCATATTGATAAGCAATTGACGGATATATTCACCAAACCGCTTGATGAGAAAGTATTTTGCTGTTTGAGAGGTGAATTGAAAATCATTGATGCCTCAAACTTGGAGTAGAAAGTCCTTTCTGGATACATGCAAGGCATGAGCCTTTGACTAATCCTTGATATTTCTCTTATGATGATGATCATATGTCTTGGATCTATACTTGTACCCTTGCATGTTATCTAACCCCCATAGGAACTTGGACGAGCCCAAATCTATGAGATTCCAACTCACTCACATCTCGAGCAATCTCTACATCACCAAGTCTCTACAATATGGTGGTTGAAGACAAGGAAGCATGAATCCTTTCAACATATCCTATGGCAATTTCAATATATCAAATTTCATTTGATATGAAATTTCATGATTGTCATTTTGGATACACAAGTGCTCTTCCTTGCAAGACTAACCCATGTAAGTAGATGAACACAAACTACAAGCGGTGCTCCCAACTCTTGATGAACTACATCAACCTTGAGCATCCAACACAAGGTCGACTACATGATCAAGATCAACACCACCACCCAAGGTATGTTATTCCGTCTTAGAGAAGCTTTACCCCATGTCATGGGTCAAAGCATCTCAACAAGATGAGATTACATCAAAATGCTGAAAGTGCAACTATCCCTGGGTGGTTTTGGTAATTATTAACAACATATAGCTCATTGAGCTAATGCTATTTCAAGATAAATATTTCAGGAAAGTTCAATGATTGGCATGGCATGGATTAGGAATGTGGACCGCTCAAAATGCTAAGGACACATATTGGCTCAAGCTCAAGACTCTACATTTTACTTTTAGTGATCCAAGATCACATTGAGTCCATAGGAAAGCCAATACTATTAAAAGGGGGTGAGGTGTTGCTTAATTGGTTGCTTGCTCAAAATGCTTAGTGATATGCTCCAAAACCCTCAACCACTTTATCATATCCACATATGTCCCAAACCAAAATTCTAACTCGGCCCCACCGAAAGAGTCTATCCGGCACCACCGAGTTCACTTGGCATAGCCACTTCCACAAACCGTAGTCACTTCGGTCTCACCGATAGGGATCTCGGTCTCACCGAGATGGGTTTGCAAACTCTCTGTTTCCCTTCGTAACGTTTCGGTCCAACCGAGATGAGCGATCGGTCTCACTGAGTTTCAATGCAAAATCTCTGTTTCCCCTTCGTAACGTTTCAGTCTCACCGAAATGAGCGAATCGGTCCCACTAAGTTTGCCTGACCAATTCTCTGGTTAGCTTATTACCAAAGTCGGTCTCACCGAGTTTGTGTAATCGGTCTCACCGAGATTACGTTATGCCCTAACCCTAATGGAATCGGTCCCACTGAGTTGACATGTCAGTCCTACCGAAATGCCTAACAGTCACATTACGAACTAAATAGGTTTGACCGAGTTTTCTGATTCAGTTCCACCGAGTTTGGTGAATTGTGTGTAACGGTTATTGTCGGTGTCAAAACCGGTGGATCTCGGGTAGGGGTTCCCGAACTGTGCGTCTAGGCGGATGGTAACAGGAGACAAGGGACATGATGTTTTTACCCAGGTTCGGGCCCTCTCGATGGAGGTAAAACACTACTCCTGCTTGATTGATATTGATGATATGGGTAGTACAAGAGTGGATCTACCACGAGATCAAGGAGGCTAAATCCTAGAAGCTAGCCTATGGTATGATTGTTGTAATGGTTGTGTGTCCTACGGACTAAAACCCTCCGGTTTATATAGACACCGGAGAGGGCTAGGGTTACACAGAGTCGGTTACAATGGTAGGAGATCTACATATCCTTATCGCCAAGCTTGCCTTCCATGCCAAGGAAAGTCCCATCTGGACACGGGACAAAGTCTTCAATCTTGTATCTTCATAGTCTTGGAGTCCGGCCGATGATGATAGTCCGGCTATCCGGACACCCCCTAGTCCAGGACTCCCTCAGTAGCCCCTGAACCAGGCTTCAATGACAATGAGTCCGGCGCGCATATTGTTCGGCATTGCAAGGCGGGTTCCTCCTCCGAATAATTCGTAGAAGATTGTGAACGCCAGGATAGTGTCCGGCTCTGCAAAATAAATTCCACATTCCACCGTAGAGAGAATAATATGTACACAAGTTCAATCTGCTGACGTATTTTGTGGCATGACGTCATACCACTACCAAGCCTTTACTTGAATCGTTTTTATCATACCACCTCAGCGCGTTTAGTGAAGCGGTTTCCTTGGCACGTCTTGTCGAAGCAGAGATCGTGTTCCCCTTATTCCGGGATTCCGATCAATACGGACGTGGGTAACCCAACCGCGCCATTGATGGTGGCGCTTGGGAGATAAGCGAGTTTTACCAGGCCGGTGGGGACGCATAGTCTTCGTCCCCCTATATATAAGGGGATAAGGATCCACCTTTTACCTACGCCTTCTTCCTCCTTTGCTTATCCATCTCCGCGCACTCGAGCTCCAACGCCCAAGTCCGCACATCTCGCCTCGACCTTCTCCAGCCATGTCTAGAGCGGGAGGCAAGTGGTTGGCCTCCTCCGTCATGGAGGAGCACATCGAAAAGCTGCGCGGCACCGAATACCTTTCCAGCGACATCGCGCACCGGCTGCCCGACGAGGGGCAGCTCGTCCCCACCCCCAGGCCCCATGAGAGGGTCGTATTTCTTCCCCACTTCCTCCGTGGGCTGGGCTTCCCACTTCATCCCTTCGTCCGGGGGCTCATGTTCTACTACGGCCTGGACTTCCACGATCTGGCGCCAAACTTCATCCTCCACATCTCGGCGTTTATCGTCGTGTGCGAGCCCTTCCTCTGCATCCGGCCGCACTTCGGCTTGTGGCTAAAGACCTTCAATGTCAAGCCGAAGGTAGTGAAGGGCGTCCAAGCGGAGTGCAGAGGCGTCATGGTGGGCAAAATACCCAACGTCACCTGGCTCGAAGGGGCCTTCATGGAGTCCATCAACGGATGGCAATCGGGGTGGTTCTACATCACCGAGCCGCGTGACCCTAAATGGGCGGCGGCCCCCGAGTTCAGATCTGGTATCCCCATGCAGCTCACCTCCTGGAAAGAGAAGGGCTTGCTATGGGGCAGTTCGGAGGAGCTGACAGGACTCCAGTCCTGTCTCCAGACCTTGGTGAACAAGAAGCTTAGGCTTGTCAATGTGATCCAGGTCATGCTCGTCCGCCGGATTCTCCCCTGCCAACAGCGGGCCTTCAATTTGTGGGAGTTCGATCCGGCACAGCATCGGACCCTGAGCAGGCTCTTCGACACGACATACGAAGCTGCCTGGAGGGTGTTGTTCAAGGGCGGAGAAGCCCCCGCATCCGCGACGAAAGACCGCGGATTCAGCACCAAGCGCCCGGCCGGCGAGGTAAGATTTGTTATCCTCTACGGGACACTTATTTTCTTTGATAGTTTGACTCTATGTGGGATTTAAAACTCCCAATGCCTTTGACAGGACTGGCAGAGGACGTCCGGACAGGTAGACTGTCCGGCTCCCCTTCCCGAAGACCCAGCGGATGCCCGTTTAACGGGGCTGCTAGTCCCGGCACTTTATGTGGTGCCGGAGAAGAAGGCCACGGGAACTCGAAGAAGTTCCCGGCGCCAGGTGATATCGGACTCATCGTCCGATGGCTCCAAGGCGGACTCCTCCCCCGAAGACGAGTAGGAGAAAGAGGACTCTCTCCCGGAGGGGGGAGAGAGGAAGAGGAAGGCTTCCCCAACGGGGGAGGCTGAAGGGTCCAAGAGGGGAAGGACCCTTCCCCCGGACAGCTCCGCCAACGCCAACGTTGTCGACGAAGAGTGGCCCTCAAGGGCCAGGCCTCCGGCAAGATCGTAAGTATCCGGATTCCTGAATGATTTATAATTTCTCTCTTGCGTCACATAGTGTCCTTCTAATGCCGCACACTACCTGTAGTCCGGCCGATGATGATCTTCCCGCGTCATTAAGTGGGTCATTGGCTCCGTCGGATGTAGATTCCATTCCGACTGCCTCCACACCTCGCGACACCGAGGTGGGATCCCAGGAAGGGACCCATCAGGAGGAGGCTCCGGAGGTGCCACAAGGCAGCCTCCCGGACTTTGCGCCGGACTCCATGCCAGAACCCGCAGTGGTTCCGGAGTCCGACAGGCGGCCGCTTCGTAAGAAGGGCAAGACCGTGACACCGGCAGCCTCCGTCCAACCGGAGGTGCCGGACAACTTGTTGGAGGCGCTCAACGGCGCTTCCATCGAGGAAGAACACCGCACTATCATGAGTGCGGTGATTCAGAAAGTTCAGCTCGCCAAGAGTGGGCTGACCGAGGCCTGCAGCAGCAATCTAACAGGCTTTGAGGTAAGAAGTTTAAAATATGTAATGTAATACCGCATAGACAGTAGCCCCTGATGCTCGGTTCGGTGTTCGGAAAGAAAAACCAGATTGAGGATCTTAAAAAAGATATACGCAGGAGTGCTAAAAATTATGTCAATATGGGTTTGCAGGCTGCGCTGCTGACCTCTGCCACACTGACTGCGGAGGTCGGTGCTTTGAAGCAGGACCTCGAGCGGTCCGAGCAAGAGCTCGGCCTTGCGAAGAAGCAGCTCGAGGACAAAGAAGGTGAGTAACACCACTTTTAAATTTGTACCTTATAGAAAAGGATTTTGGTTGCAATAGAAATAACAGGGATAACGTGGGTACTGCAGGGGCCACGAACGAGGTGGCGACCCTAAAGGAGGCCGTGTCCGCGGCCGAACACAACGCGGCCGCGGAACGAGCAGAGCGAGAGAAGCAGGAGGCGCGGGTGGCAGAGGTACAACAAGAGCTCCAGGCTCTGATGGAAAAGCATGAGAGTTTGGAGCGCGACTCGAAGACTCGAGAGTCCGAGCTTGCCTCGGCTCTTGAAAGTGCCAAAGCCGCTAAAGCCGAGGCCAATAAGGCCCTCCAGGAGATTGAGGCGGTGAAGAAAATAGCGGCGGGTAAGGCATTTTTCATGCAAAGCAAGCATGTGAATGTAAATTACCTGTTACTTACCCGAATTCGAAGCTCTCCAGGGGTGTTTGCAGATCTGCCTTGCAGCGTGTCCGATGCCGTTGCATTCTACTGGGCCGAGGAGGCGAGCTCAACGGAGAAGGTCTTCTGGACTCAGTACGCTGAGGCCGGACATCCGGTGCCCCCTAGCGACCAGCAGAAGCAGCTGGTCGAGCTCCACAAGGTAGCCGAGCAGGCCATGAAGGGCCTCATAGTCCGGCTATGGCCTAGAGAAGCCATGCCTTGGAGCTACTTCGGCCTCGTGCGGCGGCTAGTGGATGCGTGCCCCTGGGTGGAAGTCATCAAGCGCTCCGCGTGCATTGAAGGTGCCCGTCGGGCCCTTGCCCGTGCAAAGGTGCATTGGGGCAGGCTGGATGCGGAGAGGCTTATCACGGACTCGCCGCCAGCGGGCAAGGAGTATCGCACGCCCGAGATGTACTATAAGAGTGTCCTAAAGGGTGCCCGCAAGATTGCGGATGAGTGTCCCAAAGATGTAATTATTGAGTAAACTCGCAATGTGTTATCCTGTGTGCTGAAAACTTTGTTCATATGCGCTAAGTAACACTTATTAATTTAAAATATTACCTACTGTGCAGCCGTTTATTAAATCTGATATATGGCAAGTCGTCGGCTTCAGCCCCCATGCCACGAGTGCTGGGGTGTTCGGGATAAACTTGAGCACTCTTGTTCCCATTTTTGGGTCCATCTAGGGAGGCGCTCAACACAACGAACAAGGCAACCGGACTTATAATGCATGAACACTCTCACTTATGTGACACCCAAAAAAAAATGGCCTTGTTTTATTTAAAAATTTTGCCAGGAATTAAAACTTTGGATTTCTGAGCTCCTTTTTGATATTTTTTAAATCATTTCCTTCCCTGTTATGATGAGTTTTTCCCAGAGAGAAAACTTTTCAATTATGTTGTTGGACTTGCTTAACCTCTCAAGAAAAACTTTGCTGTTATCAGTGTAACTAATTAAATAATTAAATTGCTTGATCTTTACTTTCTTGAAAATAGTTTTTTTTTCTTTTTCAAGGTTAAATGGCCATATTTGAACTACAACCATTGGATGGACTCACTTAAAATTTCCACAAAAATTTGGAGATGTCATGTGATGTTTTTTTAAATCACTTTTATGCAAAAATATATTTCATTCATAAAATATTTTGAGCCCTGCACTCAATTTTTCTTCTCTGGTCCAGAGTGCATTTTGCACTACAACCTATTTAAATATTTATTTAAAACTTCTACCAAAATTAAGGGAGGTCAGTAGGAGCCTATTGTTTCACTTTGTGCAAAAACCTATTTATGTTCTTTGAAAAATTTGAGTGGATCAACCTCATTTCCATTCTGGTCCGATTTGAGGATTTGTACAGCAACCACCATTTTAGTTGCTCCTATACCCTTGATTATTTCTCCTACTTGTAGTCCCCCATGTTAAACCCTTAAGTCCAAGAGCATGCACCTTTTGGATCATTTTTGGTTCATGAAATAATGTCATTTATTTCCTGTCCAGAATTGGGGTTTTGTAAAACTTGCACTAGCAAGTTTCCCCTTTTGTCCAACTAACCACACCACCCTCTTATTCTTCTAAAGAGACCCCCATCTGGAGTTTTTTGGCCACTCCAAGAAATGCCTAAGTGCCCTTGGCATTTTGTCAAACACCTGGTGTGCATGATCAGTTTTGACATGATTTTTGTTTTGCACTGTGACCTTGCACCTCTGATCAAACTAGCATGTCCACTAGCATCTCAACTAGCCCTAGACTAGAACTGCTAATTCTCAGCTCCAACCAAGCCATCTAGCAGGCCACGGCATTTCGCCGAACGGATGGTGGGCGTGCTCTGGGCGCGCCCAGAGCGTGCGTTTGGCACGCCAGTGCGCTCGTGCCGCCGCGTCTCGCCCCGCACCCGTTCCGACTCGTTCCGGCCCTTGGCCAATAGCGGCTAGCACGCCACGTATCCCCCGCACCGCCACGCCACCCCGACCACCCCTGGCACCCCACAGCGCCGCCACCAGAACCCTCTTGGCGGCATGCCCGCGGCCGCATCCACCACCGCCATGGGCAGCACCGCCCCGACCACCACAGCGCGCCAGCTCGCCTCCATGGACAGTGGAGCTTTCGTCGGTAGCTCCTGGAGCCGACCAACCATCGCCACGTCGCCCTGCAACACAGTAGGGCGGTTCGCCGGCAAAATTATCCCCGGCCGCCGCAAACCGACATGGCCACGCTATAAAAAGGGACCCCGAGCCCCTCTGAGCACGCACGCACCCTCAGGCTACCCCCATGGCACCCCCATAGCCCGCAATCGTCCGGGAAACGTCGTCTTCCTCATCTCCGGCAACCACGCCCGCCGCCACTGCCTCGTTCACTCCGGCGCCACCAGGGCCTCCCCCTCCCTAAACTCTACACCAGGAGCTTCCTCTCCCTCCCGTGAGCAGATCCCCCTATTCAATTTGGTTCGGGAGCCATCGCCGCCACAAAACCACTTTGCACCGAAACTTTCCTCCGCCGAGGAGCTCGCCGCCGTTAGCTCACGCCGTCCCCGCCGACCCAGCGACTACCAGCAGGATCGCCCTCGATCCGTGGATCCATCCCCGCTCTCTAGAGGCCGCGAGGAGCCGCCGCTCGCCGGCGTTGGTCGCCGGAGTCCCGCCTCCGCTCGGGACAGAGGGAGAAGGAAGAGGGCGGACTGGTCAAACCTGACCAGTGGGCCAGGCGGGCCCACTGTCAGTGACCCTGCGCCTATCCACGTCGGTTAAGTGAAGACGTGTTAACCCCAGTACGTCTCCCGTTTTCGAAGACGTATTCTGCCGAAACGTTTTCTTTTCTGTTTTATTTTTAAAAACAGATTTTGACCAGAACTTTGACTGGCTATAACTTTTTAAATATAAATCCAAATGAGTTGATTCTTTTCCTACCTTCTTCAAATTTGGTCTAGTTTATTTTAAGATTTATTTGAAACAAATTTCAAACAACTTTTGGTTCTGTTTTTGAAATATGTGTTAATTCAAATATATATTTTCAAATAGGATTTGGGGAGAGAGAAGAAACTTTCAAAAGTTTTGGAGTGCACCCTGCCTTTCCACACATTGAAGGCAAGCATTCTGAATCCCGGCATAGTATTTTTGATGTGATCGTTGATACCTTTATAACACCACCGCATTTCGAAGGACTTGTTATTTCATGTGATATGATCATATGTCTGGGTGCATGTTATTGATTTCCATGCTGTTGGAAACGAACACACTTGTGATGATAATCACCCTCATATGCCTTGAATGCATACCGGCAGAAAACCGGGAAAAAAACCTCTGCCTTGGGTAGGTATGAGTTTGTCGCCGGTCTCCGTCGGGACGGTTATGTCTGATATGGCATGGCAAGGTGATATGAGCGGTGACCCTGTTGGATGGATTATAATTGTTATACTAATCATGCAGGGAATACTTGAACCTCCTGAGTCGGCCGTAGATCGAGTCTTGTTCTAGTAACCCCCATACTTGTTGCGTACTACCACTCGTCTCTACAGCAAGTAGAGTACGGTTCAGTAAGTTGTCAACCTCTTTCTAGCGCACACCGTACAGAGAGGCCATGGTGGAAGATACTGGTTGTAACTGGTAGGCAGGCCACCTGGTCCGAGAGCATGGGTGTTTCCGGTTGGGACCGAGAGGGGAGGCCCCCCTTAGAGCGCGCGATACAAATTTGATCCCATGCTACGCGAGGTTGTAGCCTCCCCACTTAGAGTTTGCTTAACAGGTGTCGTGGGTGATTCCAGACACGTGTGTGATAAGCTGGTGTGTGCAAGTTAGGTGTGTTTTCAACAAAAAGACCGTAGATGGAATTAGTCCTGATGGACTAAAGAAATCCGTTACTCGTGGGTAAAGAGTACACCCTCTGTAGAGAATAAACCTATTCGAATAGCCGTGTCCATGGTTAAGGATTACAGTCTGGGATGGGTCAAGTATCAGTCTTTGTGTCGGTCTTCGGAGGTGAAACTGTTAACCACAAAAATGGAATTACTACCCGTGACTTGTGATATCTGTGATGATTATTATTATTGTTGACTAACCCATGATTTTATTGATATTACCGAATATCTCTGGGATGGTTCTACCTCCGGGATATTCATCATGATTATTTCTTTTAAAGCCCTTTATGTGGCGTCGCTCAGACGCCCGACTGTGGCATTTTCTTTTAAAGCCCTTTATGTGGCGTCACTCAGACGCCCGACTGTGGCATTTCTTTTAAAGCCCTTTACGTGGCGTCGCTCAGACGCCCGACTGTGGCATTTCTTTTAAAGCCCTTTATGTGGCGTCGCTCAGACGCCCGACTGTGGCATTTCTTTTAAAGCCCTTTACGTGGCGTCGCTCAGAGGCCCGACTGTGGCATTTCTTTTAAAGCCCTTTACGTGGCGTCGCTCAGACGCCCGACTGTGGCATTTTCTTTTAAAGCCCTTTATGTGACGTCGCTCAGACGCCCGACTGTGGCATTTTCTTTTAAAGCCCTTTATGTGACGTCGCTCAGACGCCCGACTGTGGCATTACTTGATTATTTATTTTCATAAGTTTTTTTTACTACCATGTTATTGCAATTTTATAAATAACTTGCTTGCACGCATCAGGATTTCATTTATCTATTGTGACTGACGTCATGAGCATAAAATATTTTCAGCACATCATTGTTATATTATACCTGTGTTCATAATGTTTGCAAGTACATTCAAAGTACTCACTGGCTTGTCCCTGGCTATTGTCTTGGCCAGATTTTCTTGCACGGAGAGGAGTGACGCGATGACAGCCCCGGAACCTAAGCAATGGAGATAGCAGCCTCGCGAAGATAGGAGTTAACCTGGTCAGCTGTTCCTGTGGGAATTGGAGTCCCATAGACACTGATGATCCACAAACCGCTTCCGCCATCCACCACTAGAAACCATTTGTTGTACTCACAGGCCAGAATGGTCTTGTACTACATGCATACTTTGTATTTTGCTTGGAATTTATGTATCAAGTTGGAGCCTCATCAGCTAACAGTAATCCTGGGGCTGATGAGCACGACGGTCTTTTCTGGAAATATATTACCCGGAAAGCCGGTCGTGACAGGCTTGGTATCAGAGCCAGGCTGACCATTGGCTAATCCTATCTTAGCCCGGTCAATAAATTTAGGCAAACCAACCCACCAGACCTCAACCAAACCCCAGCCAAGCTTCTCGTGCAAGATAGCCACACAGTGACCCAACACCTTTTGGCAGTCGGTGCCCAACCTATCAACCGAACTTGTCGCTCATGCGCCAGTGACCGACCCCTAAATAGTCCTTTCTCGCAAGCGTTCGAAGGAAGATTCTGTCCCCTTTTTCCTATAAAAAGGGCGCGCTAACACCAAACCAGCACCACACAGCCGCTACCCCAAACCAAGCCACAATGCCTGGCCCTGTCGTGCACAACGAAACCACAGCAACCAACCTTGGAGGTTTTGTGACCATCCTCGCAAACCTCACCCGTCGTGCCTACGCGTTAGAGGAGCCACCAGAATATGTTGTGTATCAAGGACCCATGAGCGGTGAAGACCGCCAATTCTGGGCCACTGTGCACATTTACGGTAGGAGTCTAGCACCCGAGCGTTCCTATCGGTTCACCGGAAGGACAACTTCCTTTGAGCCACAAGCCATCCAGCTAGCCGCTCGAGAGGCTATAGTTCATCTCAGGCACTTGTCGCCCAGAGTTAACTGTCGCTCGTTCCACTACTACCCCAGACGAGAAGGGTATGGTAGACCACCCCAAGTCGCCAGTGGAGACCACGAGACGGACCCCGCATTGTTGCACCTAGTGCGCTATGTAAGTGCACTAGAGTCACTGTTCGACCAGATCACCATTGATCTAATCGCAGCTCGTGGAGAGCTGGTTCGTCGAGCCCCGGCAAGAGAAGAAAACGAGCCCAACACCGACAACCCAGTCGTGCTGTTTGGACAAGCGATCGAGACCCCGAGATCTGCCCCAACCATCGGCCAAGGTGCTGCGATAACCCCAGAGGTGCTTCGTCGCATTTTGGGAGCACACTCCAACGGGGTTGTGGCCAACAATCCCCGCGATGGTCATCATCACTACCCCGACCCTGCAGTTCCTCCGCCATCTCCGACTAATCCCGGCAGAGAGACACGTGGAGAAGCCTCGGCATCCACGAGGCACGCCCGTTTAGACATAAACGAAGTAGACTAAGCAGTATGAGTAGCACCAAGTTTCATTGTATCATCGCTTTGTAATCATGCGACCACATATATTAACGCAGCCTGTCTTTGTGCCTCTGTTTTAATAATAGCCTTGCCTATTTGGTCAGCGCATAGCTGCATATTCTTCCGGGCACAACTACCAAAACCAGCCCGACGACAACCACAGTAACACGTCTCTTTATGAGATATGTGTATCTCTGACACTGACCCGACCTTTGGAGCCAAGCTGGCAAATTTATTACCCTTCACCACGGTAAAATGATCCAGCTCCATTGCTATATAAAGGCCACCTTGTGACCTTACCCAGCAACCCCCACTTTGTGCACAACACTCACGCTTTATTCTGTCATGCCGAACCCCAGCATTCATCTGAGAACCCCAGATGCAACCCCAGGTAGCTTTGTCAAAATATTGTGGGATTTTACCCGCAGTACCATGGGTTCTACCCAGCCACCCCAGTACGAGCTGTTCAAATCAAGGATCACCCCATCCACCTCGGAATATTGGGCAGCAGTGCATATTCCTCCTGTAGACCCCAACCAAGATCCAATAGAAGTTTCCTTCGTGGGGAAATCTATGCCAACCCCACACTTGGCCATAGAAGCTGCTGCGAAAGAAGCAATTGCCCGTCTTCGATCCGCAGTACCCTATGCCCGCGAGCGAGGATATTATTACTTTCCGAGTCGTGCAGCACCCGGAGAAGTAACGTCTTTTCCCGGTGGGCGGATTGAGAGAGACCCAGTTCTGGCCAACCTTATCCAGTACATCATTGCTCAAGAGCATTTAAACCAGCGAGTGATGGATTATCTCCAGAGCCTCGCAGATTTAAATCCTCAGGTTGCCATCGGCAGACCACTGAGACCCGACACGGAGAGACGCATACATCGACTGGTCAATCCACTTCCTCCAATAGAAGAGGAGTGTATTCCTTTACCAGAGACATTTTATCAGGACCCCGTCCAGTTACCGTTTTCATTTTAGACATCACTACTGTATTTGTTCTTTGCAGCATTTATTTATGTGTGTGACTTATGCGTGATACCCTGAGTTTGTACGACGAGTCAATTAATTGGCTTCTACTAATGTGTGTAGTTTTTGTTGTGGTTTATGATCCCTTAAATTAACTGTTTTTCCCTCGCGAAATTCTGGAGTGAGATTTCTTTTCCCTAATTTGCTACACCTGCCACTTCACGGTATGGATTAATTAATTTCACACAGCACCACGAGCAGACTCACAACCATAATCATTCGGACACGTACACTGTTTGCAAAACTTTGCAACGGTGTTACATCCAGCTAATCATCCCCTAACAACAGTAAGCACCCGGCATACTTCATCTACTCCTCATGATCACCACCGCGGAGAGCCAACACCCGAGCCGCAGCATCGCAATACTCGTCGAAGATCATCGCGCACAGGAGCACAGAGAGCCCCAGCAGCGTCGCCAACCCTCCGCATATCAGGATCACAAACCAGTCCGGCATCGCCTCCACCATTAGAGCCTCGACCGAGCTTCTGTAAGAAGTAATGGAGAAAGGAGGAGGAGAAGTGAGGCCAGATGTGAGGAAGAAGAGAGAGGCACCCCGGCCGTTTTTATAGCTCGAGCTCGGTGTACGGTGGGCGAAGTCCACGAACGCCGCTCGTCGCCGATCGCCAGTGTTCGGAGTCGAATCTGCAAGCAGTGCCGACAGCGCGCTAGCCCGTGAGGTGAGTGCACGCTGCACCGGCAGCTAGCACGCCGCGCACTACCACGGTACGGCCTAGATGCCCTACGCATTAGGCATCGCCGGTGGAGAAAGCGCGAGAAAGCGCGCGGGAGAGAGGAGGAAGAGAGAGCCAGAGGTAGAAGGAAGAGCCAGTGGAAGAAGAAGAGGCTGACAGTGGGCCCCGGGTCCACCTGTCAGCCAGAGAGAGCACTGTGCTCTCGGGTGCGATCAGCGTATATCTAAATTTAGGAGTTATCCTAAATTTATATCCAGCGTAGAAATCGCCCGGTTTTGTCTCGGACCGTAGACTTTTCCACGCGGCACCAGTATTCACACTGTGGTTTTTCACCACTTATTGCCCTCTCACTGTAGCCACTTTTTATTACGTATAGTTTTCTTAAAACAGCCTTTAACAAATCTCGAGGACGAGATTTTTCTTAAGGGGGGTAGTATCTGTGACACCCAAAAAAAAATTGGCCTTGTTTTATTTAAAATTTTTGCCAGGAATTAAAACTTTGGATTTCTGAGCTCCTTTTTGATATTTTTTTAAATCATTTCCTTCCCTGTTATGATGAGTTTTTCCCAGAGAGAAAACTTTTCAATTATG
Organism: Triticum dicoccoides; assembly: GCF_002162155.2. NCBI lineage: Eukaryota > Viridiplantae > Streptophyta > Magnoliopsida > Poales > Poaceae > Triticum > Triticum dicoccoides. The sequence goes on from NC_041381.1 coordinate 653,956,123, forward strand.
TTGTTGGACTTGTTTAACCTCTCAAGAAAAACTTTGCTGTTATCAGTGTAACTAATTAAATAATTAAATTGCTTGATCTTTACTTTCTTGAAAATAGTTTTTTTTTCTTTTTCAAGGTTAAATGGCCATATTTGAACTACAACCATTTGATGGACTCACTTAAAATTTCCACAAAAATTTGGAGATGTCATGTGATGTTTTTTTAAATCACTTTTATGCAAAAATATATTTCATTCATAAAATATTTTGAGCCCTGCACTCAATTTTTCTTCTCTGGTCCAGAGTGCATTTTGCACTACAACCTATTTAAATATTTCTTTAAAACTTCTACCAAAATTAAGGGAGGTCAGTAGGAGCCTATTGTTTCACTTTGTGCAAAAACCTATTTATGTTCTTTGAAAAATTTGAGTGGATCAACCTCATTTCCATTCTGGTCCAATTTGAGGATTTGTACAGCAACCACCATTTTAGTTGCTCCTATACCCTTGATTATTTCTCCTACTTGTAGTCCCCCATGTTAAACCCTTAAGTCCAAGAGCATGCACCTTTTGGATCATTTTTGGTTCATGAAATAATGTCATTTATTTCCTGTCCAGAATTGGGGTTTTGTAAAACTTGCACTAGCAAGTTTCCCCTTTTTTCCAACTAACCACACCACCCTCTTATTCGTCTAAAGAGACCCCCATCTGGAGTTTTTGGCCACTCCAAGAAATGCCTAAGTGCCCTTGGCATTTTGTCAAACACCTGGTGTGCATGATCAGTTTTGACATGATTTTTGTTTTGCACTGTGACCTTGCACCTCTGATCAAACTAGCATGTCCACTAGCATCTCAACTAGCCCTAGACTAGAACTGCTAATTCTCAGCTCCAACCAAGCCATCTAGCAGGCCACGGCATTTCGCCGAACGGATGGTGGGCGTGCTCTGGGCGCGCCCAGAGCGTGCGTTTGGCACGCCAGTGCGCTCGTGCCGCCGCGTCTCGCCCCGCACCCGTTCTGACTCGTTCCGGCCCTTGGCCAATAGCGGCTAGCACGCCACGTATCCCCCGCACCGCCACGCCACCCCGACCACCCCTGGCACCCCACAGCGCCGCCACCAGAACCCTCTTGGCGGCATGCCCGCGGCCGCATCCACCACCGCCATGGGCAGCACCGCCCCGACCACCACAGCGCGCCAGCTCGCCTCCATGGACAGTGGAGCTTTCGTCGGTAGCTCCTGGAGCCGACCAACCATCGCCACGTCGCCCTGCAACACAGTAGGGCGGTTCGCCGGCAAAATTATCCCCGGCCGCCGCAAACCGACATGGCCACGCTATAAAAAGGGACCCCGAGCCCCTCTGAGCACGCACGCACCCTCAGGCTACCCCCATGGCACCCCCATAGCCCGCAATCGTCCGGGAAACGTCGTCTTCCTCATCTCCGGCAACCACGGCCGCCGCCACTGCCTCGTTCACTCCGGCGCCACCAGGGCCTCCCCCTCCCTAAACTCTACACCAGGAGCTTCCTCTCCCTCCCGTGAGCAGATCCCCCTATTCAATTTGGTTCGGAAGCCATCGCCGCCACAAAACCACTTTGCACCGAAACTTTCCTCCGCCGAGGAGCTCGCCGCCGTTAGCTCACGCCGTCCCCGCCGACCCAGCGACTACCAGCAGGATTGCCCTCGATCCGTGGATCCATCCCCGCTCTCTAGAGGCCGCGAGGAGCCGCCGCTCGCCGGCGTTGGTCGCCGGAGTCCCGCCTCCGCTCGGGACAGAGGGAGAAGGAAGAGGGCGGACTGGTCAAACCTGACCAGTGGGCCAGGCGGGCCCACTGTCAGTGACCCTGCGCCTATCCACGTCGGTTAAGTGAAGACGTGTTAACCCCAGTACGTCTCCCGTTTTTGAAGACGTATTCTGCCGAAACGTTTTCTTTTCTGTTTTATTTTTAAAAACAGATTTTGACCAGAACTTTGACTGGCTATAACTTTTTAAATATAAATCCAAATGAGTTGATTCTTTTCCTACCTTCTTCAAATTTGGTCTAGTTTATTTTAAGATTTATTTGAAAAAAATTTCAAACAACTTTTGGTTCTGTTTTTGAAATATGTGTTAATTCAAATATATATTTTCAAATAGGATTTTGGGAGAGAGAAGAAACTTTCAAAAGTTTTGGAGTGCACCCTGCCTTTCCACACATTGAAGGCAAGCATTCTGAATCCCGGCATAGTATTTTTGATGTGATCATTGATACCTTTATAACACCACCGCATTTCGAAGGACTTGTTATTTCATGTGATATGATCATATGTCTGGGTGCATGTTATTGATTTCCATGCTGTTGGAAACGAACACACTTGTGATGATAATCACCCTCATATGCCTTGAATGCATACCGGCAGAAAACCGGGAAAAAAACCTCTGCCTTGGGTAGGTATGAGTTTGTCGCCGGTCTCCGTCGGGACGGTTATGTCTGATATGGCATGGCAAGGTGATATGAGCGGTGACCCTGTTGGATGGATTATAATTGTTATACTAATCATGCAGGGAATACTTGAACCTCCTGAGTCGGCCGTAGATCGAGTCTTGTTCCAGTAACCCCCATACTTGTTTCGTACTACCACTCGTCTCTACAGCAAGTAGAGTACGGTTCAGTAAGTTGTCAACCTCTTTCTAGCACACACCGTACAGAGAGGCCATGGTGGAAGATACTGGTTGTAACTGGTAGGCAGGCCACCTGGTCCGGGAGCATGGGTGTTTCCGGTTGGGACCGAGAGGGGAGGCCACCCCTTAGATCGCGCGATACAAATTTGATCCCATGCTACGCGAGGTTGTAGCCTCCCCACTTAGAGTTTGCTTAACAGGTGTCGTGGGTGATTCCAGACACGTGTGTGATAAGCTGGTCTGTGCAAGTTAGGTGTGTTTTCAACAAAAAGACCGTAGATGGAATTAGTCCTGATGGACTAAAGAAATCCGTTACTCGTGGGTAAAGAGTACACCCTCTGCAGAGAATAAACCTATTCGAATAGCCGTGTCCATGGTTAAGGATTACAGTCTGGGATGGGTCAAGTATCAGTCTTTGTGTCGGTCTTCGGAGGTGAAACTGTTAACCAGAAAAATGGAATTACTACCCGTGACTTGTGATATCTGTGATGATTATTATTATTGTTGACTAACCCACGATATTATTGATATTACCGAATATCTCTGGGATGGTTCTACCTCCGGGATATTCATCATGATTATTTCTTTTAAAGCCATTTATGTGGCGTCGCTCAGACGCCCGACTGTGGCATTTTCTTTTAAAGCCCTTTATGTGGCGTCGCTCAGACGCCCGACTGTGGCATTTCTTTTAAAGCCCTTTACGTGGCGTCGCTCAGACGCCCGACTGTGGCATTTATTTTAAAGCCCTTTATGTGGCGTCGCTCAGACGCCCGACTGTGGCATTTATTTTAAAGCCCTTTACGTGGCGTCGCTCAGACGCCCGACTGTGGCATTTCTTTTAAAGCCCTTTACGTGGCGTCGCTCAGACGCCCGACTGTGGCATTTTCTTTTAAAGCCCTTTATGTGACGTCGCTCAGACGCCCGACTGTGGCATTTTCTTTTAAAGCCCTTTATGTGACGTCGCTCAGACGCCCGACTGTGGCATTACTTGATTATTTGTTTTCATAAGTTTTTTTATACTACCATGTTATTGCAATTTTATAAATAACTTGCTTGCACGCATCAGGATTTCATTTATCTATTGTGACTGACGTCATGAGCATAAAATATTTTCAGCACATCATTGTTATATTATACCTGTGTTCATAATGTTTGCGAGTACATTCAAAGTACTCACTGGCTTGTCCCTGGCTATTGTCTTGGCCAGATTTTCTTGCACGGAGAGGAGTGACGCGATGACAGCCCCGGAACCTAAGCAATGGAGATAGCAGCCTCGCGAAGATAGGAGTTAACCTGGTCAGCTGTTCCTGTGGGAATTGGAGTCCCATAGACACTGATGATCCACAAACCGCTTCCGCCATCCACCACTAGAAACCATTTGTTGTACTCACAGGCCAGAATGGTCTTGTACTACATGCATACTTTGTATTTTGCTTGGAATTTCTGTATCAAGTTCGAGCCTCATCAGCTAACAGTAATCCTGGGGCTGATGAGCACGACGGTCTTTTCTGGAAATATATTACCCGGAAAGCCGGTCGTGACAACTTAGCCATAGAATTCTATAATTTTAAATTTCGGCGAAGCCCCTAGTATTCGGAAGACCGAGTTCGGGGCGCTATCCACGCCTGGGCCGGACCCAGCCGGTTCCTCGCTCGAAGCGGCATAAGTCTTTAGGGACTCGAAAAGACCTCTCGAATAGTGACCAGCTGTCGCCTTATCATGACAGTCAGTTTTAGCTTTCTCCACTGAGGCGCTCACCCAGCTCAACCGGGGCGCAATCGCAGTGGTTCTCCCAGTGCTACCTTAGCTGACGGAACGGAACGTAAGGTACCAAAACATGGGAGCCGGGCAAACCCAACTATTGACCCAAGACATGATTCGGAGCCGATGCATATAATGTATGTTCGGGGTGCCGCACTTGTGAAAGTGTTCGGACTTATCACACCATAATGCGGGAAACATAAGCCCCTGGTGTATTCGGCCGTACCAAAATGTACGGGTGCAAGATGTCAAGAATAAACATATTTGTAAAAAGGAAATGCAATTATAAACAAAAAGTTATGCATTGTTTATTCAAGAGATTCTGCCATGAGTGCAGAACGATACAAATAGTGCGGTAAGCAAGGGTTGGACTATTAGAAGTGTCTCCCTCCAGGGGTAGGCTGCGGAATGGTGTATTTAACAAATTTAATGCTCATAATGGAGACCACCTAGGTGTTCGTCGTAGCCTTTGTCTTCCCTGGCTGTTGCATCATGAGTTCGGCAGGTTCACCGCCGGACAGGGTCTCTAGTGAACGGAGTCCTATGGATAAAAAGAAAAAAAGGAAAATAAAAAGAGCGACACACTTAGGAGCCCCTGGTGTGGTTGAGCCGCACTCTGGGCCTGTCGAGGTCGTGCCCCTCCCCCTATGCCCATGGTATCTTCAAAGCGTATTGATGTACACGAAGAGCTGGTCTTGCAATCATGCAAGGGATGGGGTTGGGGCCGCATTGCTACGCGGGCTCGGAACGTGCCAGGTGCTCTTCATTGATGTTACTCCGGGCGCGTTTGGCTATGTCTGGTCGTTTAATGGCCGGACTCGAAAATTGCCTTAAAAGGCTGCTCTGTACTTCTGCCGCGAGAGCCGCTGTGTGTTCCTCCGTTCGGAGGGAGCGTTCAGTATTTCTGTTGACCGTGATGACTCCACGAGGGCCTGGCATCTTGAGCTTGAGGTATGCATAATGCGGTACCGCGTTGAATTTTGCAAACGCGGTTCGTCCGAGCAGAGCATGATAGCCACTGCGGAACGGGGCTATGTCAAAGATTAACTCCTCGCTTCGGAAATTATCCGGGGATCCGAAGACCACTTCCAGTGTGACTGAGCCTGTACAATTGGCCTCAACACCTGGTATGACGCCTTTAAAGGTCGTCTTTGTAGGTTTAATCCTTGAGGAGTCTATGCCCATCTTGCGCACTGTATCCTGATAAAGCAGGTTCAGGCTGCTGCCGCCGTCCATCAGGACTCTAGTGAGGTGAAATCCATTGACGATTAGGTCTAAAACCAATGCGGTGAATCCGCCATGGCGGATACTGGTCGGGTGGTCTCTTCGATCGAAAGTGGTCGGGCAAGAGGACCATGGATTGAACTTCGGAGCGACTAGCTCCATCGCATATACGTCCCTGAGTGCACGCTTCCGCTCCCTCTTGGGTATATGGGTTGCGTATATCATGTTTACCGTCCGCACTTGTGGGGGGAAACCCTTCTGTCCTCTACTGTTCGGCGACCGAGTCTCTTCCTCGTCGTCGCTGTGCAGCCCCTTGTCATTGTTTTCGGCAATTAACTTGCCTGCCTGCTTGAATACCCAACAATCTCTGTTGGTATGATTAGCTGGCTTTTTGGGGGTGCCATGTATCTGGCAAGAGCGGTCGAGTATTCGGTCCAAATTGGACGGACCCGGAGTAGTTCTTTGATTGGCTTCTTCCGCTGACCGGGTTTAGAGACTCTGAATCAGGCGTTGACTGTCGTATCCTCATTGTTATCGCCGTTAACGCGGCGTTTGTTTTTGTTTCGACGTGACCTGCCATTGTGGTCCTTAGAATCCGGACTGCCAGCATTTTTGCTGAGGTTGTTGCTGCGAGCTAGCCAGCTGTCCTCTCCCGCGCAGAAGCGGGTCATGAGTGATGTGAGGGCTGCCATGGATTTCGGCTTTTCCTGTCCTAGGTGCCATGCCAGCCACTCGTCGCGGGTGTTATGTTTGAAGGTTGCGAGGGCCTCTGCATCCGGAGAGTCGACGATTTGATTTTTCTTTGTTAAGAACCGTGTCCAGAACTGTCTGGCCGATTCGTCTGGCTGCTGAATTATGTGGCTTAGGTCATCGGCGTCTGGTGGTCGCACATATGTGCCCTGGAAGTTGTCGAGGAATGCGGCTTCCAGGTCCTCCCAACACCCAATTGACTCTGCAGGCAAGCTGTTAAGCCAATGCCGAGCTGGTCCTTTGAGCTTTAGTGGGAGATACTTGATGGCGTGGAGATCGTCGCCGCGGGCCATATGGATATGAAGGAGATAATCTTCGATCCAAACTGCGGGGTCTGTTATGCCATCATAGGATTCAATGTTCACGGGTTTAAACCCCTCAGGGATTTGATGATCCATTACTTCGTCTGTGAAGCATAGTGGGTGTGCGGCGCCTCTATATTGAGCAATATCACGACGTAGCTCAAGAGAGCGTTGTCTGCTGTGTTCGGCCCGGCCGGAGTTGCTGTATCCGGCGCGAAGGTAGTCGTCGTGGGTCGTGGGGCCCCCACGTGATCCGTAGATAGATCTGGATTGTCTTGCCTTGTCCTCCAATATGTCCCGCAAGTCCGGCGCATTCCCTCGTGTCTTCGTACTTTTCGAGCGGTGCCGAGGTACGGTCTTGATGGGGGGCCTAGATGCCTCTCTGTCGCGACCACGGGGTGGTCGGTCTGCCGTATTGTGCGCTGGTGATGAAGGTTTGTATGCTTCCTCCTCTAGTCGAGGGAGCAACTTGCGTTTTGGGTAGCTCTTGGAGGGGCGTTCGAGTTCATACTCTTCGACCGCGAGTACCTCGGTCCATCTGTCGGCCAGCAGGTCTTGATCAGCTTGAAGCTGTTGCTGCTTTTTCTTTAGGCTATTTGCCGTGGCGATAAGCATGCGTTTAAAATGCTCTTGTTTGACGGGATCCTCTGGAACGACGAATTCGTCGTCGTTAAGGCTTGCCTCGTCTCCGGAGGGAGGCATGTAGTTTTCATCCTCCTCGTCGGCCGCTCTCTCTTGAGGGCTGGCTTCCCCATCCTCCTGTGCTAAATCTTGCTGGAGGGGGTTGTCTTCGGCACTCTCGGGGGTGTTATTATCCCCGGTGCCGGAATCTCCATTCTTATTGTGGTGGGATTTAGAGCGGCGCCGCTGACCTCGGCGCTTGGGCTGGTTCTTAGAAGAATTTGCCTCCGCTGCTTCTTCGTCGTCTCCATCCTTTGGTGTGTCCACCATGTATATGTCGTATGACGAGGTGGTCTTCCAGTGTCCTGTAGGCGCTGGTTCTTGATCGTCTCCGGCATCGTCGTCCATACCGTCGATGTCTTCGGAGTCGTAGTCTAGCATGTCAGTTAGATCGTCGACAGTGGCTACAAAGTGGGTGGTGGGTGGGCTTTGAATTTCTTCGTCGTCCGCATCCCAACCATCCTGACCGCAGTCCGGCCAGGGCTCTCCTGATAGCGAGAGATGCTTTAGCGAATTTAGGATGTCCCAAAGGGTGAGTGCTGAAAGATGTCCGTGGTGGTGAACTCCATGATTGGCGCCCAATCGGATTTGATTGGCAGGGGCGCAGGAGGTTCGGAGTCCGGCGAGGAGTCCGGCACCTCGGAGTCACGAGCTTTATAAGGGACAAGGTCAATATTCGGCTCCATCGCCGTAGAAGTTGCAGCTCCCGAGGCGGTGTCCAGCCACCTGTCCTCGATCTGCGTGATCTGCTCCGAACTATGGGTCAGAGCGGACTCGTGTGCGGCCTCTAGGGCACTGTCTGGCGGCAGAGCTAAATCATGCCCATCGTGACAGCGCGGCGCGCTCGGCTGTGGCTCGGATCCGTCGAAGATCAAGTCTCCACGGATGTCGGCCGTGAAGTTTAGGCTTCCAAACCTGACCTGATGGCCAGGGGGGTAGCTTTCGATCTGCTCCAGATGGCCAAGTAAATTGGCCCGCAGTGCAAAGCCGCCAAACACGAAGATCTTCCGGGGAGAAAAGTCTCACCCTGGACGGCATTGTTGTTGATTGAAGAAGCCATCAAGCCTATCGGTGACGACACAGAGGAACTCTCAATGAAAGCACCAATGTCGGTGTCAAAACCGGCGGATCTCGGGTAGGGGTTCCCGAACTGTGCGTCTAGGCGGATGGTAACAGGAGACAAGGGACACGATGTTTTTACCCAGGTTCGGGCCCTCTCAATGGAGGTAAAACCCTCCTCCTGCTTGATTGATATTGATGATATGGGTAGTACAAGAGTGGATCTACCACAAGATCAAGGAGGCTAAACCCTAGAAGCTAGCCTATGGTATGATTGTTGTAATGGTTGTGTGTCCTACGGACTAAAACCCTCCGGTTTATATAGACAAGGAGAGGGCTAGGGTTACACAAAGTCGGTTACAATGGTAGGAGATCTACATATCCGTATCGCCAAGCTTGCCTTCCATGCCAAGGAAAGTCCCATCCGGACACGGGACGAAGTCTTCAATCTTGTATCTTCATAGTCTTAGAGTCCGGCCGATGATGATAGTCCGGCTATCCGGACACCCCCTAGTCCAGGACTCCCTCAGTTATATTTTGTGTGGAGGATATATATAACCCTCCACCCACTCTTCACTCGTGTGGAGAGCCATCAGAACATGCCTACACTTCCAGCATACATTTTCTGAGAGAGAACCACCCATTCATGTGTTGAGACCAAGATATTCCATTCCAACCACATAAATTTTGATCTCTAGCCTTCCCAAAGTTCCTTCCCACTCAAATAATCTATTCACCAAATCCAAATCTGTGAGAGAGAGTTGAGTGTTGGGAGACTATCATTTGAAGCACAAGAGCAAGGAGTTCATCATCAACACACCATCTATTACCTTTTGGAGAGTGGTGTCTCCTAGATTGGTTAGGTGTCACTTGGGAGCCTCCGTCAAGATTGTGGAGTTGAACCAAGGAGTTTGTACGGTCAAGGAGATCGCCTACTTCGTGAAGATCTATCCTAGTGAGGCAAGTCCTTCGTGAGCGATGGCCATGGTGGAATAGACAAGGTTGCTTCTTCGTGGACACTTCGTGGATGGAGCCCTCCATGGACTCGCGCAACCGTTACCGTGGGTTGAAGTCTCCATCAATGTGGATGTACGATAGCACCACCTATCGGAACCACGCCAAAAATCTCCGTGTCTACATTACATTTGCTCCCTCCAAAGTCCTCCCTCTACCTTCATGTGCAATGTTTTACATTACGCTGCTATACTCTTAGACTTGCATGTGTAGGTTGATTGCTTGACTTGTGCTAAGTTGTTAAAATCTGCCAAGACTTAAAATTGGGATAAGGCTAGATTTTATTTGGTCAAGTAGTCTAATTACCCCCCTCTAGACATACTTTCGATCCTACAAGTGGTATCAGAGCTTTGGTCTCCATTTGTGTTGATTTCCATAGCTTTTGGTGATCATAGCCTTGGTTTCACAACCTAGGAGAGTATGGCGTCTAGCGAGGGAAATTACCACTGGAGAGGTCCTTACTTTAATGGTACTAATTTTGCTAGTTGGAAGCATAAGATGAAAATGCATATTTTTGGACATAAAACCGCCGTTTGGGCTATTGTGTGTATTGGCTTGCAAGGTGAATTATTTGATGGGAGAGAACCAAACCGTGAAGTTACTGCGGAAGAGTTGAAGATGTTGTAATACAACGCTCAAGCTTGTGATATGCTCCTCAACGGATTGTGCCCCGAAGAATTCAACAAAATCAACCGTCTTGAGAATGCAAAGGAAATTTGGGATACTTTGATTGATATGCATGAAGGTACCGACTCCGTCAAGGAATCCAAATTGGATGTTCTTCAAAGTCAACTTGACAAGTTCAAAATGAAGGATGGTGAAGGTGTCGCTGAAATGTACTCTAGGCTTGCTCTCATCACAAATGAGATTGCCGGCTTAGGAAGTTATGAGATGACCGATAGATTCATCATCAAGAAGATCCTAAGAGCCTTGGATGGAAAATATGATACCGTGTGCACATTGATCCAAATGATGCCCAATTACAAAGATCTCAAGCCTACAGAAGTCATCGGAAGAATTGTTGCTCATGAGATGTCACTCAAGGATAAGGAAGAGCTTCACAACAAGTCAAGTGGTGCTTACAAAGCCTCATGTGATGCTCCCACATCTTCAAGTGAGAAACAAACCTTCAATGAGTAATTGAGCCTAATGGTGAAGAATTTCAACAAGTTCTACAAGAGTAGAAGCAAGGAAAGAAGTTCCAAGTCAAGGTCCTACAATGACAAAAGATCTTCGAGTCGTGAACGAAATTGCTACAATTGTGGAAGACTCAGACACTACTCCAATGAGTGTAAGGCCCCCTACAAAAGAAGAGAAGATTCTCCCAAAATAAGAAGTAGAAGAGAAGAATCACCACCTAGAGAGAGAAGGAGTAGAGATGATCGTTATGAATGAAGAATCTCTCGCAGAAGCAAGGACTTGGAAAGGAAGGACAAATCATCAAAGAGCTACACAAAACGAAGACATCATGCTCATGTTGGTGAATGGGTATCCGGCTCCGACTCGGACCATCACTCCGAGAGAAGTTATCACTCCGACTCCGAATATACTCAAGATGAAGGTGTTGCCAGTCTAGCACTTGTGTCAACCAACTCCTACGACATATTTGATTCACCAAATGAAGGAACTGGAAGATGCTTCATGGATAAAGGCCCAAAGGTATCACACCCGAGTATGTTGATTTCAATAGTGATGAAGATGATTTGCTAGGTGATGATGATTTACTTGTTGAAAACTCTAGTGATGAAAACTATGATGAACTTGCTATTAATCATGATAATCAAGATAAAACGAATGATGATGATAAGAAGGAGATTGAGCGTCTAACTAAATAACTAAACAATCTTAAGTTAGCTCATGAAACTACCTTGGAAGATCATCGAGAACTTTTAAAGACTCGTGAAAAGCTACGCTTTGAAAAGCTCAACCTTGAGCAAGAGCATGGGTTCATAAAAGCTACCAATGATGATCTTCGCAAGAAAGGTTCTTCGTACATTGCCAAGCGTTTACTATTGTCTACTTACATACCACAAGTTAAATCTAGCAACAAGAGTAAGAAAGATTCTTCCTCTAGTAGTAACAAAAATCATGCTAAATCCAATGATGTTGCTTCTACTAGTTCTCTTGATTCCACTAATGATTCTCTTAGCCAAGTTACACTTGAGCAAGAAAATGGCTTATTGAAGGGAATTATAGAGAAAGGTGTTTACAAGAGCCTTGCCGGGAGTAAGCAATTTGAGGAAATTGTACGCAAGCAAGGAAGACACCGGAAGAATCAAGGTGTTGGTTTTGAACGAAAGTTCAATGCCAATGGAGTTGAGTGGGAAGAAGATCAATACCCCAAGACAAAGTTGGTTCCTCAACAAGGAAAGTATGATCCCTCCATGGTTCATAGGCTCAAGATGATCCTCCACCACAAGACCACCAGCAAAAAGGCAAGGACAAGCTACAAGAGGAGATTGATGCATTTGAAGAACCTCCTAAGGCCTTGGTCAAATGGGTTGCCAAGACTACCTCAAGTTCTACTATGTCAAGTACGACTACAACCCCAAGGATTCCCATCAAGATGATGTGGATCCCGAAGAAGAAGAACTAGAGATTTCTTGAGGGTGACTCCGCCAACATACTTCACTCATATCATTTTGGCAAGGACAAGTGCAAACAACTTCCCGATCTTGCACTAGTTCATGGAGTCACAAACCCTCTTGTTGGTAAGACAAGGGACAAGGTAACCTAATGCTTTCATGGACATCATCTTGTGTGTACATCACTCCATGTCTATGGATATCCTTGTTTGTTCCTTGTGGGACTAACCCGTGTAGGTATTGAAAGTGCAACTCACTCCAATGGATTGCTCCGAATGATCTACATCAACATTGTGCGTCCACATCTTCAACGCCTACATGAAGTCATCTTCGAAAAAACCCAAGGTTAGTTCATCCCTCTTAGGGGGGATATCACAAATTGGGGGAGCTTTACTCTAAGAATTGAGCTAAAGCAACTCTAATGGTGTGAACACAACAATGCTTTATGTAAAAGTGGTAACCCCACTTGTGCTTAACCGATGAGTATGACCTATGATCAAATGTTCTCATTTGACTCCTAAGTCAATATACTCATATATAGATGACCTAGTCATCGCTAATTGCTTGATAGATGCTAGAGTGTTTGTGCATGCCTTGTCACCTATTTCATTTGCCATTTTATTGTGTGAGCATGTTGATTGCATATTTTACTCATTCGAGGACATCCATTTGTTGCTTTGATTGTTTGGCTTTTTCTCTTTTGCCAAATGGATGGACAAGAATGCCTAAGAACTCTCTCTATCTATCTATGCTTTTCTCGTCTCAAACTCTATTCATGCTACAGCACAAAGTTTGATCAAGTCAGATTCAAACCACTCTTTGTGCATTTTGGTATGACCGAGTCATCCACTTCGGTCACACCGAGTTCACTAGGTTGATCTAGGTTTTCCATCTCGGTGCAACCGATTAGAACTTTTCGGTCACATCGTGTTGCAGTAACTGCTTGCGATTCTGCATCTCGGTGCCACCGAGTTGTTCCACTCGATCACACCGACAGGGTCGGGATATGTATATCCACGGGTGAGATTTTGGTAATTTCTTCAAAAGCCCTCAGCCCGCGCATATCCTGCTCTGCCTCCTCGGGTCTCCGGATCGCCTCCTCGCTGCCAGCGACCTCCCGCCGCTGGTTACCATCGCTATCAACAGAATTCAGCTCCGCCGTTGTCGCCATAGCGAACTCCCGCCGGACTAGGGTATGAGTTCGATCATTGTGCTATTTCCTTACTCTGATTCCTAGCACATTGCTTTGTCGTGATCACTACCACGTATGAAAACAATCTATATCCAGAGAAAACATCCTTTAGGTTAGGTTTGATTCGAAAATTTCGGGTTAGGTTTCCACCGAACTCATCTTAGACCGACCGAGTTGTAGAAATCGGTCTCACCGATTTGGCTTAGGCCATTGCACATGCGCTTTTCGGTCTAACCGAAAATTGCAAATCGGTGTGACCGAGTTCAACTCTGTGTGAATCCCTAGCAATCTCGGAGCCACCGAACTATGACTCGGTCTGACCGAGTTCACTAGTTTAGGTTCCAAAAGTTGCTTCAGTGTCACCGAGTTTAACAAATCGGTAGCTCGGAAATGCTTTCTGTGGAGAACTAAAACTAAGTTTTTGACTCATCTATTTTGCAAAAACTCTGCACTTTGTGATGCTCATCTATTCTACCTCTTCTATATCTATTCACAGGGTTTGCTGTCAGTTTGCTTGCCAAGATGTCTGACCAGAGTGATAGCCAGAACAGATCTGAGGAGCAAGTGCAAATGAGTGAGGGCACTAGTCCCTCAAGCAGCTATGATGAGGGCAGCAGGAGCACACCAAGTAACTTGGCCAAAGCGGCCACCAGATCAAGGAAGAAGAGAACCTCAGATTCTGAGGATGAGGACTATGTGGCTGCTTAGGACGAAGCCAGTTCAAAGAAGAAAGTGCTGAAGAAGGAATATGGTACAGCTGCTGCAACAAAGCCTGGTATGCATAAGAAGGCACCTGCTAAGAGAGTGCCAACATCCAAGCCAAGGAAAGCTGTTGTCGGTGTCAAAACCGGCGGATCTCGGGTAGGGGTTCCCGAACTGTGCGTCTAGGCGGATGGTAATAGGAGACAAGGGACACGATGTTTTTACCCAGGTTCGGGCCCTCTCGATGGAGGTAAAACCCTACTCCTGCTTGATTGATATTGATGATATGGGTAGTACAAGAGTGGATCTACCACGAGATCAAGGAGGCTAAACCCTAGAAGCTAGCCTATGGTATGATTGTTGTAATGGTTGTCTGTCCTACGGACTAAAACCCTCCGGTTTATATAGACACTGGAGAGGGCTAGGGTTACACAGAGTCGGTTACAATGGTAGGAGATCTACATATCCGTATCGCCAAGCTTGCCTTCCACGCCAAGGAAAGTCCCATCCCGACACGGGACGAAAGTCTTCAATCTTGTATCTTCATAGTCTTGGAGTCCGGCCGATGATGATAGTCCGGCTATCCGGGCACCCCCTAGTCCAGGACTCCCTCAGTAGCCCCTGAACCAGGCTTCAATGACGATGAGTCCGGCGCGCATATTGTTCGGCATTGCAAGGTGGGTTCCTCCTCCGAATAATTCATAGAAGATTGTGAACGCGAGGATAGTGTCCCGCTCTACAAAATAAATTCCACATTCCACCGTAGAGAGAATAATATGTACACAAGTACAATCTGCTGACGTATTTTGTGGCTGACGTCATACCACTACCAAGCCTTTACTTGAATCGTTTTTTATCATACCACCTCAGCGCGTTTAGCGAAGCGGTTTCCTTGGCACGTCTTGTCGAAGCAGAGATCGTGTTCCCCTTATTCTGGGATTCCCATCAATACGGACGTGGGTAACCCAACCGCGCCATTGATGGTGGCGCTTGGGAGATAAGCGAGTTTTACCAGGCCGGTGGGGACGCATAGTCTTCGTCCGCCTATATATAAGGGGATAAGGATCCACCTTTTACCTACGCCTTCTTCCTCCTTTGCTTATCCATCTCCGCGCACTCGAGCTCCAACGCCCAAGTCCGCACATCTCGCCTCGACCTTCTCCAGCCATGTCCGGAGCGGGAGGCAAGTGGTTGGCCTCCTCCGTCACGGAGGAGCACATCGAAAAGCTGCGCGGCGCCGGATACCTTTCCAGCGACATCGCGCACCGGACACCTTTCCAGCGACATCGCGCACCGGCTGCCCGACAAGGGGCAGCTCGTCCCCACTCCCAGGCCCCATGAGAGGGTCGCATTCCTTCCCCACTTCCTCCGCGGACTGGGCTTCCCACTTCATCCCTTCGCCCGGGGGCTCATGTTCTACTAAGGCCTGGACTTCCACGATCTGGCGCCAAACTTCATCCTCAACATCTCGGCGTTTATCGTCGTGTGCGAGGCCTTCCTCTGCATCCGGCCCCACTTCGGCTTGTGGCTAAAGACCTTCAGTGTCAAGCCGAAGGTAGTGAAGGGCGTCCAAGTGGAGTGCGGAGGCTCCATGGTGGGCAAAATACGCAACGTCACCTGGCTCGAAGGGGCCTTCGTGGAGTCCATCAAGGGATGGCAATCGGGGTGGTTCTACATCACCGAGCCGCGTGACCCTAAATGGGCGGCGGCCCCTGAGTTCAGATCTGGTATCCCCATGCAGCTCACCTCCTGGAAAGAGAAGGGCTTGCTATGGGGCAGGTCGGAGGAGCTGACAGGACTCCAGTCCTGTCTCCAGACGTTGGTGAACAATAAGCTTAGGCTTGTCAATGTGATCTAGGTCATGCTCGTCCGCCGGATTCTCCCCTGCCAACAGTGGGCCTTCAATTTGTGGGAGTTCGATCCGGCACAGCACCGGACCCTGAGCAGGCTCTTCGACACTACATACGAAGCTGCCTAGAGGGTGCTGTTCAAGGGCGGAGAAGCCCCCGCATCCGCGACGGAAGACTGCAGATTCAGCACCAAGCGCCCGGCCGGCGAGGTAAGCTTTGTTATCCTCTACGGGACACTTATTTTCTTTCATAGTTTGACTCTTTGTGGGATTTAAAACTCCCAATGCCTTTGACAGGAGTGGCAGAGGATGTTTGGACAGGTAGACTGTCCGGCTCCCCTTCCCGAAGACCCAACGGACGCCCGTTTAACGGGGCTGCTAGTCCCGGCACTTTATGTGGTGCTGGAGAAGAAGGCCAAGAAGAAGGCCACGGGAACTCGAAGAAGTTCCCGACGCCAGGTGATATCGGACTCATCGTCCGATGGCTCCGAGGCGGACTCCTCCCCCGAGGACGAGGAGGAGAAAGAGGACTCTCTCCCGGAGGGGGGGGAGAGAGGAAGAGGAAGGCTTCCCCAATGGGGGAGGCCGAAGGGTCCAAGAGGGGAAGGACCCTTCCCCCGGATAGCTCTGCCAACGCCAACATTGGCGACGAAGAGTGGCCCTCAAGGGCCAGGCCTCCGGCAAGATCGTAAGTATCCGGATTCCTGAATGATTTATAATTTCTTTCTTGCATCACATAGTTTCCTTCTAATGCCGCACACTACCTGTAGTCCGGCCGATGATGATCTTCCCGCTTCATCAAGTGGGTCATTGGCTCCGTCGGATGTAGATTCCATTCCGACTACCTCCACCCCTCGCGACGCCGAGGTGGGATCCCAGGAAGGGACCCATCAGGAGGAGGCTCCGGAGGTGCCACAAGGCAGCCTCCCGGACTTTGCGCCGGACTCCATGCCAGAACCCGCAGTGGTTCCGGAGTCCGGCAGGTGGCCCCTTCGTAAGAAGGGCAAGACCGTGACGCCGGCAGCCTCCGTCCAACCGGAGGCGCCGGACAACTTGTTGGAGGCGCTCAACAGCGCTTCCATCAAGGAAGAACACCGCACTATCATGAGTGCGGTGATTCAGAAAGTTGAGCTCGCCAAGAGCGGGCTGACCGAGGCCTGCAGCAGCCTTCTAACAGGCTTTGATGTAAGAAGTTTAAAATATGTAATGTAATACCGCATAGACAGTAGCCCCTGATGCTCGGTTCGGTGTTCGGAAAGAAAAACCGGATTGAGGATCTTAAAAAGATATACGCAGGAGTGCTAAAAATTATGTCAATATGGGTTTGCAGGCTGCGCTGCTGACCTCTGCCGCACTGACGGCGGAGGTTGGTGCTTTGAAGCAGGACCTCGAGCGATCCAAGCAAGAGCTCGGCCTTGCGAAGAAGCAGCTCGAGGACAAAGAAGGTGAGTAACACCACTTTTAAATTTGTACCTTACAGAAAAGGATTTTGGTTGCAATAGAAATAACAGGGATAACATGGGCACAGCAGGGGCCACGAACGAGGTGGCGACCCTGAAGGAGGTCGTGTCCGCGGCCGAACGCAACGCGGCCGCGGAACGAGCAGAGCGAGAGAAGCAGGAGGCACGGGTGGCGGAGGTACGGCAAGAGCTCCAGGCTCTCATGGAAAAGCATGAGAGTTTGGAGCACGACTCGAAGACTCGAGAGTCCGAGCTTGCCTCGGCTCTTGAAAGTGCCAAAGCCGCTAAGGCCGAGGCCCATAAGGCCCTCCAGGAGATTGAGGCGGTGAAGAAAATAGCGGCGTGTAAGGCATTTTTCATGCAAAGCAAGCATGTGAATGTAAATTACCTGATACTTACCCGAATTCGAAGCTCTCCATGGGCGTTTGCAGATTTGCCTCGCAGCGTGTCCGATGCCGCCGCATTCTACCGGGTCGAGGAGGGGAGCTCAACGGAGAAGGTCTTCTGGTCTCAGTACGCTGAGGCCGGACATCCGGTGCCCCCTAGCGACCAGCTGAGGCAGCTGGTCGAGCTCCACAAAGTAGCCGAGCAGGCCATGAAGGGCCTCATAGTCCGGCTGTGGCCTAGAGAGGCCATGCCTGGGAGCTACTTCGGCCTCGTGCGGCAGCTGGTAGATGCGTGCCCCTGGGTGGAAGTCATCAAGCGCTCCGACTGCATTGAAGGTGCCCGTCGGGCCCTTGCCTGCGCAAAGGTGCATTGGGGCAGGCTGGATGCGGAGAGGCTTATCACGGACGCGCCGCCAGCGGGCAAGGAGTATCGTACTCCCGAGATGTACAATAAGAGTGTCCAGAAGGGTGCGCGCAAGATTGCGGATGAGTATCCCAAACATGTAATTATTGAGTAAACTCGCAATGTGTTATCCTGTGCGCTGAAAACTTTGTTCATATGCGCTAATCAACGCTTATTAATTTAAAATATTACCTTCTGTGCGGCCGTTTGTTAAATCTGAGAGATGGCAAGTCATCGGCTTCAGCCCCCATGCCACGAGTGCTGGGTTGTTCGGGATAAACTTGAGCACTCTTGTTCCCATTTTTGGGTCCATCTAGGGAGGCGCTCAACACAACGAACAAGGCAACCGAACTTATAATGCTTGAACACTCTCACTTAGCCATAGAATTCTATAATTTTAAATTTCGATAAAGCCCCTCGTATTCGGAAGACCGAGTTCGGGGCGCTATCCACGCCTGGGCCGGACACAGCTGGTTCCTCGCTCGAAGCGGCATAAGTCTTTAGGGACTCGAAAAGACCTCTCGAACAGCGACCAGCTCTCGCCTTATCATGATAGTCATTTTTAGCTTTCTCCACTGAGGCGCTCGCCCAGCTCAACCGGGGCGCAATCGCAGTGGTTCTCCCAGTGCTACCTTAGCCGACGGAACGGAACGTAAGGTACCAAAACATGGGAGCCGGGCAAACCCAACTATTGACCCAAGACATGATTCGGAGCCGATGCATATAATGCTATAAGTTCGGGGTGCCGCACTTGTGAAAGTGTTCGGACTTATCACACCATAATGCGGGAAACATAAGCCCCTGGTGTATTCGGCTGTACCAAAATGTACGGGTGCAAGATGTCAAGAATAAACATATATGTAAAAAGGAAATGCAATTATAAACAAAAAGTGATGCATTGTTTATTCAAGAGATTCTGCCATGAGTGCAGAACGATACAAATAGTGCGGTAAGCAAGGGTTGGACTATTAGAAGTGTCTCCCTCCAGGGGTAGGCTGCGGAATGGTGTATTTAACAAATTTAATGCTCATAATGGAGACCACCTGAGTGTTCGTCGTAGCCTTTGTCTTCCCTGGCTGTTGCATCGTGAGTTCGGCAGGTTCACCGCCGGACAGGGTCTCTGGTGAACGGAGTCCTGTGGATAAAAAGAAAAAAAAAGGAAAATAAAAAGAGCGACACACTTAGGAGCCCCTGGTGTGGTTAAGCCGCACTCTCGGCCTGTCGAGGTCGTGCCCCTTCCCCTATGCCCATGGTATCTTCAAAGCGTAATGATGTACGCGAAGAGCTGGTCTTGCAATCATGCAAGGGCTGGGGTTGGGGCCGCATTGCTACACGGGCTCGGAACGTGCCAGGTGGTCTTGATTGATGTTACTCCGGGTGCGTTTGGCTATGTCTGGTCGTTTAATGGCCGGACTCGAAAATTGCCTTAAAAGGCTGCTCTATACTTCTGCCGCGAGAGCCGCTGTGTGTTCCTCCGTTCGGAGGGAGCGTTCAGTATTTCCGTTGACCGTGATGACTCCACGAGGGCCTGGCATCTTGAGCTTGAGGTATGCATAATGCGGTACCGCGTTGAATTTTGCAAACGCGGTTCGTCCGAGCAGAGCGTGATAGCCACTGCGGAACGGGACTATGTCGAAGATTAACTCCTCACTTCGGAAATTATCCGGGGATCCGAAGACCACTTCTAGTGTGACTGAGCCTGTACAATTGGCCTCAACACCTGGTATGACGCCTTTAAAGGTCGTCTTTGTAGGTTTAATCCTTGAGGAGTCTATGCCCATCTTGCACACTTTATCCTGATAAAGCAGGTTCAGGCTGCTGCCGCCGTCCATCAGGACTCTAGTGAGGTGAAATCCATCGATGATTGGGTCTAAAACCAATGCGGCGAATCCGCCATGGCGGATACTGGTCGGGTGGTCTCTTCGATCGAAAGTGATCGGGCAAGAGGACCATGGATTGAACTTCGGGGCGACTGGCTCCATCGCATATACGTCCCTGAGTGCACGCTTCCGCTCCCTCTTGGGTATATGGGTTGCGTATATCATGTTTACCGTCCACACTTGTGGGGGGAAACCCTTCTGTCCTCTACTGTTCGGCGACCGAGTCTCTTCCTCATCGTCGCTGTGCAGCCCCTTGTCATTGTTTTCAGCAATGAACTTGCCTGCCTGCTTGAATACCCAACAATCTCTGTTGGTGTGATTAGCTGGCTTTTCGGGGGTGCCATGTATCTGGCAAGAGCGCTCGAGTATTCGGTCCAAATTGGACGGACCCAAAGTAGGTCTTTTGAATGGCTTCTTCCGCTAACCGGGTTTAGAGCCTCTGAATCCGGCGTTGATTGCCGTATCCTCATTGTTATCGCTGTTAATGCGGCGTTTGTTTTTGTTTCGATGCGACCTGCCATTGTGGTCCTTAGAATCCGGACTGCCAGCATTTTTGCTGAGGTTGTTGCCGTGAGCTAGCCAGCTGTCCTCTCCCGCGCAGAAGCGGGTCATGAGTGATGTGAGGGCTGCCATGGATTTTGGCTTTTCCTGTCCTAGGTGCCGGGCCAGCCACTCGTCGCAGATGTTATGTTTGAAGGCTGCGAGGGCCTCTGCACCCGAACAGTCGATTCGCCTGGCTGCTGAATTATGTGGCTTAGGTCATTGGCGTCTGGTGGTCGCACATATGTGCCCTGGAAGTTGTCAAGGAATGCGGCTTCCAGGTCCTCCCAACACCCAATTGACTCTGCGGGCAAGCTGTTAAGCCAATGCCGAGCTGGTCCTTTGAGCTTCAGTGGGAGATACTTGATGGCGTGGAGATCGTCGCCGCGGGCCATATGGATATGAAGGA
Source organism: Triticum dicoccoides (assembly GCF_002162155.2). Lineage (NCBI taxonomy): Eukaryota > Viridiplantae > Streptophyta > Magnoliopsida > Poales > Poaceae > Triticum > Triticum dicoccoides. Next base: position 653,976,957 of record NC_041381.1, read on the forward strand.
GATAATCTTCGATCCAAACCACGGGGTCTGTTGTGCCATCGTAGGATTCAATGTTCACGGGTTTAAACCCCTTAGGGATTTGATGATCCATTACTTCGTCTGTGAAGCATAGTGGGTGTGCGGCGCCTCTATATTGAGCAATATCACGACGTAGCTCAAGAGAGCATTGTCTGCTGTGTTCGGCCCGGCCGGAGTTGCTGTATCCGGCGCGACGGTAGTCGTCGTGGGTCGTGGGGCGCCCACGTGATCCGTAGATAGATCTGGATTGTCTTGACTTGTCCTCCAATATGTCCCGCAAGTCCAGCGCATTCCCTCGTGTCTTCGTACTTTTTGAGCGGTGCCGAGGTACGGTCCTGATGGGGGGCCTAGATGCCTCTCTGTCGCGACCACGGGGTGGTCGGTCTGCCGTATTGTGCGCTGGTGGTGAAGGTTTGTATGCTTCCTCCTCTAGTCGGGGGAGCAACTTGCGTTTTGGGTAGCTCTTGGAGGGGCGTTCGAGTTCATACTCTTCGGCCGCGAGGACCTCGGTCCATCTGTTGGGCAGCAGGTCTTGATCAGCTTGAAGCTGTTGCTGCTTTTTCTTTAGGCTATTTGCCGTGGCGATAAGCCTGCGTTTAAAATGCTCTTGTTCGACGGGATCCTCTGGCACGACGAATTCGTCGTCGTTAAGGCTTGCCTCGTCTCTGGAGGGAGGCATGTAGTTTTCATCCTCCTCGTCTGCCGCTCTCTCTCGAGGGCTGGCTTCCCCGTCCTCCTGTGCTGAATCTTGCTGGAGGGGGTTATCTTCGGCACTCTCGGGGGTGTTATTATCCCCGGTGCCGGAATCTCCATTCTTATTGTGGCGGGATTTAGAGCGGCGCCGCTGACGTCGGCGCTTGGGCTGTTTCTTAGAAGAATCTGCCTCTGCTGCTTCTTCGCCGTCCCCATCCTTTGGGGTGTCCACCATGTATATGTCGCTGGTCTTCCAGTGCCCTGTAGGTGCTGGTTCTTGATCGTCTCCGGCATCGTCGTCCATACCGTCGATGTCTTCGGAGTCGTAGTCTAGCATGTCGGTTAGATCGCCGACAGTGGCTACAAAGTGGGTGGTGGGTGGGCTTTGAATTTCTTCGTCGTCCACATTCCAACCATCCTGACCGCAGTCCGGCCAAGGCTCTCCTGATAGCTAGAGATGCTTTAGCGAATTTAGGATGTCGCTAAAGGGTGAGTGCTTAAAGATGTACGCGACGGTGAACTCCATGATCGGCGCCCAATCGGATTTGATTGGCAGGGGCGCAGGAGGTTCGGAGTCCGGCGAGGAGTCCGGCACCTCGGAGTCACGAGCTTTATAAGGGACAAGGTCAATATTCGGCACCATCACCGTAGAAGTTGCAGCTCCCGAGGTGGTGTCCAGCCACGTGTCCTCGATCTGCGCGATCTGCTCCGAACTATGGGTCAGAGCGGACTCGTGTGCGGCCTCCAGGGCACTGTCCGGCGGCAGAGCTAAATCATGCTGTCACACTCTGATTTTCATGCCACAACACTTAAGTCAATAAATCATGCTAAAATGTGGTTTGACAAAAACTTTTGAGAGTTTTGGACTTTGCTTGATTTGATTTTTGTCTGCTGTTTGCAAGTGCTCTAAAAATCAAATAAATCCTCCAACTCCTATACTTCATCTCCTTGATCCAAAACCTTTTCCCAATGATCATGCCATGTGTCTAGAGAAATATAGTATTTTATTACAAAATTAATTTGGCCAAAAAGTATTTTCTAAAATTAGTTTTTCAAAAACCCCTGAATTGAGGTTTGCACTGCAAGTACTTAATTAAGGGCAGTAAAAATCTTTCCAAAAATATATTTGACTCCTATTAGATATAGGATACCCAGAAACCACAAAAATATAATTTTAAAGGTTATTTTCCTATTTTATTTAAAAGATTTCTCTTAAGGCCAGAAATGGTCTTTAATAGGGAAAAATTATTTTATTCTTCTAAAAATATTTGAAAAAAATCAGGGAAACTCAGTGGACATATATTGTCCATATATAAGAGTTTCAACACATGGTCATGTTCAAAATATTGGTCAAATCCCTCAAAAATCCTTTCTGGATATTTCAAGCTTTTGAAATATTTACAAAGGAAATATTCTCCAAAAATTCCAAGAACATTCTATCATGTCACATATGACATGTTGGATGATCTTGACAAGTATCATGTCATGGAGAATAGTATAACCCCATGAAATCCCCTCAAAACCATTTCTGTGCATTTTGAAGTTTGAGCAACTTTACATTGCCAAACATGTCCAAATGTTCTTAAACCTTGTGAACATGCTCAAATGGCCTAATAATTCATCTAGACCAAATGGCACAAGTTGGAGAACAAGGTAACTTGATCAAAGTACCCCAAAACCCTCTCTGACCAGAATCAAATTTGAACAAGTTTGTTCTGCCAACTTTTTCTCCTTGACCCCAACTTTTGTGATAATGATCACATGACCAAATGAGGCCACCAAACCAAGTTATGCATCAAGGAGAATTGATTTGCATGACTAAATCTTGGTAAAGCCATTTCTGCTGATTTCTAGGGTTTACCAAAGTTGCATTGGCTACTTTTCCCAAATGATCTCAAAATTGGTGGAACACCCTACTTCCATGTTCCATTCCATCCTGTTAATTCTCATGGCAAGTGGAATTAATTTTCTTGCCCAAACCAACAACAAACACCTTCTGCCATTTTTCCAAAATCATCATTTTTACCACCTCCACTCTTCTCCATGACCTCAACTTTTTACCACAGCCCCTCAGAGTCCCCTTGCACCTCCAGTAGCAATGGCAAATCCATGGCTCAATTATTGGGGGTGAAAACCCTCATTTCCTTCTCTGGACAGCAGCATCCTTCTCCTTTCTCACCTCCCTCTCATTCTAGTGGTTCACCAGGGCATCCAAGGACACCTCCCCTTTGTTTACACTCCCCCAGTACTCCTAGACAAAAGTGGACACGCCCATGGCATATATTTTATGCCATGGCATGGAGAGCTCGCGCTCCGGAGCAAGCTACAGTGCGCCCCCGCACTGTAGCCACCCCCTTCCAACCGCCTCCGGCCACCTCGGGCCTCCCCAGCACGCCCGACGAGGTGCCTCGGCGTCTGCGACACGCCACGCCTCTGTCCCCCTCCTTCCTCTCTCCCTCCTGCCCGTGCTCACGCGTGCCCGAGCACCGCCCAGCTCCGCCAATGCGCGCACGCGCTCGGGACCCACAGGAGCTCGCCCCACTCCTTCTTCCCTTCCCACCCGACCTGGTCCACGCCCACGAACACCCCGGACACGGCCGTCTGTGCCAATTCGGCCTTTGTCATCGCCTCGGACGTGGTCGTGGACGGCGCCCACGGTACACCAACGCCCCGCCATATGAGGATCTCCCCGGGCCTCCCCCTCGTCTCCATCCACCCTCTATTCTCCCCAGCTATCTCCTGGACCATTCTCTCCTCCCCGGGGCTGCTCCATCGCCTCCCCATGGCCGGAGCCGAGCCATCGGCCTCCGCTCAAATTACCACGAGCAAGGCCCCCTCCTCCCCTCCTTTCTCCACTCAGAAACCCCCTGGCCACGAAAAAAACTCTCCCCCTCTTCCTCCCCTAGACCCATGCCCCGTAGCACCGGTGCCGCCATCGTCGTCCTCCTCGTCCGCCGCGGCTGACGCCCTGCCAGACCCGGCACACCTCGGCGACGGTGCCACCCACGGATGGATGCGTCCAAGTCCCCTGAGCACTCCGGTGGGCCGAGCGCCACGGGAGGTGGTCGGGGTCGCCGGCAATCGTCGCCGGAGTCGTCGGCCGCGCCAGCCGCTCGGGGTTGAAGACGACCGTGGCGGTGTGCGGGCGGGCCCTGCACGTCAGCGAGTCAGCGCCCGGGCCCGCGGGGTTTAAGTGAAGGCGGATTCTGCGCCTGCCGCTTCCCCGCGGTGAAAGCGGCCTACCACGACTACGCCTCCGACGTGGCCCCTCCGCGCGTGCCGCCGAGCCGTTGGGCCGGCCCACGGTCTATCTGCCGCCCCATGCGCAGGATAAGGTTAAATCCTTATTCCCTTTTTCTTTTACCAGTCAACTACAAAAATTCATAGACAATTCAAATTAACTCCAAATTTGATGATTCTAATTTCTATAGGTTCATAAATTCCTGATCTATCACATGGTGCAATTTGCACATTTTTCCATTAAGTTTTTCTTCACAAACATTTATCAAATCCCATATTTCCACTTCTGCCATAAACTTTAGAAAATCACAGAAGGCTCAAATTTGATCCAAATGCCATGATTCAAATTTCCAGATGCTTTTAAGTTCATAAATTAGTTTATGAACATTTTTCTTAATACTTTCTATACCCCACAAGATAATGAGCCATTTCTTCATATTTGTGAACTTTGCAAATTCATAGGAAAATCATCTCAACTCCAAATCCAGTGAAACCAATTCCTAGATGCTTCTAAAATCATACTTTGTTAAATGGGTGCATTTTCTCATTTTTCAAAAATATGTTTCTGTACACTTCTTGCAATCCCATAAAACCCCTTGATTCCATCATATCAAAATGTTTAGAAGTATCCATTGATCCACTTCCAATGACACCACTTTGGTCATCCCTCATATGACCAGAGGTATCCCATAAAAGTCCAACTCACATTTTTAGAGCACTTTTTTTGCCTTGTTGTGTTGCTTATTATGATTGTTTCCGACGTTAGTTGACGAAGTAGACGGAGTACTTGGAGAAGGACCAGAAGATTTCAAGACTCTGATGAACTAGGCAAGCAGCCCTTTGACCATGTCTATGAAACCCTTTTTATTGCATGCCATATAGCTCTTTATTATTGTTGCATCGGAATCATGATGAGGTGGTACCCACGTTGATGGTTTGCCACCGTTAATTCCTCATTGATACTTGCATTGTGCATGACCCTATCTTCTTATGAGGGTTATGCCGGTGGGAGTAGGTAGGATGCTAAAGTAGTGCTACGCAAAAAGGGACGGGAATATGCATGGTAATAGAGACAAGGTATTCTCAAAAGTCTTTTCGAAAACCCCGTCAGGTGCCACTTATGCCCGAGGGAGATGATGAGATGGGTAACCACTTGATGACGAAGTGGTGTACCGAGGCAAGTGTGTGTGTTGTTTTCGAAAACGGATTGGTCGAAGTTGCGACCGTTATTCCAACCTTACATGCGCAACCACTCTACCCTTATATGGGAAAGGGCATTATTGATTACCTAGGTCGATACTAGCTTGGAGCCCGCATTACTAGTGACGGGGGAGAGTTGGTGCTCTCTCTCGGGACGGGGTCGTGCCAGGTAGGGCGGCCATGTCTGTCTTTACAGCACCGGACACACCGTTGGTACCCCGTGCTTGTGGTATGTGATGAATATGGGAGCGAGGCTCCACAACTTTATGATGTGAAATGTTAAGCACGGGGGTTACTACCAATCGAGTGGACTCCATGTTAGTGTCGTCTAGGGAAAGGTAGTGATCGGGTGCTTACCCCGGGTACTTGAGGTACCGCGGGTCGTGGATGACACGGAAGTTCCCCGGATCTTGTGGGTACAGTGTGCAACCTCTGCAGAGTGTAAAACTATTCGAATAGCCGTGTCCACGGTCAAGGATAGTTGGGTAACCGCTCTTGGGCTACGCCCACTTGTTTACAAACCAAGTGTGTGTGTTGATAAAATGACTTGGGTCAAGTCAAGGGACTTGACATGATTGAGATGGGTTGGTGCCCACTCTATTCATGTTAGAGGGGTTGGTGCCCACTCTATTTATGTTGATATCTGTAACCTGTCATCATGGTTACTTGAACCCTCTTGATGCATGTCTTACAAGATGTTGAACATGTCATTGCACTCAAAACTAGCTTTCCGCAAAATTTACCTATATCATGCATTGTTGTATCTTGAACCAATACATGGGTTGCTTGCGAGTACATTCAAAGTACTCATTGGCTTGCCACTGGTTATTTAATTGACCAGGCATGGAAGAACAGGATGTGATGAAGAACACTTCGGTGACGAACATGCGAGCTAGGACGCTTCCCAGTCAGAATGCCTGTAGGGTTAAGGCAGATGGCATGGGTCCAAGTTATTGACGAAGATTTCCGCTGCGATGTTATACTCAAGACTCGACCGTAATGGTCCTACTTTTGTAATACGGTATGTATGGATGTAAGACTCTTGTTATTCAGCTTCTGTGTGTTCAGTGAGCATTGATCTCTGGGATCACTGTACACGTGCATTCGGTGATCACGACTTATGAGTCGGGGTCCCCACAGAGCTGGTATCAGAGCCATCCTGACTGTAGGAAGCCTTAGTTAGCATGGTCGTTAGTTAGGGTAAAACTATTTCCAAAACTACTACTAGTTTTCAAAACTATCTGTAGTTCTCTTCCCTTCTTAGTTTTTCGAAAACTAAGGTATACTTTCCTTATTAATCTCTTCCCCTTCAAAACCTTTGGTCTCTAGAACCCTTATGCCCCTGACCAATGGATTCCTTGTAATCCTCGTGGATAATCTAGAAGGAAGATACCTTGCCAGACATTCACCCACATCTCCTAAACACAAGATTGGCGACATCACAACAAGACGATACCAACAGAAGATACATCCTCGAGGAATGAGGACATGAAGACCCAGAGGATGGTGACACCTTTGAATTTGCCATAGGATGATGCAACCTTGTCCTATGAGGATCAGGGTGTAAGATATGCAAGACCATGATAGACATCGCTAATAGAGCAATCATGTCCTTACCGTTGTTGTATCGGCAACCACCGGTGGATGAGAACCTAGCCATTTGGTCCGCCTCACTATAGTGAGCAGGAAAACGGTTCTCTTCATCCCCCGCTCTCCGTGACGATATTGTCAACAATGTGTCTGACAGATTGGGCCTCTATTATGCCTTGTTAATGTCATTGCATAAAGGATTACCTACCTGGTACCATCGACGGCTTAGAAGGAAAAGGGACCGTCATGATTAAGAAGACAAGAGAAGACCAAGTCAATGCCAGTTACGAGGAGCCACCCTCACCCCATCACTTCAACAGGCAAGAAGTTGTTGAAGAATCTTCAGGCTCAACCCGGATTGTTTCATCGAACAATTACAAGGGACGTAGCAACACCTGAGGAAAACTCAGAAGACTGCATGAGGCACAAGGCATGACTACTAAGTCCAAGAACCCCTAGGGTAGGATGAGTCGTGTACCCCCTATGCGCAGTCAAGCCCGTATGATAGTTCGAATAGAACGATGATTGTGTGTTGCTTGTTTTTATTTGTTTGTGTTTTGATATAGGTCGCACTTTTGCCCTAGGCAACAAGTATGCGACTATATCACCTTCCTTACCTTGCTTTTTCTGTTTGGCCCTTTTTGCACATGTTTGTTTGCACTTGCACTATAGAACCCCCTTTAGGCATTCCCCTCCTCTATGCTACTTTTCCCTCTCATCTCTCTCCTCAACTGAAGACAAGCAAGACAATATGCACCAAGGATTCCACCTCGGCGACCAACAAGCACTGAAGACTTTTGCTACAACCTCCTCGACCAAGTACAACCCCAGATGTTTACACCTCAAGACCAGATCCCCATCCCTAGACCCTTGCAGACTTCACGAGATACCCCAGCTCGAAACCTTAACCATGAGCTTAACCTACGGAATTGCAAGAGAACCTGTTAAGCCTCCGTAACCTTGCTCCTCACTGGGTTCATTATGGAACTAGTGGACATAGTGAATGAGCACATTATCATCCTAAGATAGCACCAAAACTGACGATGCCATAGGAAGGACCAATCTGAGGATATAGGAACAGAGGACAAATGACTTGATGAGTTTATATCAATGACTTGAGGAATTATATGAGACTATTTGGTGGGTTATAAGGCTACCATGTTGGTAGATGAACTTGGTGGGATCACGAGTATAGATTAGCATAGCTTTCGTTACCCCTGAGTAAATTGGATTTATAGGACAATTATGGTCGCAAGCTGAAACTCCTGGAAGTACAAGGATTTGACTTGATCAGATGATATTGATGGGAGACAGTTGATATTACGTAAATAACTTGAGGGAAGCATGTAGGAATTCTTGTTGGGCATGAGATTTGTGATCCTAGTTGAGTATAGATGCTGAGTATGTTTACATGGTTCGGAGTAAATTGGATTTAGACTAATGATCTTGATCATGATACCATGTTTCTTGGTGGACGATAAACTAGGAGATTGGACTAATTGTCGGAGTTTATTTAGGAGTCCTTGTGAGCTTGACCTTGGAATATTACTAGATCACAATAATGGAAATTGGTGGACTGACTATAGTAGAGATAGCCTTTTCAAGTATTCGGGGATTATAAAGACTTTAGAAGATCATGTGGAACACCAGCATAGGATTTGGATTTGTAGAATTAATGGATTATGCAGTGATTAATGGAAGTTAACAGGTTGTTGGAGTTGATTCATAGGAAGGAAACATGATCTTGGAGTGGCTTACGACGTGTTTCCTTAGATAGAGGTGCTTTATCCTAGACCTTGGAAGAATAGGCTGAGCACTTGGATTGTCCTGTTTTATTCCAGCTTGGAAGCTTGTATGCTCTACCCATGGATTTTTAGGGGTAGCCACACACATGAGTTTGGGGATTGTAGACATATATGATTTTGTTAGACCTCCTCTCGAGAGTCATGAGGACATGAATAACATGAGTGATGAGTGGAGCTGGCGTACAACGAGTTGATGCTTTCGGTGGTATAAGGTTATTTGTTCAAAGGACTAGATAGACTATTGGCATCTCAGAAACCGTGCTTAAAGATAAGATGATAGATGTTCACTCGCACGCTAGAATCCTTGAAACCCATAAGCCCTACCAAACCACAACATGGTCAGATCATGACCACAGGCTTTGGTTCTAGATCATAAGACCTTGGCCGATACTCAACCATGACCACCACCAATGCCTCAGCCCACTTTACGTACCCCATAGATTTCATGGAGTGCTTGGATAAGTTGGTTGTCATCTTTCTTTGGTGACCTACCTGTCCACCCGAAGACGGAAGAAGAGCCGTTCAGCTAGTCAAGGAACATTTAAAGACCGCCATGCCAAGGAGGAAGAACTACACCTACCACCATCATCAAGAAGTAAACCTCCGCATCGAAGACCAGGCATATCTGCAAGCCACTTCTCTCAAGGGAACCAAGCATTTCCAAGACAAGGAGACCCGCACCAAGATTCATCGGCCCCCTTTGAGATCACTCCTAGATTTAATAACCCTCCTCCAAGATCACTTCAAGACGAAGAGTAGACGGCTACCAGCTAGAGTTACCACCTGAGTTACCCATTGTGCACAATGATTTCCATGCATCACAACCCGGAAATGTTTCCATCTTCCTAACTTGCCCAATCTCTACGAGGGCATTAACCACCGAGCCATCAACCCCTAGCCCAAATCTAACCTACCACGAGCTACCCATTAGAACCTGGATCAAGAAGAGCATCATACACGAAGCCACACCATCAAGTACTTCAATCTCAATGGAGCACTACACGGAAGCAGGAACAACATTAGGACGTGAAGACTACCCCAAATCCAAGATTCCATACTCCTTTCCGCGCCTAGTATGGGAATCTCGGGGACGAGATTCTTGTAAGGGGGGTAGGTCTGTCACACTCTGATTTTCATGCCACAACACTTAAGTCAATAAATCATGCTAAAATGTGGTTTGACAAAAACTTTTGAGAGTTTTGGACTTTGCTTGATTTGATTTTTGTCTGCTGTTTGCAAGTGCTCTAAAAATCAAATAAATCCTCCAACTCCTATACTTCATCTCCTTGATCCAAAACCTTTTCCCAATGATCATGCCATGTGTCTAGAGCAATATAGTATTTTCTTACAAAATTAATTTGGCCAAAAAGTATTTTCTAAAATTAGTTTTTCAAAAACCCCTGAATTGAGGTTTGCACTGCAAGTACTTAATTAAGGGCAGTAAAAATCTTTCCAAAAATATATTTGACTCCTATTAGATATAGGATACCCAGAAACCACAAAAATATAATTTTAAAGGTTATTTTCCTATTTTATTTAAAAGATTTCTCTTAAGGCCAGCAATGGTCTTTAATAGGGAAAAATTATTTTATTCTTCTAAAAATATTTGAAAAAAATCAGGGAACCTCCGTGGACATATATTGTCCATATATAATAGTTTCAGCACATGGTCATGTTCAAAATATTGGTCAAATCCCTCAAAAACCCTTTCTGGATATTTCAAGATTTTGAAATATTTACAAAGGAAATATTCTCCAAAAATTCCAAGAAAATTCTATCATGTCACATATGACATGTTGGATGATCTTGACAAGTATCATGTCATGGAGAATAGTATAACCCCATGAAATCCCCTCAAAACCATTTCTGTCCATTTTGAAGTTTGAGCAACTTTACATTGCCAAACATGTCCAAATGTTCTCAAACCTTGTGAACATGCTCAAATGGCCTAATCATTCATCTAGACCAAATGGCACAAGTTGGAGAACAAGGTAACTTGATCAAAGTACCCCGAAACCTTCTCTGACCAGAATCAAATTTGAACAAGTTTGTTCTGCCAACTTTTTCTCCTTGACCCCAACTTTTGTGAGAATGATAACATGACCAAATGAGGCGACCGCACCAAGTTATGCATCAAGGAGAATTGATTTGCATGACTAAATCTTGGTAAAGCCATTTCTGCTGATTTCTAGGGTTTACCAAAGTTGCATTGGATACTTTGCCCAAATGATCTCAAAATTGGTGGAACACCATACTTCCATGTTCCATTCCATCCTGTTAATTCTCATGGCAAGTGGAATTAATTTTCTTGCCCAAACCAACAACAAACACCTTCTGCCATTTTTCCAAAATCATCATTTTTACCACTTCCACTCTTCTCCATGACCTCAACTTTTTACCACAGCCCCTCAGAGTCCCCTTGCACCTCCAGTAGCAATGGAAAATCCATGGCTCAATTATTGGGGGGTGAAAACCCTCATTTCCTTCTCTGGACAGCAGCATCCTTCTCCTTTCTCACCTCCCTCCTCATTCTAGTGGTTCACCAGGGCATCCAAGGACACCTCCCCTTTGTTTACACTCCCCCAGTGCTCCTAGACAAAAGTGGACACGCCCATGGCATATATTTTATGCCATGGCATGCAGAGCTCGCGCTCTGGAGCGTGCTACAGTGCGCCCCCGCACTGTAGCCGCCCCCTTCCAACCGCCTCCGGCCACCTCGGGCCTCCCCAGCGCGCCCGACGAGGTGCCTCGACGTCTGCGACACGCCACGCCTCTGTCCCCCTCCTTCCTCTCTCCATCCTGCCCGTTCTCACGCGTGCCCCAGCACCGCCTAGCTCCGCCAGTGCGCGCACGCGCTCGGGACCCGCAAGAGCTCGCCCCACTCCTTCTTCCCTTCCCACTCGACCTGGTCCACGCCCACGAACACCCCGGACACAGCCGTCTGTGCCAATTCGGCCTTTGTCATCGCCTCGGATGTGGTCGTGGACGGCGCCCACGGTGCACCAACGCCCCGCCATATGAGGATCTCCCCAGGCCTCCCCCTCGTCTCCATCCACCCTCTATTCTCCCCAGCTATCTCCTGGAGCATTCTCTCCTCCCCGGGGCTGCTCCATCGCCTCCCCATGGCCGGAGCCGAGCCATCGGCCTCCGCTCAAATTACCACGAGCAAGGCCCCCTCCTCCCCTCCTTTCTCCACTCAGAAACCCCCTGGCCACGAAAAAAACTCTCCCCCTCTTCTTCCCCTAGACCCATGCCCCGTAGCACCGGTGCCGCCATCGTCGTCCTCCTCGTCCGCTGCGGCTGACGCCCTGCCAGACCCGGCACTCCTCGGCGACGGTGCCACCCACGGATGGATGCGTCCAGGTCCCCTGAGCACTCCGGTGGGCCAAGCGCCGCGGGAGGTGGTCGGGGTCGCCGGCAATCGTCGCCGGAGTCATCGGCCGCGCCAGCCGCTCGGGGTTGAAGAGGACCGCGGCGGTGTGCGGGCGGGCCCTGCACGTCAGCGAGTCAGCGCCCGGGCCCGCGGAAGGCGGATTCTGCGCCTTCCGCTTCCCCGCGGTGAAAGCGCCCTACCACGAGTATGCCTCCGACGTGGCCCCTCCGCGCGTGCCGCCGAGCCGTTGGGCCGGCCCACGGTCTATCTGCCGCCCCATGCGCAGGATAAGGTTAAAGCCTTATTCCCTTTTTTTCTTTTACCAGTCAACTACAAAAATTCATAGACAATTCAAATTAACTCCAAATTTGATGATTCTAATTTCTATAGGTTCATAAATTCCTGATCTATCACATGGTGCAATTTGCACATTTTTCCATTAAGTTTTTCTTCACAGACATTTATCAAATCCCATATTTCCACTTCTGTCATAAACTTTAGAAAATCACAGAAGGCTCAAATTTGATCCAAATGCCATGATTCAAATTTCCAGATGCTTCTAAGTTCATATATTAGTTTATGAACATTTTTCTTAATACTTTCTGTACCCCACAAAATAATGAGCCATTTCTGCATATTTGTGAACTTTGCAAATTCATAGGAAAATCATCTCAACTCCAAATCCAGTGAAACCAATTCCTAGATGCTTCTAAAATCATCCTTTGTTAAATGGGTGCCTTTTCTCATTTTTCAAAAATATGTTTCTGTACACTTCTTGCAATCCCATAAAACCCCTTGATTCCATCATATCAAAATGTTTAGAAGTATCCATCGATCCACTTCCAATGAAACCACTTTGGTCATCCCTCATATGACCAGAGGTATCCCATAAAAGTCCAACTCACATTTTTAGAGCACTTTTATTTTTGCCTTGTTGTGTTGCTTATTATGATTGTTTCCGACGTTAGTTGACGAAGTAGACGGAGTACTTGGAGAAGGACCAGAAGATTTCAAGACTCTGATGAACCAGGCAAGCAGCCCTTTGACCATGTCTATGAAACCCTTTTTATTGCATGCCATATAGCTCTTTATTATTGTTGCATCGGAATCATGATGAGGTGGTACCCACGTTGATGGTTTGCCACCGTTAATTCCTCATTGATACTTGCATTGTGCATGACCCTATCTTCTTATGAGGGTTATGCCGGTGGGAGTAGGTAGGATGCTAAAGTAGTGCTACGCAAAAAGGGACGGGAATATGCATGGGGATAGAGACAAGGTATTCTCAAAAGTCTTTTCGAAAACCCCGTCGGGTGCCACTTATGCCCGAGGGAGATGATGAGATGGGTAACCACTTGATGACGAAGTGGTGTACCGAGGCAAGTGTGTGTGTTGTTTTTGAAAACGGATTGGTCGAAGTTGCGACCATTATTCCAACCTTACATGCGCAACCACTCTACCCTTATATGGGAAAGGGCATTATTGATTACCTAGGTCGATACTAGCTTGGAGCCCGCATTACTAGTGACGGGGGAGAGTTGGTGCTCTCTCTCGGGACGGGGTCGTGCCAGGTAGGGGGGCCATGTCTGTCTTTACAGCACCGGACACACCGTTGGTACCCCGTGCTTGTGGTATGTGATGAATATGGGAGCGAGGCTCCACAACTTTATGATGTGAAATGTTAAGCACGGGGGTTACTACCAATCGAGTGGACTCCATGTTAGTGTCGTCTAGGGAAAGGTAGTGATCGGGTGCTTACCCCGGGTACTTGAGGTACCGCGGGTCGTGGATGACACGGAAGTTCCCCGGATCTTGTGGGTACAGTGTGCAACCTCTGCAGAGTGTAAAACTATTCGAATAGCCGTGTCCACGGTCAAGGATAGTTGGGTAACCGCTCTTGGGCTACGCCCACTTGTTTACAAACCAAGTGTGTGTGTTGATAAAATGACTTGGGTCAAGTCAAGGGACTTGACATGATTGAGATGGGTTGGTGCCCACTCTATTCATGTTAGAGGGGTTGGTGCCCACTCTATTTATGTTGATATCTGTAACCTGTCATCATGGTTACTTGAACCCTCTTGATGCATGTCTTACAAGATGTTGAACATGTCATTGCACTCAAAACTAGCTTTCCGCAAAATTTACCTATATCATGCATTGTTGTATCTTGAACCAATACATGGGTTGCTTGCGAGTACATTCAAAGTACTCATTGGCTTGCCACTGGTTATTTAATTGACCAGGCATGGAAGAACAGGATGTGATGAAGAACACTTCGGTGACGAACATGCGAGCTAGGACGCTTCCCAGTCAGAATGCCTGTAGGGTTAAGGCAGATGGCATGGGTCCAAGTTATTGACGAAGATTTCCGCTGCGATGTTATACTCAAGACTCGACCGTAATGGTCCTACTTGTGTAATATGGTATGTATGGATGTAAGACTCTTGTTATTCAGCTTCTGTGTGTTCAGTGAGCATTGATCTCTGGGATCACTGTACACGTGCATTCGGTGATCACGACTTATGAGTCGGGGTCCCCACACATGCCCATCGTGACAGCGCAGCGCGCTCGGCTGTGGCTCGGATCTGTCGAAGATCAAGTCTTTGCGGATGTCGGCCGTGAAGTTTAGGCTTCCAAACCTGACCTGATGGCCAGGGGGGTACCTTTCAATCTGCTCCAGATGGCCAAGTGAATTGGACTGCAGTGCAAAGCGGCCGAACACGAAGATCTGTCCGGGGAGAAAAGTCTCACCCTGGACGGTGTTGTTGTTGATTGAAGAAGCCATCAAGCCTATCGGTGACGACACAGAGGAACTCTCAATGAAAGCACCAATGTCGGTGTCAAAACCGGCGGATCTCGGGTAGGGGTTCCCGAACTGTGCGTCTAGGCGGATGGTAACAGGAGACAAGGGACACGATGTTTTTACCCAGGTTCGGGCCCTCTCGATGGAGGTAAAACCCTACTCCTGCTTGATTGATATTGATGATATGGGTAGTACAGGAGTGGATCTACCACGAGATCAAGGAGGCTAAACCCTAGAAGCTAGCCTATGGTATGATTGTTGTAATGGTTGTGTGTCCTACAGACTAAAACCCTCCGGTTTATATAGACACCGGAGAGGGCTAGGGTTACACAGAGTCGATTACAATGGTAGGAGATCTACATATCCGTATCGCCAAGCTTGCCTTCCACGCCAAGGAAAGTCCCATCCAGACACGGGACGAAGTCTTCAATCTTGTATCTTCATAGTCTTGGAGTCCGGCCGATGATGATAGTCCGGCTATCCAGACACCCCCTAGTCCAGGACTCCCTCAGCTGTCATAGAAGAAACAATGGAGTTCACTCTTGAACCCAAAGAGACTAGTGAAGGCAAGAAAAGGAAGGAGAGGGTCAAGAAGACCATTGCCATTGTCATTGGCAAGCCCTCCATGATGAGAGATCCATCTAATGAGGATGGAGAGGAAGAAGAGGATGCTGCACAAGCACCCAAGTCACAAAAGCTTATGGGGGATGAAATCAAGTCAGGGGCTGCTCCATCAAAGCCCAAGATTGCTCCCGAAGCTGCTGCTCAAGCCACCAAGTCTGCACCAAAGAGAAGCACCAGGAACATTCCAGCTGAAGAGAAGAACAAGGCTCCAGTGCCTGAAGTTAAAGAAGAAGATGATGAAGCCCATGTGTTGAGAAAACTAAAACAAAAGATTCCAGACCACAATGACACTCATCCAGTGGTAGAGGACATGAAGATCAGGAAGGATGCTGGTCTCAGACTTTGGAGGAAGAATGATCCTTATGCTGTGAGAAGGAGAACTACAGTGGACTACAGGTTCCCCACCAAATAACAACAAGACTTCTATGAGACCATTTTGCTTGACAAGAAGCCAATTGTCTGTGACATGAGATGGGTTGATTGGGAATACATTGATGAGAATGAAGATCACTTCCCAGGTGTACATGAGAGATCCAAAGCTTGTGGAGTTGACAAGTTTGTTGGACAAAAGTTGGCCAAATGGAATGATGAACTCATCATGCAATTCTACTCCAGTGCCCATTTTTATCCAGATGGTAGAATTGTTTGGATGTCTGAAGGTACAAGGTACCAGTCAACTGTCGATGAGTGGGCCAAGTTGATCAATGCCCCAGAAGAGCATGAGGATGATTTGGATGTGTATGCCAAGAAGAAGAAAGACCACAACTCAATGGCAAATATGTACAAGGAGATCCTAGACAAAGCTTTGGAGAAACACAAGCTTGGATCTGTGCATTATTTGTTGTCTGGTCTACCTACTATCAATACTATCTTGAGGCATACATTGCTACCCAAATCTGGAGATCACAAGATGATTAGAGGACATTCCATCAACTTGTTGCTGCTATTTGATGTGCCTCAAAAATTAATGGTCATGAGTCTGATTGTGGAGACAATCAAGAGGACAACTGCTGACCAGAAAAGATCTTGTGGGTATGCTCCACACATTCAGGTGCTCATCAACTCCAAGATGGGCATAGACACTTATCTGTTGGACAAGGAGCATTTACCTCTGTACCCAGAATTTGAAGACAACACAGTTGTGATGAATGAAGAGGATCCCACTTCAGTGCAAGAACAACAGAAGAGAGCAAAGGAAAAGGCAGAAAAAGCTGCAAAGATGCCAACTGCTGAAGAGGCATCTCAAGTGTTCTTGAAGAGCAAACAAGATGAACTAGCTTATTGGATCCAATCAACTTTGAGGATTGAGAAGGGCTGGGACACCCTAACTCAGAATCAGGAGAGCTTGGAGAGGATACTAGAGACCAAGTTTTATGATCTTGATCTGAAAATCACTGAGATACAGACTGCAGTTGAGCAGCTACAGGAGGAAGCAGAGGAGAAGAGAGGACAAGGTACTACAGATGCTTTTCAACGAGTGCCAAGAGGTCAGAGGTCAGCTGCAGTGCCAGTGCCAGATACAAGAGCTACTTCATCTACACCAGCAGCAACAGCTTCAGTTCCACCTCCAGCAACCACTCCACCAGCTCCAGCTACATCAACTGATGCCTTCGTCCTTGGAGTTCTCTCTACACCACCTCCCAAAGACCAAGCCTGAGAGACGCATAGCACTATGCATTTTCAAACTTTTTGGTAACTTGTTGCCAAAGGGTGAGAAATGTATAGATCATAGGCTTCGAGAGAGAGTGTTTTGCTTCTTTGTCTCTCTTGCTATTTGGTTGAACTTTATTGTGTGCTTGTTTGATACTCTATGTCTTTGTGTGAGATACTTGTATGATCATGTGCTTGATCATATCGTACTTTAATGCTTGCTTGGATGATATTATCTCTTATATCCCATATATGATCATTCACTTTGCTTGGTGATGAGTGCATGTCTTTAATTTCTATCATTTTGAGCGCTCCACCAAGATGTATGTGACATGGAGGAGTAACCCATGATCCTAATCGATTGTGCATTTGCATTCACAAGAAAATTTTAAATAATGCACAAATTTAGGGGGAGCTCTTTGTCAGGACCCCGATTCCAAGTCACATCGATCTAGCGGGTAACACCTCATATCACTTTGGGGCCTCACGCACGGTATTCCCACGGGTGTCGCCTTACCATGGCCCGGGACCGTTTGCGCCTTTTGGCTCACGTATATGATAGTGTCACTAGCATCCATATGACAGAGAACCCAGGCCGACAAGGCTAGTCGTGAACCCAAAGCGGCACAAACCCATGGGGACATGCATACATGAATCAACTTCGAGCATGTCGGTCAGCAGCGTGTGAATCCGGGCTATAGCACTGGGCTAACAGGACTCCGGGAACCCGGGCTGTAGCAGGCTAGGCAGGACTCCGGATGTCACGCGTGACATTTCCCCGAAGGGACAGACACAGGAATGAAGTGAAACACATGCCGGCCAGTCAAGCGTCCTAAGCAGTAGTGCTGGGCTAGCAGGACTCCGGTGAACCGGGCTGTAGCGGACTACTATGGCTCATGGAAGCACTAGACTACATTTCCCCATAAGAGAGGCTGCCAAGGATAAACAACTAGATTGTCGGATCCCACACATACCAAGCATTTCAAACATACACACAATATGCTCGATATGTGTAAATACAACATGGCATCACAACATAACTCTACGACTCAAGTATTTATTCATTAGGCTCTGAGGAGCGAGATATTACAAACATGGGTCTCATGACCCAACATTCAGAGCATACAAGTCAAAGCACAAGCGGAAGCTTAACATGTCTGAGTACAGACATCTACAAATGAAAAAAGGCTTAGAAGCCTGACTATCTACCAGATCCTGCCGAGGGCACAAGATCGTAGCTGAGGTAACAAGCTAAACATCGAGACTGACGTCTCTCTTCAAAACATAAAATAGGCAAACGTGAGTACAAATGTACCCAGCAAGACTTACATCAGAACTAGCTACATATGCATCAGTATCAACAAAGGGGGGTGGTGGAGTTTAACTGCACCAAGCCAGCTTTGACTCGGTGGCTATCCTAAACTACGACTGCAAGTAACTCTTTTGAGGTGGCGCACACGAGTCCACATATTCACCATATCAATACACCACTATGGATCCACTCCCGTCTCCCTACGAGAATGCCATCCATAGCACTCACACTTATCTTGCGTATTTTAGAGTATCCACTTTCACTTGTCTATGAACTGTTATAGGCAACCCAGAAGTCCTTTACCGCGGACACGGCTATTCGAATAGATCATTTATAACCGTGCAGGGGTGTACTTCTTCACACACGCTCTCGCCACTTACTGCCATGTACACGTCATGTATCTTGGCAACCTTCAAGAGGAAGCCTGGCGAGGGTGTCGGCCACGGCCTACCTAAACACTCAAGTCTCTAGTCCAAGTTTATCGCCTATTCAGGTTCCTTCTGCAGGGAGTCCGGCCGAGGTTTCCACATACGGCCCCGAACGATGTGAGCAGGGTTCCCGAGACACCAAACGGGCGCCCGGTACACCGTGTCACGGTGTATCTACCGCATCATAGCCCACCCCTAGGGTCAGCGCTACGCACGGCCTCCAACACATATCCTACAAACACCAGAAACTAGTTGCAACTCCTGGACAGAGGACAAGGGTGGTTAAGAAGCCGAGAGAGTCAATTAAGGATCCCAATGGGTGGTAGTAGCTGTTTCATGGATCACAAACACAGAACTCAGTTCCTGAGGACGGCTTCAATGAAACAACCCACCATGTACGCCTACATGGTGTGACACCCCAAAAGTTTGACCTTGTTTTATTAATTAAAATTTTGCCAGGAAATTAAAACCTTTTATTTTCTGGGCCCCCTTTTAATTCTTTGAACCTTTTTCCCCCTTGCTATTATGGAGTTGATCCCTTGGGTGAAAACTTTTCAAATATGTTATTGGACTTGTCTACCCTCTCAAGAAAACTTTTCTTTTATTAGTAGAGCTAATTACATAATTAATTTTCTTGATCTTTATTTTTCTTGAAAAATGGTTTTCCAAGGTTATATGGCCATTTTTGAACTACAACCATTTGATAAATTCACTTAAAATTCCAACAAAAATTTGGAGATGTCAGGTGATGTTTTTAGATCACTTGTATGCAAAAATATCTTTTATTCATGAAATATTTTGAGCCCTAGACCCAATTTTCTTCTCTAGTCCAGTGGGCAATTTTGCACTACAACTCATTTAAATACTTCTTTCTAGCCTCCACCAAAATTATGGGATGCTGGTAGTAGCTTATGATTCAACTTTATGCAAAAACCCAGTAATGTTCTTTGAAAGATTTGAGTGAATCATCCTCATCTTCATTCTAGTGCAACTTGGCGATTTGTACTGCAACCATCTGCTAACTTGCTCCTTTACCCTTGAGCTTTCTCCTGCTTGTAGTGCACTTTGCCAAACCCTTAAGTCCAGGAGAGTGGACCCATTGGATGATTCTAAGTGCTTGCAATCATGCCCCTTTCTTTCTGTCAAAAACTGAAGTTTTGCACAACTTGCACTAACAAGTTTTTGCTTTTGTCAAACTAGCTTCACCACCCCCTTATCCATCCAAAGAGACACTGATCTGGAGAATTTGGCCACCCCAAGTATTGCCTAGATGCCCTTGGCATTTTGACAAACACCCTGAGTGCATAGCCAGATTTGGCATGATTTCAAGTTTACATTATAAACTTGATCCCTTGACCAAACCATCATGTCCCATGGATTTGCCCTAACCTACAACGCCACCATGCTAACTCTCTCGTGGTTTAGAGCCCCCTAGCATGCATTAGCATTCCATCGAACACGTCCCGTGCGTGCTCTGGGCGCGAGTAGAGCACGCGTTTTGCACGTGCCGCGCCCGAGCCGACGCGTCGCGCCCCTAGTTTTCCACCACCACAGAGCCACGCCACGCACTCTCCCTCTCACCGCAACACGCCAAGCAGCCCTGGTGCCCTGCAACACCGCCGTCAGAGCCCTTGGCGGCACGCCGATGTCCACAGCGCGTTTCTGCCAGGTCGGTGCCGCCCAAGCCTCAGCTGCTCGCCACCTGCCCCTAGAACAGCTCAGCCTCATCCTCTCGCATGTCCTCTAGCTCTCGTCGCCGCCACGACACCCTACCGCTACAGGGCGGCGGTTCGCCGGCGAACCTATCCACGGCCGCTACAAACCGACCTCGTTGCACTATAAAAAGAGGCCCCCGAGCATGTTCCGTTCATGAGGCAGCCTCAGCATACTCCCCTAGTTCTTCCGTGGCAGCCAATTGACCCGGGGAGGTCTTCTTCCCCACCTCTGGCGACTGAAGCCGCTGCCACTGCCCTGGCCATTCTGGCGCCACCAGAGCCTCCCGCTCTCCATTCTCTTCACCAGGAACTCCCTCTCCTCCTAGTGAATCCATCCCCTACTCGATTTTGATTGGGACTCGCCGCGGGAGAAAAATCACTTTGCCCAACGGCCACCGACCGCTGCGAAGCTCGCCGCCGGCAGCTTCGTCCACCCTAGAGACCGCAGCGACTACCGGAGTGACCGCCTCGATCTCCTGAGCCCGCGGGTGACCTCCGTTTCCCGAACGGTGCCGCCGTTCGCCGGCGAGCATCGCCGGAGTCCTGCCTCCGCTCGAGGCAGAGGAAGAGGTTGGAGGTCGAATAGTCAAACCTGACCAGTGGGTCCCCCGGACTGACTGTCAGTGACTCACGCGCCGTCCACGCTGGAGTAAGTGGAAGCATAGATTCCAAAGTACGTCTTCGACGTGTACCGTTTCTTTTTTCTTTTTGTTTTATTTAAAAACCAGTTTTGACCACAACTTTGACTGCCTATAACTTTTTAATTATAACTCCAAAAGAGTTGATTCTTTTTCCTACCTCTCTCAAATATTGTATAGTTTATTTTAAGATTTATTTGAAAAAAAATTCAGACAACTTTTTGTGCTGTTTTGAAATTTGTGTGTTGATTCAAATTTATTAAAAATAGGACCTTGGAGAGAGAGAAGCAAGCTTTCAAAAGTTTTGGACGCACCCTGACTCTCCACACCTTGAAGGCAAGCATACTCAACCCTGGCATAATATTTTGCGTGCATGGTTAGACACGATTATGACACCACCTCAATATGTGGAACTCGTTATTTTATGTGGTGATGTGATCATTTGCATAATTGCTTATTTGAAACTTCCTTGCTACTGGAAATGGACATGTTTGTGATAATGATCATCCTCGTATGCCATTCGTGCCCACCGGAAGGATAACGGGAAAGTGTTTGTCTTGGGTAGACCCAAGCTTGTCCCTAGTTCCTCGTCGAGACGAGTGTGTCCGGCAAGGCATGAGGGGTATGATGAGTGATGATTCTGTCTGTTGGATGAAGTATACTTGTTATGCTAATCATGCAGGGAATACTTAAAACCTCCTGAGTCAACCATAGATCGAGTCTTGTTCCGGAAACCCCCATGATTGTTTCGTACTACGACATGTCCCTGCCATAGTAAGGTACGGTTTAGTAAGTTGTCAACCCCTTTCCTAGCACACACCGTACAGAGAGGCCATGGTGGAAGATACCGGAGGCATCCGGTAGGCATGCCACCTGACCCGGGGGCATGGGTGTTTCGGTTGTAGCTGCAGGGGTAGCTCCCCCAATTTGCGCGCGGTATAAATTTTGTGATCCCATGCTACGTCGAGGTTGTAGCCTCCCCACTTAGAGTTTGCTTAACGGGTGTCGTGGGTGATTTCCAGACACCGGTAAGTTATGCTGGTGTGTGCGGATTGGTGTGTTTTCAATCAAAAGACCGTAGACGGAATTAGTCCTGATGGACTAACGAAATCCGTTACTCGTGGGTAAAGAGTACACCCTCTACAGAGATTAAATCTATTCAAATAGCCGTGTCCATGGTTAAGGATTACAGTCTGGGATGGGTCAAGTGTCGGTCTTAGTGTCAGTCTTCGGAGGAGAAATTGCTTAATCAGAACATGGATCATGACTTGAGACTTAAGCTGCTATGATGATTATGATAATTGTTATTATTATGGACTAACCCATTATAATATTGAGTATCCCTGGGACGGTTCTACCTCCTAGATATTCGTTGTGATTATTTCCTTAAAAGCCCCTTATGTGGTGTCGCTGAGACGCCCGACTGTGGCATTGCTTGTTATTAATTTTCTTATAAGCCCTTTATGTGGTGTCGCTGAGACGCCCGACTGCGCATTGCTTGTTATTTATTTTCTTATAAGCCCTTTATGTGGTGTCGCTGAGACGCCCGACTGTGGCATTACTTGTTATTTATTTTTCCTTATGAGCCCTTTATGTGGTGTCGCTGAGACGCCTGACTGTGGCATTGCTTGTTTATTTATTTCCCTTATAAGCCCTTTATGTGGTGTCGCTGAGACGCCCGACTGTGGCCTTGCTTGTTACTTATTTAATCTAAAAGCCCTTTATGTGGTGTCACACAGACGCCCGACTGCGGCATTTTACTTCCACTACATTGTTGCATATCCATATAAATAACCTGCTTGCATGTATCAGAGATTTTATTTTTTTCGACTGACGATGTGATCATAGAATATTTCAGTGCATGACTATCATTTATATTATACCCGTGTTCATAATGTTTGCAAGTACATTCAAAGTACTCAGTGGCTTGTCCCTGGCTATTGTCTTGGCCAGATTTCTTGCTTGGAGAGGAGCATTGCGATGACAGCCCCGGAAACTAAGCAACGGTGATAGCAGCCTCGCGAAGATAGGAGTTAACCTGGTCAGCTGTTCCTGTGGAAATGGAGTCCCATAGACACTGATGATCTGCAAACCGCTTCCGCCATCAACCACTAGAAAACCATTTGTTGTACTCACAGGCCAAAATGGTCTTGTACTGCATATTCTATATTTTTCTTGGAATTCCTGTATCAAGTTGATGCCTCATCAGCTAATAGTAATCCTGGGGCTGATGAGTACGACGGCCATTTTCTGGAAATTAATACTCGGAAAACCGGTCGTGACAGACTTGGTATGAGAGCCAGGCTGATCATTGGCTAATCCTATCTTAGCCAGGTCAATAATCTTAGGCAAACCAACCCACCAGACCATAACCGAACCCCAGCCAAGCTTCTCATGCAATATAGCCACATGGTGACCCGACACCTTTTGGCAGTCGGTGCCCAACCTATCAACCTAGCCTGTCGATCACGCGCCAGTGACCAACACCTAAAATTGTCTCATTCGCAAGTGTGCGAAGGAAGACTCCGTCCCTTTTTTCCTATAAAAAGGGCACGCTAGCCCCAGCCCAGCACAACACAGCCTCTACCCCAAACCGAGCCACAATGCCTGGCCCCGTCATGCACAATGAGACCACAGCAACCAACCTTGGAGGCTTTGTGACCATACTCGCAAATCTCACCCATCGTGCCTATGCGTTAGAAGAGCCCCCAGAATATGTTGTGTACCAAGGACCCATGAGCAGTGAGAGCCATCAATTCTGGGCCACTGTACACGTCTACGGTAGGGGTCTAGCGCCAGAACGCCCCTACAGGTTCACCGGAAGGACAACTTCCTTTGAGCCACAAGCCATCCAACTAGCTGCTCGAGAGGCTATAGTTCATCTCAGGCACTTGTCGCCCAGAGTTAACTGTCGCTCGTTCCACTACTACCCCAGACGTGAAGGATATGGTAGACCACCCCAAGTTGCCAACGGAGATCACACGACAGATCCTGCATTGTTGCACGTAGTGCGCTATGTGGGTGCACTAGAGGAGCTGTTCGATCAAATCACCATTGATCTGATCGCAACTCGTGGAGAGCTGGTTCGCCGAGCCCCGGCAAGAGAAGAAAACAAGCCCGACGCCGACAACCCAGTCATGTTGTTCGGACACCCGATCGAGTCCCTGAGGTCTGCACCAGCCGTCGGCCAAGGCGCTTTGATGACCCCAGAAGCACTTCGTCGCCTCTTGGGAGCACACTCCAACGGGGTTGTGGCCAACAATCCCCGAGATGGTCATCATCTCTACCCCGAGCCTGCAGCCCCTCAACCATCTCCAGTAAATTCCGATGGTGAGAACCGTGGAGAAGCCTCGACATCCACAAGGCATGCCCGCTTGGATGTAAACGAGGTAGACTAAGTCACTCGAGTAGTGTCGAGTCACAGTGTATCCCCGCTTTGTAATCTTGTGACCTTGTAAATGAACGCAGCCTGTCGTCATGCCTCTGTTTTAGATAGTAGCCTTGCATGGATATGTCCGCCTGCAGTATAAATTTCTATCCCAGACACAGTTACCAAAAACCACCCCGACAAACCCCACAGTGATACGTCACTTTAATGAGATGTGTGTATCTGTGGCTTGACCCCAACCCTTGGAGCTGATCTGGCTAATTCATTACCTTTCACCACGGTAAAATGGCCCAGCTACGATGCTATAAAAAGGCCACCGCGTGACCTTGCCAAGCACCCCTCACGTTGTGCACCATCCTCACAACCATTTCTTGTCATGCCGAGCCCTAGTATTTATCTGAGAACTCCAGATGCAACCCCAGGCAGTTTTGTCAAGATATTGTGGGATTTTACCTGCAGTACCATGGGTTCTACCCAACCACCCCAGTACGAGCTGTTCAAATCGAGAATCACCCCTTCCACCTCGAGATATTGGGAAGCAGTGCACATCCCTCCCATAAACCCAAACAAAGACCCAACGGAGGTCTCCTTCGTGGGAAAATCTATGCCAACCCCACATATAGCCGTAGAAGCTGTTGCATATGAAGCGCTTTCTCACCTTCAATTCGCGGTACCCTATGCCAGCGAACGAGGGTATTATTACTTCCCGAGCCGTGCAACGCCCGGAGGAGTAACATCTTTTCCCGGTGGAAGAATTGAGAGAGACCCAGTCCTGGCCAACCTTGTCCAGTACGTCATTGCTCAAGAACGTTTAACCCAACGTGTGATGTGTTATCTCCAGAGCCTCGCGGATCTAAACCCTCAGATCGCCATCGGCAGATCACTGAGGCCCGACCAGGAGAGACACATTCATCGACTGGTCAATCCACTTTCCCCGATAGAAGAGGAGTGTATCCCAGTCCCAGAGACATTTTCTCGGGCCCCGTCCAGTTACCGTTTTTATTATAGACGTCACTGCCGTGTTATTTCCTGCAACCTGTGTTTATGTGTTGTAACTTATGCGTGGTACCCCGAGTTTCGCGGCAAGTAAATCATTTAGTTTCTGTTAATGTGAGTAGCTCTGTTGCGGTTTGACTCAAGTGTATTACTGTTTGCTCTCGCGAAAAATCCTGGAGTGAGATTTCTTTTCCCTGAATTGTTGCATCCTATATTTTCTCACGACGTAGGTTATTTTATTTCACGCAGCACCACAACAGCAGACTCACAACCACAATTACTCGAACACATACACTACTTGCAAAATTTTGCAACCGTGTTGCGTCTAACTGAGCACTCCCCGAACAACCGTCAGCACCCGACACACCCCACCTACTCCTCGTGATCACCGCCACCGCGGATAACCAACACCCGAGCAGCAACAACGCGACGATCATCGAGGATCATCACGCACAGGAGCACGGAGAGCCCCAGCACCGCTGCCAGCCCTCCGCACAGCAGGATCACATACCAGTCCGGCACCACCGCCGCCATTAGAACCGCGCCTCGAGCTTTGGCAAACGGAAACAGAGGAGAAGGAAGGAGAAGGAAGGAGAAGGAGGAGCGAGACCAGGTGTGAGAAAGAAGAGGAGAACGCCGCAGTCGTTTTATAAGCTCAAGCTCGGTGTATGGTGGGCGGGGTCCACCAGCACCGCTCGTCGCTCGACCGTCGGTGTTCGGAGGCGAATCCGCGAGCAGTGCCGACAGCGCACTGGCCCGCGAGGTGAGTGCACGCTGCACCGGCAGCTAGCACGCCGCGCACTACTGCAGTACAGCCTAGATGCCCAACACGCTAGGCGTCGCCGGTGGAGAAAGGGCGGGAAAGCGCGCGGGAGAGAGGAAGAAGAAAGAGCCGGAGGAAGAAGAAGAGGCTGACAGTGGGCCCGGGTCCACCTGTCAGCCAGAGAGAGCACTGTGCTCTCGGGTACGACCAACGTATTAATAAATTTAGAATTTATTCTAAATTTATATCCAGCGTAGAAATCTTTCGTCTTTCCCCAAAACCGTGGATTTTTCCACGCCGCGCCACTGATCCACACTGTATTTTTGCACCACTTTTTGCACTCTCACTGTAGCCACATTTGTTTTAATGCGTATATCTTTATTTAAACAACTCTTAGCAAATCTCGAGGACAAGATTTTCTTTTAGGGGGGTAGTGTTGTGACACCCCAAAAGTTTGACCTTGTTTTATTAATTAAAATTTTGCCAGGAAATTAAAACCTTTTATTTTCTGGGCCCCCTTTTAATTCTTTGAACCTTTTTCCCCCTTGCTATTATGGAGTTGATCCCTTGAGTGAAAACTTTTCAAATATGTTATTGTACTTGTTTACCCTCTCAAGAAAACTTTTCTTTTATTAGTAGAGCTAATTGCGCAATTAATTTGCTTGATCTTTATTTTTCTTGAAAAATGGTTTTCCAAGGTTATATGGCCATTTTTGAACTACAACCATTTGATAAATTCACTTAAAATTCCAACCAAAATTTGGAGATGTCAGGTGATGTTTTTAAATCACTTGTATGCAAAAATATCTTTTATTCATGAAATATTTTGAGCCCTACACCTAATTTTCTTCTCTGGTCCAGTGGGCAATTTTGCACTACAACTCATTTAAATACTTCTTTCTAGCCTCCACCAAAATTATGGGATGCTGGTAGTAGCTTATGATTCAACTTTATGCAAAAACCCAGTAATGTTCTTTGAAAGATTTGAGTGAATCATCCTCATCTTCATTCTGGTGCAACTTGGTGATTTGTACTGCAACCATCTGCTAACTTGCTCCTTTACCCTTGAGCTTTCTCCTGCTTGTAGTGCACTTTGCCAAACCCTTAAGTCCAGGAGAGTGGACCCATAGGATGATTCTAAGTGCTTGCAATCATGCCCCTTTCTTTCTGTCAAAAACTGAAGTTTTGCACAACTTGCACTAACAAGTTTTTGCTTTTGTCAAACTAGCTTCACCACCCCCTTATCCATCCAAAGAGACACTGATCTGGAGAATTTGGCCACCCCAAGTATTGCCTAGATGCCCTTGGCATTTTGACAAACACCCTGAGTGCATAGCCAGATTTGGCATGATTTCAAGTTTACATTATGAACTTGATCCCCTGACCAAACCATCATGTCCCATGGATTTTTCCTAACCTACAACCCCACCCTGCTAACTCTCTCGTGGTTTAGAGCCCCATAGCATGCATTAGCATTCCGTCGAACACGTCCCGTACGTGCTCTGGGCGCGAGCAGAGCACGCGTTTTGCACGTGTCGCGCCCGAGCCGACGCGTCGTGCCCCTAGTTTGCCACCACCACAGAGCCACGCCACACACTCTCCCTCTCACCGCAACACGCCAAGCAGCCCTGGTGCCCTGCAGCACCGCCGTCAGAGCCCTTGGCAGCACGCCGGCGTCCACAGCGCGTTTCTGCCAGGTCGGTGCCGCCCAAGCCTCAGCTGCTCGCCACCTGCCCCTGGAACAGCTCAGCCTCATCCTCTCGCGTGTCCTCTAGCTCTCGTCGCCGCCACGGCACCCTGCCGCTACAGGGAGGCGGTTCGCCGGCGAACCTATCCACGGCCGCCGCAAACCGACCTCGTTGCACTATAAAAAGAGGCCCCCGAGCATGTTCCTTTCGCGAGGCAGCCTTAGCATACTCCCCTAGTTCTTTCGTGGCAGCCAATCGACCCGGGGAGGTCTTCTTCCCCACCTCCGGCGACTGCAGCCGCCGCCACTGCCCCGGCCATTCCGGCGCCACCAGAGCCTCCCCCTCTCCATTCTCTTCACCAGGAACTCCCTCTCCCCCTAGTGAATCCATCCCCCTGCTCGATTTTGATCGGGACTCGCCGCGGGAGAAAAATCACTTTGCCCGACGGCCACCATCCGCTGCGAAGCTCGTCACCGGTAGCTCCGTCCACCCCAAAGACCGTAGCGACTACCAGAGTGACCGCCTCGATCCCCTGAGCCCGCGGGTGACCTCCGTTTCCCAAATGGTGCCGCCGTTCACCGGCGAGCATCGCCGGAGTCCTGCCTCCGCTCGGGGTAGAGGAAGAGGAGGGAGGTCGACTAGTCAAACCTGACCAGTGGGTCCCCCGGACCCACTGTCAGTGACTCACGCACAGTCCACACTGGAGTAACTGGAAGCATAGATTCCAAAGTACGTCTTCGACGTGTACCGTTTCTTTTTCTTTTTTTTTATTTAAAAACCAGTTTTGACCACAACTTTGACTGCCTATAACTTTTTAATTATAACTCCAGATGAGTTGATTCTTTTCCCTACCTCTCTCAAATATTGTCTAGTTTATTTTAAGATTTATTTGAAAAAAAATTCAGACAACTTTTTGTGCTGTTTTGAAATTTGTGTGTTGATACAAATTTATTGAAAATAGGACCTTGGAGAGAGAGAAGCAAGCTTTCAAAAGTTTTGGACACACCCTGACTCTCCACACCTTGAAGGCAAGCATACTGAACCCTGGCATAATATTTTGCGTGCATGGTTGGACACGATTATGACACCACCTCAATACGTGGAACTCGTTATTTTATGTGGTGATGTGATCATTTGCATAATTGCTTATTTGAAACTTCCTTGCTACTGGAAATGGACATGTTTGTGATAATGATCATCCTCGTATGCCATTCATGCCCACCAGAAGGATAACGGGAAAGTCTCTGTCTTGGGTAGACCCGAGCTTGTCCCTAGTTCCTCGTCGAGACGAGTGTGTCCGGCAAGGCATGAGGGGTATGATGAGTGATGATTCTGTCTGTTGGATGAAGTATACTTGTTATGCTAATCATGCAGGGAATACCTAAAACCTCCTGAGTTGACCATAGATTGAGTCTTGTTCCGGTAACCCCCATGCTTGTTTCGTACTACCACTTGTCCCTGCCATAGTAGGGTACGGTTCAGTAATTTGTCAACCCCTTTCCTAGCACACACCATACAGAGAGGCCATGGTGGAAGATACCGGAGGCATCCGGTAGGCATGCCACCTGACCAGGGGGCATGGGTGTTTCGGTTGTAGCCGAAGGGGTAGCTCCCCCAATTTGCGCGCGGTATAAATTTTGTGATCCCATGCTACGTCGAGGTTGTAGCCTCCCCACTTAGAGTTTGCTTAACGGTGTCGTGGGTGATTTCCCGACACTGGTAAGTTATGCTGGTGTGTGCGGATTGGTGTGTTTTCAAACAAAAGTCCGTAGACGGAATTAGTCCAGATGGACTAACGAAATCCGTTACTCATGGGTAAAGAGTACACCCTCTGCAGAGATTAAATCTATTCGAATAGACGTGTCCATGGTTAAGGATTACAGTCTGGGATGGGTCAAGTATCGGTCTTAGTGTCGGTCTTCGGAGGAGAAATTGCTTAATCAGAACATGGATCATGACTTGAGACTTAAGCTGCTATGATGATTATGATAATTGTTATTATTATGGACTAACCCATTATAATATTGAGTATCCCTGGGACGGTTCTACCTCCTGGATATTCGTTGTGATTATTTCCTTAAAATCCCTTTATGTGGTGTCTCTGAGACGCCCGACTGTGGCATTGCTTGTTATTTATTTTCTTATAAGCCCTTTATGTGGTGTCGCTGAGACGCCCGACTGTGGCATTACTTGTTATTTATTTTTCCT
The DNA here is from genome assembly GCF_002162155.2 of Triticum dicoccoides. NCBI lineage: Eukaryota > Viridiplantae > Streptophyta > Magnoliopsida > Poales > Poaceae > Triticum > Triticum dicoccoides. The sequence continues at coordinate 654,007,089 of NC_041381.1, forward strand.
TATGAGCCCTTTATGTGGTGTCGCTGAGATGCCCGACTGTGGCATTGCTTGTTTATTTATTTCCCTTATAAGCCCTTTATGTGGTGTCGCTGAGACGCCCGACTGTGGCCTTGCTTGTTACTTATTTAATCTAAAAGCCCTTTATGTGGTGTCGCACAGACGCCCGACTGCGGCATTTTACTTCCACTACATTGTTGCATATCCATATAAATAACCTGCTTGCATGCATCAGAGATTTTATTTTTTTGGACTGACAATGTGATCATAGAATATTTCAGTGCATGACTATCATTTATATTATACCCATGTTCATAATGTTTGCGAGTGCATTCAAAGTACTCACTGGCTTGTCCCTGGCTATTGTCTTGGCCAGATTTCTTGCTTGGAGAGGAGCGTTGCGATGACAGCCCCGGAAACTAAGCAACGGTGATAGCAGCCTCGCGAAGATAGGAGTTAACCTGGTCAGCTGTTCCTGTGGAAATGGAGTCCCATAGACACTGATGATCTGAAAACCGCTTCCACCATCAACCACTAGAAAACCATTTGTTGTACTCACAGGCCAAAATGATCTAGTACTGCATATTTTGTATTTAGCTAACAGTAATCCTGGGGCTGATGAGTACGACAGCCATTTTCTGGAAATTAATACCCGGAAAACCGGTCGCGACACATGGCCTCTGACCGCTACCTTTACCAAATCGTGTTCACACACTTAGCTCACACACAGTAGGACATGTTCATCACCATTCCAATTCATTCCCGATGAATCAGACCTGACTCAACTCTAAGCAGTAACAGGCATGACAAACAAGCATGAATGAGTAGGCACAACAGGGCTCAAACAACTCCAACTCATGCTAGCGGTTTCATCTATTTACTGTGGAAATGACAGGTCATGCAGATGATAAAGGGGTTCAACTACCGCGGCAAGTAAACAGATGAATCGTTGTTGTACTAATGCAGTAAAAGAGAGCAGGAGCGAGAGAGTGGGGTTGTATCGGAATGAACAAGGGGTTTTTGCTTGCCTCGCACTTCTGAAGATAGCATTGAGTCTTCATCAGTGTCAATGATCACAACGTCGGTACAACGTCTACCGAGGGGGAACAACACCGGCAAACAAAGAAGAAACACGATCAATGCAATGCACAATATGATGCATGCTATGACATGGCAATATGAATGTGTTTTGAGCTAATGCAACTAGCAACATGTTAAATGGAGTTGGTTTGAACCCTAGGTTCAAATTCAATCTTCATATGTGAAATTCAAATGCCATTTAATTGATTTGACCTGATCAGCAGGTATAAGTTGTTTAAACATGCATGAAAATGGTACAGATGGAAAGATTGGATTTTTCTGATCATTTTTCATATATAAATTATTTCATTTGGAGTTACGGTTGAATTTCTATGATTTTTAGAAGTTTTGGCTATTTTCTGGATTTTCTAATTATTTAGAAATAAAGTAATTCCAGAAAATGCATTACTGCGTCAACACTATGTCAACATGATGTAAGCGAGTCAACAGGGCAGCCCAGGTCAAACTAACCAGTGGGTCCCGCGTGTTAGTATCTAAACTAGGTTTAGTTAACCCTAATCTAGGTTATTTCGCGGGGCGGCCCCACCTGTCATTGAGCCAGGGAAGGTCAAACCCCTAGTCAACTGGGGCTAACGCGCTGGCGGCTCGACGCCGGCGGCAACAGGTGCGGCGGAGGGGCTCGGGTTCGCTCCTCCGGCGCCCAAATCAACGACGGAGAGCATCTACGAGCTGCTGGTGATCCCGCGCATCCAAAGGTGCAAACGGGGCGAGCTGGGGTGGCCGGAAAAGTGGCCGGCGACGAGGTTTAGCGGCGGCGACAGCTTGGCATTCTCGTCGTGGCGCTATAGAGCTCAGGAGGAGGCGCTGCGGGTGGCTACGGGCTCATGAGAACGTGTTAAGCATGGTGGTGTGCTCGGACACAAAGCGCGGTGGCTGTGGCCACGGCGACGACTTGGCCGGCAGAACCGAGCTCGCGGCTCCGGTGGAATCGGTGGCTACATGGTGCAAATAATGCAGGGAAGAGTGGAGTTAGTGGCAGGAGCTCACGGAGGTTTGAACCGGGCGGACGACGAACTTGGGGAGGCGTCAGGGAGGGCACACGGTCGCCGGCGATCTCGGCGGCCGAAGCTTGAAGAAGATGTTGGGGAAGCCGCTGCAGGGCGCGTCCACTCGTGTGGCTTGGGGGGACGGTGTAGAGGTCAGTGGCGGAGCTTCTTGGCGCGTCGCAGAGGCGTGTGGAGGCCGGTGGCCATGGGGGAGCTCGTCGGCGGCGACGGCTGCGTTCGGTCGCGCTCGGGGAAGGGACTAGAGGGCGAAGGAGAGAGCAGAGAGTGAGGGAGAGGAGCGAGGGGCCACGGGGCGTCTCTGTGGCGTTGCTAGAGGGCCCGAGGACGAAGCAGGAGGTGGCCAGGGGCGAGCGCGCGCGGGGGCGACACGCCTCTGCCTACTGGCCGAGGTTGAGGACGACCGCTTCGACCAGTGGGCTGGGCCACCAGCTGGGCCGCCAGGTGGCCTGCACAGGAGGTAAGCCCAGGTAGGTTTCCTTTCTCTCTCTTCTTTTTCTAGTTCTTTTCTGTTTTTCTATTTCTTCTGTCGTCTTTAGGGCTTTATTAAAAATACTTAGACACTTCCAAAAATCATGAAACTACTCATGATCACTGTTGGGAATATATCCTACAGTAAACATTTTACTTTATGATCATTTGAGCATTTAAAATATTTTATAGCATTTAAATGCCCAAATGCAAATACTATATGATTTAATTCAGAAATCCAGAATGGCCTAGAAATATGTGCATGACTTTTGGTAGAGGTTTTCACCTTTGACAAAAATCATGAACTTTTCTAAAGGGCATTTGGGATCATTGAAAATATATTTTTATTGAATCTAGTTGAATTCATTTGGTGCTAGGGCTTGGATCAATCCCCATTTCAAGTTTCATGAGATTTATGCATGATACATGGATGCAATGCCACTAGTTACAAGCAAACTCTAGGGCTGTGACAACTCACCCCCACTAAACAAGAATCTCGTCCCGAGATTCAATACGTGAGGTAAGAAGACAGAGGGGGCACAAGACCAACACAATCTTCACGATCCAGGTTGCACTTCAAATTAACGTGGATTCGATCACCATCATTGTCTCGAAGTCTTGCTCTGAGAACTACAACTAACATGACAACGAGAGGAGAGGAAAAACTCTAAAAGGATCGATCTTCTCGAAGATCAAACAACATAGGATCAACTCACGGAATGAGACATAGCAACATCTCTCGAGCTGAGACATGAAACATACATCCAGAGGGATGGAGTGTAACAGATGACGAAGGTTCACTATGTAGACACAATTCCACACTTAAGAAGGTGGTGAACGGTTGTCCACGTAGCGAGGAGTTGAGTTGCCATGCTACCATAACGGGACATCTTAAGGAAAGTGACTCGCAGAAATATTCCCTGAAGTGGCAAAAAGAATTACTTTTGATTCAGAGATCATTGAAACTCTTTATACCAGCCTAAGGCAATCACAATCGATCGTTTGGCGGAGTTCAAAGGAATGGCATATCCGGATTCGAATGGATGATGTGGACTACCTTGTTGAAGACAACACAATGGATGATTTTGCTTATCATCGGAAATGGATGGGACCCATGGTAGGACCACTGTTGAAGGCGATCCTGACCAGAAATTACCGAAAAGGGTAGTCCATGGTTGGATGGCACAATGGCAGTGCAAGCTAGGAACAAAGTGCAAATGTTTGAATGTTCCAACCATCATATCTGCCTGAGATTCAGATCTGGTTAGTAACAGGATACTTCAGACAACATGTCCGAAAAGGAAAAGTTGCAACACAAATCGACGAGATGATATTGCGAGATTCTCGGGAGATGAACTACGGCCGCAAGCTCCAAAACATGAGCTGGTACTGCTACTCACATGTGAACACGTTGTCCAACACAAGCATGACCACGTGGTAGTATCATAATAAAACACTACCAAGTTCAGGTGGGGAACCATGGTCGGGGATATTAAAGTCCTTGCATAAGGCATGCTCTTAAGAAGGAACTTCTTCTCCTTGAACAAATCAATCAGTGGCTTGATGTGCTAGGAAATTCATATGGAATGAAGATGATCAGTCTATCAGACCATAGAATACTTCGCATATGCATGACTGACTTGGAATGGTACCAGAGGAAACAAAAACAACCTTTCTCGAACTCACGGCGGCAACTTGCACCAAATGCACATGAATTCAAGGAAGTCACTTCTTCCATCCAAGCATAAGCTTCATGAACGGAACACAAAGGCATTGCTTACAAAGTTTTCAATACTAGGTTGATGTTCAACACGACTCATGGGGGAGACAAAAATGCTGCTGATGGGCTCAACAACAACTCATCGAAATTTCCATATCACTGGACTTCCACCATCAGGTGAACACGGTGATAGCATTGGTCAGACCCAAAAGATATAATGGTGTATGCTCGAGGGATCAACCATGAGTAAGACAACATTACGAACATCGTTGGTTCTGATTTGATTTGACGATAGCCCATACTCAAATAAAGGATTGGATAAGACAATAGCACTGACAACTAATCACGAGGATCAATCAACGAAGATATCATCTTTCTTCAACACACACACACACAAGGATATCCCTTAGGATGAACTAAGTCGGATAAAGCTTTTATCTTCCAACTCTCCAAGTTGTTGTTTAGCTTAACCAGCTAGCTCAGGGGTATCCAACACAGATTCTTGGAGAAGGGTGGTTTATAAGAAACCAACTTGATCACGAGATCAACATAGCGGTCAGGTGACAACTTGGTGATACTTCCGAGAAGATATTCGGAAAATCACGAACCACCGATATGTTACTAAGCTCGAGAACAATCTTGCTTTTCAGGGCAAGACGATATGATCAAATGAGCGAGGGATTGACACAATCCTAACTCTTTGATCAAAGAGTGCACCAGGAAATATGCACTAGGTAGCACGATCAATCTTAGGATGATGATTCAATAACCAACACGCTAAGAATGACATTATTGTCCATTAGCTACCAAGCAACAGAGTTGCTAGGGGTATTGATTTCACACATCACAGTTCACTTGTCGGCATTTCGGTTACAATAACACGGAACCGAGGAATGAAACAATGATGGCGAGAGTATCACTGTATCAAGAATTCATAAGAGGCTATGCAATTCTCATGACATTCTTGACATAAAGATGGTAACACTCCAGGTGGAACAGAATCAAAAGCTGGGTTGGCATTTTGATCTGCGGAATACAACTTCTTTGACCCAATCCTAGATATGGATGAGGTACCGGAGCTTGTTTCTGCTAGTCATTCCGAAGTAGAATGGCTTGACAAATCACAAGAATAATGGGCATCGACAACGAATGCACGCATACTCTTGAGTATCAAATGATGGATGGGGGTCAGAATACAACTAAAGAGAACAACTCAAGAAACATATAACTTTCTAAGTTGTGGATTCATTGGTTAGTATGTCAAATGAGTTCAACATATTCCTTCCGGATAACCCATGCAGAATGTTAGAACTAGCAGAGTCACAATATGAATGGAATACCCCTCAAGAGCACCCTGGTTGTGATCTTTTGGTTCAAAGGAACTTCTGCCTTAAGCAGTTCATGATATTTGGAAGAAGGAAATACCACGGACCTCGAGGACTATCACAAAGGTTACTAATATCCTAAAGGTAGGAGCAACACTATCAACACGAGGTAAGTAGAGTGAATCTCGGGTTCAAAGACCCAGGAGTAGAATACCTACTACTAAATGGCATCACGGGATGCTTTCGAGAATGGTGGCCAGAATCATCACACCGGGAACACAAAACATGGCTAGATTACTAGGTGACTCCCTAAAACACCTAGGGTCATAATAATAGCTCCAACATATATGTCGAGGCAATAGAATACCTCAACTCAGCAATTAGTGTGGTTATCCTGGCCAGAAAGGACATCGGGAATGGAAAGAAAGGATTTGCAAATGCATCAGACTATTTAGAGACATGGGATGACTCAGACAGCATAACGACTGTAAATGCTCGGAAAAAGATTTGAGACATTCACAACGATTTGCATAGTCACTTAACAACATCATATCAAGGTTCTGGTTCAACTGGTAACATACTAAAAGTGGTAGAAACTGAACTAAGGCTGGTAACCAACAATCCTATAAGTCTACGGATTAGTAACACGTGATCCTGATAGAAAGAAGAGAAAGCCTAGCTCCTTAATCCTCGTAGAAAAGAAGAGGATGACTCAGATCAGAAGGGCATAAGGTAAAGGAGTAAAAAGAGCCTTACGTTCCCTTCCACAATCAATTCCCTTATATAACTAAAGCATTTCTAGACTCAACTTCGACCAGTTTGGCTTGGTAATCCTACAGGCAGTCAGGCTCTGATACCAAAGCTGTCAGGACCCCGATTCCAAGTCAAATCAATCTAGCCGGTAACACCTCATATCACTTTGCGGCCTCACGCACGGTATTCCCACGGGTGTTGCCTTACCATGGCCCGGGACCGTTTGCGCCTTTTGGCTCACGTATATGATAGTGTCGCTAGCATCCATAAGACAGAGAACCCGGGCCGACATGGCTAGTCGTGAACCCAAAGTGGCACAAACCCATGGGGACAGGCATACATGAATCAACTTCGAGCATGTCGGTCAGCAGCGTGTGAATCGGGCTGTAGCACTGGGCTAACAGGACTCCGGGAACCCGGGCTGTAGCAGGCTAGGTAGGACTCCGGATGTCACGCGTGACATTTCCCCGAAGGGACAGACACAGGAATGAAGTGAAACACATGCCGGCCAGTCAAGCGTCCTGAGCAGTAGTGCTGGGCTAGCAGGACTCCGGTGAACCGGGCTGTAGCGGACTACTATGGCTCATGGAAGCACTAGACTACATTTCCGCATAAGAGAGGCTGCCAAGGATAAACAACTAGATTGTCGGATCCCACACATACCAAGCATTTCAAACATACACACAATATGCTCGATATGTGTAAATACAACATGGCATCACAACATAACTCTACGACTCAAGTATTTATTCATTAGGCTCCAAGGAGCGAGATATTACAAACATGGGTCTCATGACCCAACATTCAGAGCATACAAGTCAAAGCACAAGCGGAAGCTTAACATGTCTGAGTACAGACATCTACAAATGAAAAAAGGCTTAGAAGCCTGACTATCTACCAGATCCTGCCGAGGGCACAAGATCGTAGCTGAGGTAACAAGCTAAATGTCGAAGTCCACGCGGAACTACTAGCGAGACTGACGTCTCTGTGCAAAACATAAAATAGGCAAACGTGAGTACAAATGTACCCAGCAAGACTTACATCGGAACTAGCTACATATGCATCGGTATCAACAAAGGGGGGTGGTGGAGTTTACCTGCGGCAAGCCAGCTTTGACTCGGTGGCTATCCTAAACTACGATTGCAAGTAACTCTTTTGAGGTGGCTCACATGAGTCCACATATTCACCATATCAATACACCACTATGGATCCGCTCCCGTCTCCCTACGAGAACGCCATCCATAGCACTCACACTTATCTTGCGTATTTTAGAGTATCCACTTTCACTTGTCTATGAACTGTTATAGGCAACCCAGAAGTCCTTTACCACGGACACAGCTATTCGAATAGATCATTTATAACCGTGCAGGGGTGTACTTCTTCACACACGCTCTCGCCACTTACCGCCATGTACACGTCATGTATCTCGGCAACCTTCAAGCGGAAGCCTGGCGAGGGTGTCGGCCACGGCCTACCTAAACACTCAAGTCTCTAGTCCAGGTTTATCGCCTATTCAGGTTCCATCCGCAGGGAGTCCGGCCGAGGTTTCCACATACAGCCCCGAACAATGTGAGCAGGGTTCCCGAGACACCAAACAGGCGCCCGGTACACCGTGCCATAGTGTATCTATTGCATCATAGCCCACCCCTAGGGTCAGCGCTATGCACGGCCTCCAACACATATCCTACAAACACCAGAAACTAGTTGCAACTCCTGGACAGAGGACAAGGGTGGTTAAGAAGCCGAGAGAGTCAATTAAGGATCCCAATGTGTGGTAGCAGCTGTTTCATGGATCACAAACACAGAACTCAGTTCTTGAGGACGGCTTCAATGAGACAACCCACCATGTACTCCTACATGGCCTCTCACCGCTACCTTTACCAAATCGTGTTCACACACTTAGCTCACACACAGTAGGACATGTTCATCACCATTCTAATTCATTCCCGATGAATCAGACCTGACTCAACTCTAAGCAGTAGCAGGCATGACAGACAAGCATGAATGAGTAGGCACAACAGGGCTCAAACAACTCCTGCTCATGCTAGTGGGTTTCATCTATTTACTGTGGCAATGACAGGTCATGCAGAGGATAAAGGGGTTCAACTACCGCGGCAAGTAAACAGATGAATCATTGTTGTCCTAATGCAGTAAAAGAGAGCAGGAGCGAGAGAGTGGGGTTGTATCAGAATGAACAAGGGCTTTTTCCTTGCCTGGCACTTCTGAAGATAGCATTGAGTCTTCATCAGTGTCAACGATCACAACGTCGGTACAACGTCTACCGAGGGGGAACAACACCGGAAAATAAAGAAGAAACACGATCAATGCAATGCACAATATGATGCATGCTATGACATGGCAATATGAATGTGTTTTGAGCTAATGCAACTAGCAACATGTTAAATGGAGTTGGTTTGAACCCTAGGTTCAAATTCAATCTTCATATGTGAAATTCAAATGCCATTTAATTGATTTGACCTGATCAGTAGGTATAAGTTGTTTAAACATGCATGAAAATGGTACAGATGGAAAGATTGGATTTTTTGATCATTTTCATATATAAATAATTTAATTTGGAGTTACGGTTGAATTTCTATCATTTTTAGAAGTTTTGGCTATTTTCTGGATTTTCTAATTATTTAGAAATAAAGTAATTCCAGAAAATGCATTACTGCGTCAACACTATGTCAGCATGACGTAAGCGAGTCAACGGGGCAGCCCAGGTCAAACTGACCAGTGGGTCCCGCGTGTTAGTAGCTAAACTAGGTTTAGTTAATCCTAATCTAGGTTAGTTAGCGGGGCGGCCCCACCTGTCATTGAGCCAGGGGAGGTCAAACCCCTGGTCAACTAGGGCTAACGCGCCGGCGGCTCGATGCCGGCGACGACAGGTGCGGCGGATGGGCTCGGGTTCGCTCCTCCGGCGCCCAAATCGACGACGGAGAGCATCTACGAGCTGCTGGTGATCCCGCGCATCCAAAGGTGCAAACGGGGCGAGCTGGGGTGGCCGGAAAAGTGGCCGGCGACGAGGTTTAGCGGCGGCGGCAGCTTGGCATTCTCGGGGTGGCGCTACAGAGCTCAGGAGGAGGCGCTGCGGGAGCTACGGGCTCACGAGAACGTGCTGAGCACGGTGGTGTGCTAGGACACAAAGCACGGTGGCTGTAGCCACGGCGACGACTTGGCCGGCGGAACTGAGCTCGCGGCTCCGGTGGAATTGGTGGCTACATGGTGCAAATAACACGGGGAAGAGAGGGGTTCGTGGCAGGAGCTCACGGAGGTCTGAACGGGGCGGACGACGAACTCGGGGAGGCGTCAGGGAGGGCACACGGTCGCCGGTGATCTCGGCAGCCGAAGCTTGAAGAAGAGGTCGGGGAAGCCACTGCAGGGCGCGTCCACTCGTGTGGCTTGGCGGGGACGGTGTAGAGGTCAGCGGCGGAGCTTCTTGGCGCGTCGGAGAGGCGTGTGGAGGCCGGTGGCCGTGGGGAAGCTCGTCGGCGGTGACGGCTGCGTTCGGTCGCGCTCGGGGAAGGGACTAGAGGGCGAAGGAGAGAGCAGAGAGTGAGGGAGATGAGCGAGAGGGGCCACGGGGCGTCTCCGTGGCGTCGCTAGAGGGCTAGGGGAGGAAGCAGGAGGTAGCCAGGGGCGAGCGCGCACGCGGGCGACACGCCTCTGCCTACTGGCAGAGGTTGAGGACGACCTCTTCGGCCAGTGGGCTGGGCCACCAGCTAGGCCGCCAGGTGGCCTGCACAGGAGGTAAGCCCAGGTAGGTTTCCTTTCTCTCTCTTCTTTTTCTAATTCTTTTCTGTTTTTCTATTTCTTCTGTCGTCTTTAGGGCTTTATTAAAAATACTTAGACACTTCCAAAAATCATGAAACTACTCATGATCACTGTTGGGAATATATCCTACAGTAAAAAATTTACTTTATGATTATTTGAGCATTTAAAATATTTTATAGCATTTAAATGCCCAAATGCAAATACTATATGATTTATTCAGAAATCCAGAATGGCCTAGAAATATGTGCATGACTTTTGGTAGAGGTTTTCACCTTTGACAAAAATCATGAACTTTTCTAAAGGGCATTTGGGATCATTGAAAATATATTTTTATTGAACCTAGTTGAATTCATTTGGTGCTAGGGCTTGGATCAATCCCCATTTCAAGTTTCATGAGATTTATGCATGATACATGGATGCAATGCCACTAGTTACAAGCAAACTCTAGGGCTGTGACACTCTTACTTATCACATACTTCTTAAAGCGGCGATGTATTTCGATCTTATTATCATTTGTCGAAGCTTTGATCTATATGTTGTCATCAATTACCAAAAAGGGGGAGATTGAAAGTGCGACTATCCCTGGGTGGTTTTGGTAATTATTAACAACATATAGCTCATTGAGCTAATGCTATTTCAGGATAAATATTTCAGGAAAGTTCAATGATTGGCATGGCATGGATTAGGAATGTGGACCCCTCACAATGCTAAGGACACATATTGACTCAAGCTCAAGACTCTACATTTTACTTTTAGTGATCCAAGATCACATTGAGTCCATAGCTAGGAAAGCCAATACTATTAAAAGGGGGGTGAGGTGTTGCTTAATGGGTTGCTTGCTCAAAATGCTTAGTGATATGCTCCAAAACCCTCAACCACTTTCTCATATCCACACATGTCCCAAACCAAAAGTCTAACTCGACCGCACCGAAACAGTCTATCCGGCGCCACAAAGTTCACTTGACATAGCCACTGCCACAAACCCTAGTCACTTCGGTCTCACCAATAGGGATCTCGGTCTCACCGAGATGGGATTGCAAACTCTCTGTTTACCTTCGTAACATTTCGGTCCAACCGAGATGAGCGACCGGTCCCACCGTGTTCGCAATGCAAACTCTCTGTTTCCCCTTCGTAACGTTTTGGTCTCAGCAAAATGAGCAAATCGGTCCCACGGAGTTTGCCTGACCAACTCTGTGGTTAGCTTATTACCAAAGTCGGTCTCACCGAGTTTGTGTAATCGGCTCACCGAGATTACATTATGCCCTAACCCTAATGGAATCAGTCCCACCGAGTTGACATGTCGGTCCCACCGAAATGCCTAACGGTCACATTATGAACTAAATCGGTCCGACCGAGTGAGGGAGTCCTGGACTAGGGGGTGTCCGGATAGCCGGACTATCATTATCCGCCGGACTCCAAGACTACGAAGATACAAGATTAAAGACTCCGTCCCGTGTCCGGATGGGACTTTCCTTGGCGTGGAAGGCAAGCTCAGCAATACGGATATGTAGATATCCTACCGTTGTAACCGACTCTGTGTAACCCTAGCCTCCTCCGGTGTCTATATAAACCGGAGGGCTTTAGTCCGTAGGACAACATACATTACAACAATCATACCATAGGCTAGCTTCTAGGGTTTAGCCTCCTTGATCTCGTGGTAGATCCACTCTTGTACTACCCATATCATCAATATTAATCAAGCAGGACGTAGGGTTTTACCTCCATCGAGAGGGCCCGAACCCGGGTAAAAACATCGTGTCCCTCGTCTCCTGTTACCATCCGCCTAGACGCACAGTTCGGGACCCCCTACCCGAGATCCGCCGGTTTTGACACCGACATTGGTGCTTTCATTGAGAGTTCCTCTGTGTCGTCACTGATAGGCTTGATGGCATCTTCAACCAGCAATGCTGCCCAGGGTGAGACTTTTCTCCCCGGACAGATCTTTGTGTTCGGCGGCTTCGCCCTGCGGGCCAATTCACTTGGCCATCTGGAGCAGATTGAAAGCTACGCCCCTGGCCGTCAGGTCAGATTTGGAAGCTTAAACTTCACGGCCGATGTCCGCGGAGACTGGATCTTCGACGGACTCGAGCCACAGCCAAGCGCGCCGCACTGTGACGACGGGCATGATCTAGCTCTGCCACCGAACAGTGCCTTGGTGGCCGCACACGGATCCGCTTCGGCCATTAACCTGGAGCCGATCGCCCAGGTCGAGGGCCGGTGGATAGACGCCGCCCTGGAGGCTTCAACATCCTCGGCGATGGAGCCGAGCACTAATCTTGTCCCTTGCGAAACTCGTGATTCCGAGGCGCCGGACTCCTTGCCGGACTCCGAACCTCCCGCGCCCCTACCAATCGATCCGGATTGGGCGCTGGTTATGGAATTCACCGCCGTGGACATCTTCCAACACTCGCCTTTTGGCGATATCCTGAATTCACTAAGGCATCTCTCGCTATCAGGAGAGTCCTGGCCGGACTATGGCCAGGATGGTTGGGGTACGGACGACGAAGAAATTCAGAGCCCACCCACCACCCACTTTGTAGCCACTGTCGACGATCTAACCGACATGCTAGACTACGACTCCGAAGACATCGACGCTATGGACGACGATGCCGGAGACGAATAGGAACCAGCGCCTACAGGGCACTGGAAGACCACCTCGTCATACGACATATACATGGTGGACACCCCAAAAGACGGGGACGGCGAAGAAACAGCGGAGGCAGACTCTTTAAAGAAGCAGCCCAAACGCCGGCGTCAGCGGCGCCGCTCTAAATTCCACCACAGCAAGAATGGAGATTCCAGCACAGGAGATAATAATACTCCAGAGAGTGCCGTAGACAATCCCCTCCAGCAAGACTCAGCGCAGGAGGAGGCAGAAGCAAGCCCTCACGAGAGGGCGGCAGATGAAGAGGTCGAGGATCATAACTATATGCCTCCCTTCGAAGATGAAGCAAGCCTCAAGGATGATGAGTTCGTCGTACCCGAGGATCCCGTCGAACAAGAGCGCTTTAAGCGCAGGCTTATCGCCACAGCAAACAACCTAAAGAAAAAGCAGCAACAGCTTCAAGCTGATCAGGACCTGCTGGACGATCGATGGACCGAGGTCCTTGCGGCCGAAGAGTATAAACTCGAACGTCCCTCCAAAAGTTACCCAAGACGCAAGCTGCTCCCCTGATTAGAGGAGGAAGCATACATACCTCCATCACCAGTGCACGATATGGCTGACCGACCACCCCGTGGTCGTGACAGAGAGGCATCCAGGCCACCAGCGAAGACCATATCCCGGCATCGCTCCAAAAGTACGAAGCCAAGAGGGAACGCGCCGGACTTGCGAGACATATTGTAGGACAAAGCAAGGCAATCCAGATCCATCTATGGATCACGTGGGCGCCCTACGACCCACGACGAATACCGTCGTGCCGGATACAAAAACCCCGGCCGGGCCGAACACAGCAGACAGCGCTCTCTCTAGCTGCGTCGCGATATCGCTCAATACAGGGGCGCCGCACACCCGCTATGCTTCACTGACGAAGTAATGGATCATCAGATCCCTGAAGGGTTTAAACCCGTGAACATCGAATCTTACGATGGCACAACAGACCCCGCGGTCTGGATCGAAGATTATCTTCTCCACATCCATATAGCCCGTGGCGACAATCTCCACGCCATCAAGTACCTCCCACTCAAGCTTAAAGGACCAGCTCGGCATTGGCTTAACAGCTTGCCCGCAGAGTCAATTGGGTGTTGGGAAGACCTAGAGGCCGCATTCCTTGATAACTTCCAAGGCACATATGTGCGACCGCTAGACACCGATGACCTAAGCCACATCATTCAGCAGCCAGACGAATCGGCCAGACAATTCTGGACACGGTTCTTGATGAAGTAAAAATTCTGGCAGTCCGGATACTAAGGACAACAATGGCAGGTCACGTCGAAACAAAAACAAGCGCCGCATTAACGGCGACGATAAGGAGGATACGGCAGTCAACGCCGGATTCCGAGGCTCTAAACCCGGTCAGTGGAAGAAGCCATTTAAAAGAACCACTCCGGGTCCATCCAATCTGGACCAAATACTCGACCGCTTATGCCAGATACATGGCACCTCTGAAAAGCCAGCTAACCACACCAATAGAGATTGCTGGGTGTTCAAGCAGGCCGGCAAGTTAATTGCCGAAAACAATGAAAAGGGGCTAAACAGCGACGACGAGGAAGAGACCCGGCCGTCGAACAACAGAGGACAGAAGGGTTTCCCCCCACAAGTACGGACGGTGAATATGATATACGCGACCCACATCCCCAAGAGGGAGAGGAAACGCACACTAAGGGACGTCTATGCGATGGAGCCAGTCACCCCAAAGTTCAATCCATGGTCCTCTTGTCCGATCACTTTCGATCGAAGAGACCACCCGACCAGCATACGCCATGGCGGATTCGCCGCATTGGTTTTAGACCCAATCGTCGATGGATTTCACCTCACGAGAGTCCTGATGGACGGCGGCAGTAGCCTGAACCTGCTTTATCAGGATACAGTGCGTAAAATGGGCATAGACCCATCAAGGATTAATGCTACAAAGACAACCTTTAAAGGTGTCATGCCAGGCCCTTACGCCAAGTGCACAGGCTCTATATTACTAGAAGTCGTGTTCGGATCGCCGAACAATTTCCGACGCGAAAAATTAATTTTTCACATCGTCCCATTTTAAAAGTGAATATCAAGCACTCTTGGGACGAAAGGCTTTTGTCCGCTTCAACGCCATACCGCATTACGCGTCTCTTAAACTCAAGATGCCCGGTCCGCGTGGCGCCATTTCAGTGCGAGGGTCACTTAAGGACCCCGGACTCGGATAGACGAATCCGGCCTCAGTAGGCTAGGGGCTCCCTAGCCGCATAACTCTTCACAGGGGGCTGTGCGCACAAACAACCGCGGGTTCATACAAACCCCGCTTTAATTATTTCTATTTCTTCTTTTCCACATGTTTTTTTGCACGATTTATTTTCAAACTAAACGTTCCTCTCTTTTTACAGATGAACAACGTGCATGCCCGTCCAGAATAAATGGCACAACGGAGACACTGGCGCAGACGTGCAGTACGGACCCGTTGTGAGGATTCTTTTCAGATTAAGACCCTGCATAAACCTTTTTTACTGTCTCTTGTTGTTATTCTCCCTTGGTTTCTTCCTATAGCCAAAGCGGAGCCTGACGTTTTGGCATTGGCCGCGTCAGAAGACCATGCCCGTACCTGGACACTAGGGGCTTAGGGCATCTCTGCCCATTATTATAAAGACCGAACACCTTAGGGAGTGTTCGGCGTCTCGAGTTAGGCATTATATGCATCAGCTCCGAATCATGTCTTTGGTCAAATGTTGGGTTTGCCCAGCTCCTATGTTTTGCTGCCTTACGTTCCGTATCATCAGCTAACGCAGCACCAGGAGAACTACTGCGATTGTGCCCCAGTTCGGCTGGGCGAGCACCTCAGTAGAGAAAGCCGAAAACTGACTGTCATGATACAGCGAGAGACTGGTCAACCACTCGATCGACTACCGGAATGTTTAGAATTCCCCGCTTTGACGAAGGACCGTTTCCCGGTCAGGCACATACGCACCCCGAATCCGGAGATGTGCGGTGCCACCAGGGGCTATATCGTAGCCCCACCCTCGAGCTCCACTGGCTAAGTGAAAGTGATAAAGCATTATAGTCCGGATTGCCTAGTTCGCTACGCTACCACCTCCTTAAACAGGACCGAGACGTCGGATTAAGTGTGAAAACGCGCTACTTTTGCGAACACCCCCGCATCCTGTGCGTGGGGGCTGAAGCCGAAGACTGTAATCTTTCAAGTTATACAAATGTATACGTAAACGGCCGCACAGGAGAAGTTTTACTACTTGGGGCGCACAAGTATAAAAAGAAATTATAACATAATCGTCGTTTTACAAGCTAATATGTTCATTTGAACGTGACATTTTTCGAGCACTGCGACTCTATTGCACGAGCGCCACGGATAACTTCCCTGAAACAGTGCTCGGCGAGGAGCCGGTTTTCATCCGAATCCTGGGCGGCATCAGCGGTGGCATCCATCTCCGGACAGTGCGCCTTCATACGGGCAAGAGCCATCCGCGCGCCCTCGATGCAGGCCGACCGCTTCATCTCCTTTATATGCGGCACCGCTCCAAGGAATTGCTGCAGTAAGCCGAAGTAGCTCGTCGCCTTGGGCCTCTCTGGCCAGACATGAGCCACGATGTCAGTCATGGCAAGTCTGGACAATCTATTTAGTTCGGCCCATTCGGCCAACCGGTCTGTCAACGAAAGTGAGCGGCCCGGACTATGGAATTGAGACCAGTATAGCTCTTCCATCTTGTGATCCTCCTGGCTCCGGAAGTGCTTAACGGCATCAGCCGCACTTGCAGCTAAGTCCATATACGGATCATCCGGACTCCACAGCCGCTCAAATTGAGCATATTTTCCATCCATAAACCGGCGACGCAGCAGAAAGGGCTTGCCAGCCACGATATCTTCGGCTTGGCGCAGTTCCTCCCTCATAGCCCGCATTGCAGAGCGCACATCCTTGGCCTCGGCGGTGGCCTTCTTCAGGTCTTCCCGCTCCGATAAGCGCTCCTTTTCAAGAGCCTCATTGCGGTCGGTAGCATCCTTTACTTTCATGGCCAATTCGGCCACCTCCGCCCTGCTTAGGCAGTGCGCAGCCTTTTCGGCTTTCAATTCTTCAGCCGCCTTCGAGGCAGCCGCGTCACTCCTTCGGGCTTGCTCCTTAGCTCGAGCAAGTTCGGCCCGAAGGCTCTCCACAGCAGCAGCACCGTCTGTACAATAGCATATAATTTATCAAAGGAGGGCATCGACCCCCTTAAATAAAGCAACTGCGGAGAACTCATTTACCTTGCGACTCGTCAAGTCGCCGGTTGACAAGTGCGATGTCCGCATCCGCCATGTCAAGCTGCCGACTCAGCTCGGCAAACTCACTAGTCCGGCTAGCCCCCGGACTATCCGCCACCTGCATAGGAACGACGGAATTCATTACTTTAGATTTCGATCCTCGGTACACTGTCGTTTTCGACAACCTACTGAGTCTCAGGGGCTACTATCTATACAGGGCGCATTTTATGTGCGAAACTGTTAAAAGACAAATGGGTGCGTCATTCTCGCATACCTCAAATCCCGCCAGCAAACTCATGGCGGCATTGTTCAATCCGCTCTCGGCGGACGAAATCCTTCCAATCACCATACGCATCAACGCACGGTGATCTCTGAAATGGACGCCCTCTCAAGCAGATTCTTTAGTTCTCCCGGCCGGATACTAGTGGGCGCCGAACTCTCTGGCCCCTCTGGACTCGGGGATACCCTCCGTGGCGATACTTCAGGCTCGCTCGCCTTATCTGACGGCGCTGCAGACGGAGGCGTATCACTCTCCATCATCTCCGGAAGAAGGTCTCCCGAAGACGAACTCATCTGAGAAGGCTGTAGATCCGAACTGCAATATAAATATTTCAGTCACGGAAGCACAATTGAAGGCATTTCCTTACTAATTAATTCCCTTTTTCATACTCAGGGCTCGCTGGAGGGCTGATCCTTTGGCGATGATTGTGCGTCCGGATTCTCTCCGGACGCCGGACCCCCCGGTGAAGATCTCTTCCCGCGCTTAGGGGCTTTGGCCTCCGGATCTTCGGAGGCGGTCCTCTTCTCCCCTTGGAGGGAGGGGTTGTTGATTCCCCCCTCTTCAGGCGCCCCTTTGGGCGAAATATTAGCTCCTCTGTTTTCCCCTTTGCCCCCTTCTGTGGGTGCGACCTCCAGCATTCTGACCAGCACGGGCTCCAGTGCGGTCTCTGGGAGGGGGGCCGGACACCTTATCAGCCTTGATCGCGCCACCCATTCCTGTAAAGAACAAGGGGTCAGGAAGCGAACTCTAGAAAGGCACATAAACAGAATGTCCGGACTCTGAGCTATTTACCTGAGTATCCGGGCGATCGTGGCTTAGGCCTGCGTCCTCGGCTAAATCCGGACACGCCACCTGCGGTCCGAAGAACAACTTGTACATCTCCACGGGTGTCGCACCCATAAAGTGTTGGAGAATCCGGGGTCCCTCCGGGTTGAACTCCCATAGACGGAGAGGACGGCGTTTGCAGGGCAGAAGATGCCTGATTAGCATAACCTGCATCACCTTGATCAGGTCGATCTCCCTCGCTTGGAGGTCTCGAATCCGGCCCTGCAGTAAGGGCACATCTTCGGATGGCCCCCAATTGAGCCCTTGGTTGACCCACGACATTAGCTGGCATGGAGGTCCCGGGCGGAATGAAGGCGGCGGCTTTTTCCTGCTGCCCTTCGGAGCGGTGATATAGAACCACTCCTGCTGCCACAGTCCAAGTTCCTCTTGGAAGGAACCCTCGGGCCACGGGGCATCGGCCTTTTTGCTTATGGTCGCCCCGCCGCACTCCGCTTGACGCCCCCCGATCATCTTCGGCTCCACCTTGAAAGTCTTCAGCCACAGGCCGAAGTGGGGAGTGACGCGGAGGAAGGCTTCGCAGATGATAATGAATGCGGAGATATGGAGGATGGACTCCGGAGCCAAGTCGTGAAAGTCCAGCCCATAGTAGAACAGGAGCCCTCTCACGAAGGGGTCCGTCGGGAAGCCTAAACCCCGACGGAGGTGGGATACGAAGACGACGTATTCACCGGGCTCGGGGGCGGGCACGGCCTGCCCTTGGGCAGGCAACCTGTGCGAAACCTCGTAGGCCAGGTACTTGGCTTCACGTAACTTCAATATGTCCTCCTCCGTGACGGAGGAGGGCATCCACCGGCCCTGGAGGTCGGAGCCGGACATGGTTGAGGATCCGAAGCGCTCGAATCTGAGGCTCTGGGTGTTGGAACTAGGAGCGGGGAAGAGATTTGATGCGAGATTAAAGAACAAGGACGAGCCTTGGTCCTCTTATAAAGGGGACGAAATACCAAGGGTCGTCTCCGTGACCGTTTGGGATTCGCCTTCGATAGAGGAGGCGTGGCGACGGGAGCGGTTGGGTTACCCACGCACGTATTGATGAGAATCCCGGAATAAGGGGAACACGATCTCTGCTTCGACAAGACGTGCCAAGGAAACCGCTTCGCTAAACATGCTGAGGTGGTATAGTAAAAAACGATTCAAACAAAGGCTTGGTGGCGGTGTGATGTCACGCCGCATAATATGTCAGCAGATTGAACTAAGTGTACATTTTATTCTCTCTACGGTGGAATGTGGAATTTATTTTGCAGAGCCGGACACTATCCTGGTGTTCATGATCTTCTCTGGATTATTCAAGGGAGGAACCCGCCTTGCAATGCCGAACATTATGCGCGCCGGACTTCTCATCATTGAAGCCTGGTTCAGGGGCTACTGAGGGAGTCCTGGACTAGGGGGTGTCCGGATAGCCGGACTATCATTATCCGCCGGACTCCAAGACTACGAAGATACAAGATTGAAGACTCTGTCCCGTGTCCGGATGGGACTTTCGTTGGCGTGGAAGGCAAGCTTGGCAATACGGATATGTAGATCTCCTACCGTTGTAACCGAATCTGTGTAACCCTAGCCTCCTTCGGTGTCTATATAAACCGGAGGGCTTTAGTCCGTAGGACAACATACATTACAACAATCATACCATAGGCTAGCTTCTAGGGTTTAGCCTCCTTGATCTCGTGGTAGATCCACTCTTGTACTACCCATATCATCAATATTAATCAAGCAGGACGTAGGGTTTTACCTCCATCGAGAGGGCCCGAACCTGGGTAAAAACATCGTGTCCCTCGTCTCCTGTTACCATCCGCCTAGACGCACAGTTCGGGACCCCCTACCCGAGATCCGCCGTTTTTGACACCGACACCGAGTTTAATAATTCGGTCCCACTGAGTTTGGTGAATTGTGTGTAACGGTTAGATTTTGTGTGGAGGCTATATTTACCCCTCCACCCACTCTTCACTCGTGAGGAGAGCCATCAGAACGTGCCTACAATTCCAGCATACATTTTCTGAGAGAGAACCAGCTACTCATGTGTTGAGATCAAGATATTCCATTCCAACCACATAAATCTTGATCTCTAGCCTTCCCCAAGTTGCTTTCCACTCAAATCATCTTTCCACCAAATCTAAATCTATGTGAGAGAGAGTTGGGTGTTGGGGAGACTATCATTTGAAGCACAAGAGCAAGGAGTTAATCATCAACACATCATATATTACCTTTTGGAGAGTGGTGTATCCTAGATTGGTTAGGTGTCACTTGGGAGCCTCCGTTAAGATTGTGGAATTGAACCAAGGAGTTTGTACGGGCAAGGAGATCGCCTACTTCGTGAACATCTACCCTAGTGAGGCAAGTCCTTCATGGGCGATGGCCATGGTGGGATAGACAAGGTTGCTTCTTCGTGGACCCTTCATGGGTGGAGCCCTCCGTGGACTCGCGCAACCGTTACCCTTCGTAGGTTGAAGTCTCCATCAACGTGGATGTACGATAGCACCACCTATCGGAACCACACCAAAAATCTCCGTGTCTACATTGCGTTTTCTCCCTCCAAACTCCTCCCTTTACCTTCATGTGCAATGTTTTACATTCCGCTGCTATACTCTGAGACTTGCATGTGTAGGTTGACTGCTTGACTTGTGCTAAGTTTTTAAAATCTACCAAGACTTAAAATTGGGAAAAGGCTAGATTTTATCTGGTCAAGTAGTCTAATCACCCCCCTCTAGACATACTTTCGATCCTACAAATGCTTAATCGAAAAATGGTAACCCTATTTTGAGCTTAAACGATGAGTATGACCTACGATCAAGTGTTATCACTTGACTCCTCAGTCAATATACTCTATCATAGGTGACTTTGTCGTTGACCCATTCTAGATGAAGTTCTCTAGTGTTTCTTTGAGTTCTTGCATTTGTTACACTTCATCTATATTTCATTTCTTTCTATGTTATTCTCTATTTTTTATGCATCTAATTCATTGCAGATCCTTCAGTTAATTCCTTGCAAATCTTTGTGAGATCTTATTTGCCAAGAGAGCTGAGGTGACAAAAAATTTCCTCAGTATTAAACTCGGCCTCACCGATTTATGCCTATAGGCTAGACCGAACTGCAATAATACATTGTAGACTATTCATCGTTATAACCGACAAGGACGAACCCGGTCTGACCTATACGCATCATCTATGACACTGCCAATTCGGTGTCACCGTTGAAAAAGAATCGGCGGTACCGATTTCACTACTAAGAAAACATTTTGCCATTACAAATGTTATTTCTTCTCCAGCTCCACTCGATGATTCTTATCCTCTACTCGCATCTTAAATCACATGCTGCTCTGTAATGTGACTCAAGGACTAAAACTATTTGACTCATGCTCCAGAAGATCCCTTCATGGAAACTGATGCCAAAGGTTGAGATAGAGCACATGAAAGCTTATCACATGGGAGAGGAAGCACATCTTAGCTTCTCCAGATGCTTATTAACCATACAGGAGAGAAGTCAGATGTCTTTAAGAGGGGAAAGGCATATTAGTGTATGTTATGATTGCTTTGCTCTGTTTTTTGCTTACCTTCTCCCGTTATCCAATATCAGATTCAGGGGGAGAAAGAGTTCATATCTAGGGGAAGAAAATCTTTGGAATTCATTGCATATATTTAATCTTTGGGGACATGTCTATATCCAAATAGAGTACACTAAGTACTCACTCTCTACATGTCATCCCAGTCTTGGTACTCTTGTGGTTTCCTAAACTTGATTTAACTAGTAGTGTCCTTGTGTTATCTAACCCTGTTTTCTCAAGTTCACCTTTTCCAAAGCCAGCTCAAGACCACAAGGTAAGTATATGTATCACACTCATGTACATGATTATCTCTTGCTGATGTACATAATGTTTGCAAGAAGGACTCATGAACATGAAGGTACACTTAATTTATCTACATCTTTTACTATGATGCATATAGCCAAGATACATGTAGCTCATTGCCTGCTCTAACATGCCTATGCATTCACATGCCTTCATAGTCCATCTTCCCGTGACTGCATACATGTAGGGGGAGCCAATGCATGTTACATGTCTTTCCAAAGCTTTACTTTTTACTCTTCATATCTTTATCTGAAGCTTTGATGTATGTTGTCATCAATTACCAAGGGGAGATTGAAAGCACAAGTGCTCCCTGGGTGATTTTGGTAATTAATGTCAACATATCTCTTGTTGGACTAATATCTTTATCTAGTATATTTCAGAAAGTTCAGCAAAGGCATGACATGGACAAGAGGATGTGGAACCCCTTCTAAATGCTAAGGACAAATGTTGGCCAAAGCTCAAGACTCTACATTTCTACTTTAGTGATCCAAGATCACATTGAGTCCATAGGAAGAGCCAATACTATTAAAAGGGAATGAGGTGTTGCTTAATGGTCTACTTGCTCAAAGTGCTTAGTGATATGCTCCAAAGCCCTCAACCACTTTCTCAATTCCAAATATGTCCTAAACCTAAAGTCAAACTCGGCCCCACCGATTTGATCTATCCTGCGCCACCGAGTTCCTTTGACATAGCCACTGCCAGAAACCCTAATCAGTTCGGTCCAACCGATAGGGATTTCGGTCTCACTGAGATGGGATTGCAAACTCTCTGTTTCCCTTCGTAACATTTCGATCTCACCGAAATGAGCGATCGGTCCCACCGAGTTTGCAATGCAAACACTTTGTTTCCCTTTCACAACATTTCGGTCTCACCGAAAGGAGTGATCGGTCCCACCGAGTTTGCCTGACCAACTCTCTGTTTGCTCATTGCAGAAATCGGTTTCACCGAGTTCGTGCAATCGGTCACATCGAGATGAGGTTTTTCCCTAACCCTAGCGCATCGGTCCCACCGAGTTGATCATGTCGGTCCCACCGAGAATCCTAACATTCACATTTTGATCTGAATCTGTCTCATCGAGTTCTCCTATTCGGTCTGACCGAGTTGGGTCAAATGTGTGTAACAGTTAGATTTTGTGTGGAGGCTATATATACCCCTCCAGCCCCTTCTCTATTCAAGAGAGAGCCATCATAGCATGTTCCTACACTTCCACTACTCATTTTCTAAGAGAGAACCACCTACTCATGTGTTGAGATCAAGACATTCCAATCCAACCACAAGAATCTTGATCTCTAGCCTTCCCCAAGTTGCTTTCCACTCAAATCATCTTTCCACCATAGCCAAATCTGTGAGAGAGAGGTGGGTGTTGGGGAGACTATCATTTGAAGCACACGAGCAAGGAGTTCATCATCTACACACCATCTATTACCTTTTGGAGAGTGGTCTCTCCTAGATTGGTTAGGTGTCACTTGGGAGCCTCCGTCAAGATTGTGGAGTTGAACCAAGGAGTTTGTAAGGGCTAGGAGGTCACCTACTTCGTGAAGATCTACCCAAGTGAGGCAAGTCCTTCATGGGCGATGGCCATGGTGGGATAGACAAGGTTGCTTCTTCGTGGACTATTCGTGGGTGGATCCCTCTGTGGACTCGCACAACCGTTACCCTTCGTGGGTTGAAGTCTCCACCAACGTGGATGTACGATAGCACCACCTATTGGAACCATGCCAAAAATCTCTGTGTCTCCAATTGCGTTTGCACACTCCAATCCCATGCCTTTACTTCCTTGCAACTTGCATGCTTTACTTTCCACAGCTCAGATACTCTTTCCATGCTTGCTTGAAATGTATTGTGAATGCTTAAACTTGTGCTAAAACTCCACCTCAACTTGAAGAATTTAAAAACTGCTATTGTTCCTTGTTGAGGGTCTAATCACCCCCCTCTAGACACCTCTTCTCGTTCCTTTCAATTGGTATCAGAGCTTTGGTCCCCATTGCTTTGGTTTAATCACCATTGGAGGAAGAAGGATGAGTCTATGATGGGGAGTTTTAGACGTAGAGTGCCTATGCTTGCTGGGAAGTTCTATAGTGCTTGGAAAAATGAGATGCTTGAGATTTTCAATGAATATCACTTGAACGTAGAGTGCCTCTTCTCGATCCTTTCAGAGTGCCGCCGGGGCAAGGATCGTGACGATGATCTACATCAACAATCTTGCTACCATCAACACCAACTCTCTCCCCCACTATGCAGCGGTGCAACCTCCCTTCTCCCTGCTGTAATCTCTACTTAAACATGGTGCTCAACTCCATATATTATTTCCCAATGATCTATGGTTACCCTATGATGTTTGAGTAGATCTTTTTTGTCCTGTGGGTTAATCGTGATCTTGGTTGGTATGAGTGTATATTTTATTTATGTTGCTATCCCGTGGTGCCCTCCGTGTCACGTAAACGGAGGGATCACCGCTGTATGGTGTTGCAATATGTTGATGATTCGCTTATGGTGGGTGGCGTGAGTACAGAAGCACATACCTGAGTAAGTGGGTTGTTGCGTATGGGAGTAAAGAGGACTTGATACTTAATGCTATGGTTGTTTTACGACCTTAATGATCTTTAGTAGTTGCGGATGCTTGCTAGAGTTCCAATCATAAGTGCATATGATCCAAGTAAATGAAGTATGTTAGCTCAAGCCTCTCCCTCATGTAAAATTGCATGAATGATTACCGGTCTAGTTATCGATTACCTAGGGACAAATGACTTTCTTGTTGACAAAAGCTATCCACTTTTATATTCGTAGTTTTCATTCTCGCAAAGTACTCGTAGTTTTGTTCTTGCAAAATAGTTTCATACTTGTTTTAGGTAAAGCAAACGTCAAGTGTGCGTAGAGTTATATCGGTTGTCGATAGAACTTGAGGGAATATTTTTTCTACCTTTAGCTCCTCGTTGGGTTCTACACTCTTATTTATCGAACAAGGCTACAAATGATCCCCTATACTTGTGGGTTATCAAGACCTTTTTCTGACGCCGTTTCCGTGGAGCAATAGCGTGGGATGAACATTCTCGTGTGTGCTTGTTTGCTTTATCACTAAGTAGTTTTTATTTCTTGTTCTAAGTTGTTCTCTATCTTTAGTTATGGATATGGAACACGAAACACCAAAAGAATTAGTGGTACTTTCTACTCATGGAGATGGGGAACCTCCTAAAACCCCCGATGCTCGTTATGTGAAAAATATTAATCACTACTTTGATAATCCTGAGAAAACCCCATTCAACTTGATAATCGGAGACACGTTGGATCAACGTGAATACTTTAGGGATTATCGCTTGACTCAAAAAGGACAACATTTATGGGATCAAATTCATATGTTGCATTGGTATGCTCGGGAGCTATACTTAAGATATGATTATACTTGTTGCTCTAGGATGAAGGCTCCGCACCTTCCTTTTTCATGAAAATTTAATGAAAATGAAACCTTAGCTTCTTATGCTAATGGTAGATATGATTATTATGATGTGGAAACGAATAGAAAAATTTGTTGCTTTTAAGGGTGCTTATGTCACAGCCCCAGCTCAGGCCTTGCTTGTCTTTGCATTAGTATCCATGCATCATGTTTAAATTTTATGAAACTTGAAATGGGGATGCTTAAACCCTAGCACCAAATGAATTCAACTAGGGTCAAAATAAAATCTTTTTCATTGAACTCAAAATGCCCTCTAAAAATGTTCAACATTTCTGGTTTGAGGTGAAAGCATCTACCAAAAATGGTTTATATTTTTGCAGGACATATTGGGCTCTGAATTAAATCATACTCTATTTGCATTTGGGCATTTAAATACTATAAAATATTTTAAATGCTCAAATAATCATAAACTAAAATGTTTACTGTTGGATATATTCTAAATAGTAGCCATGATTAGTTTCATGATTTTTGGATCTGCTTAAGTATTTTAAATAAAGCCCTAAAGTTACAGAAATAATAGAAAACAGAAATAAAAGGGAGAGAGAGCAAACTCACCAGAACTTACCTGGCGCTCACCTGGCAGCCCATCTGACCGTCCCAGCCCACCAGGGGCAGGGAGGTCTTCTTCCTCCCGCCAGTCAGATGCACAGCGCGTGCCCGATGCGCGCACGGCCACCGCACGCCACCTCCTGCCTCCCTGCTTGCTCCCGTGACCCCTCGAGACGCCACGCAACCCCCCCGGCCCCTCTCACTCCCTCTCGTGCTCATCCCATCCTCTACCGCCATTTCCCTCAAGCGACCGAATGCCACCATCGCCACCGACGTCGTTCGCCGCGGCCACAACCACCGCCTAGCCTCCCCAACACGTCAAGGAGCTCCGCCTCCGTCGTCTACGCCTCCTCGAGGACACACGCGCCGCCGGACGCCCCCGAACACCCACACCGCCGCCTTCTTCAACCTCGGGTCGCCGAGATTGCCGGCGACCTCCTGCCATCACCAGCCCCTTCCCGATATCCCCGTGGCCACGGTCACAACCACTGTGAGCTCACGGACCTATTCCCCCTCCTCTCCTACTCGCGTTCTTGCTCGAGCTCCGTTCCCCACTTCCGTCGAGGCTCGCCGCCGCCATGGTCAACGAGCTCCGTGCTCCTGAGCTCGGCCGCTCGCCCGAGCATCACCAGCGTGCTCGCCGCGCTCCTGCCAACCCAAAACACCCACGGGTTCGCCCTGTCGTGCCCTATAGCGCCATCTCCGCCGTTGCCCGAGCTCCGGTCGCCGCCTCGCTCGCCGCAGTTGCCCCTACCGGCCACCCCAGCCACAGCCACAACCGCTGTTGGACGCGTGGCGTCACGGCCATTCCAACGAGACCAGCCGCGCGTCCTCCCAACGCCGGAGTTAGCCGGACGGCGAGCGCCGTCGTGCTTCGGTCATCGCCGGTGCTAACCGCTGACGTGGCTCATTAGTTTAGCACTAATGATGCCATTAGTTAACCGTGTGCCATTGACAGATGGGCCCCACGTCTAATTAACCCAGGTTCTACTTTATTATTAGTTTAGCTTATAAGCCAGCTGGGCCCACATGTCAGGTTGACTTTGCTGACGTGGTCGTTGGCCGGACCCACCTGTCATTGACCCTGGGCAGCACTGTGTCACTGACCAGTGGACCCCACTGGTCAGGTTTGACCTGGTCAGCACAGCCGACCTGCTGACGTAATGCTGTTGTCATGCTGACGCAGTAAATCTATTTCTGGATTTAGTTTAATTTTATATAATCCAGAAATTTGCCTAAACTTCTAAAATTCATAGAAAATCAACCGTAGCTCCAAATCAAACAAATTATATATGAAAAATGATCAGAAAAATGCAATCTATCCATCTGTACCATTTTCATGCATGTTAGAACAGTTTAACCTTGCTGTTTAGGTGAAACAAGGTAATGCACTAATATGACCTCTTAAAATGGGTTTGCATTTGAATATTTGGTTCAAATGGACTCATCTCAATCTGATCCAGCTTGCATTAGCCCAAAACACATTCATAATGCCATGTCACAGCATGCATCATATTGTGCATTGCATTGATCGTGTTTCTTCTCTATTTGCCGGTGTTGTTCCCCCTCGGTAGATGTTGTCCCGACGATGTGATCGATGACACCAATGAAGAAATATACTATCTTCAGAAGTGCCAGGCAAGAAAAACCCCCTTTTTCATTCCGATACAAACCCACTCTCTTGCTCCTGCTCTCTTTTACTGCATTAAGACAACATCGATTCAACTGTTACTTGCTGCGGTAGTTGAACCCCTTTATCCTCTGCATGACCTGTCATTGCCACAATAAATAGATGAAACCCACTAGCATGAGTAGGAGTTGTTTGAGCCCTGATGTGCCTACTCATTCATGCTTGTTTGTCATGCCTGCTATTGCTTAGAGTTGAGTCAGGTCTGATTCATTGGGGATGAATCAGAGGTGTGTGAACATGTCCTACTATGTGTGAGCTAAGTGTGTGAACACGATTTGGTAAAGGTAGCGGTGAGAGGCCATGTAGGAGTACATGGTGGGTTGTCTCATTGCAGCCGTCCTCAGGAACTGAGTTCTGTGTTTGTGATCCATGATACAGCTACTACCATGCATTGGGCCCGAAACCAATGGACCCTCTCGGCTTCTTATTCACCCTAGTCCTCTGTCCAGGAGTTGCAAGTAGTTTCTGGTGTTTGTAGCCTACTGGAGGCCGCGGACAACGCTGACCGTGGGGTGGGCTGTGATGCGGTAGGTACGTGGCCGGGTACACGGGGCACCTGTTAGGTGTCTCGGAACCCTGTTCACATCGTTCGGGGCTGTATGTGGAAACCTCGGCCGGACTACCTGCGGATGGAACCTGAATAGGCGATAAACCTGGACTAGAGACTTAGGTGTTTAGGTAGGTCGTGGCCGACACCCACGTTGGGCTTCCGCTTGAAGGTTGCCGAGTACATGTCATGTAAACGGCGGTAAGTGGTGAGAGCGTGTGTGAAGAAGTACACCCCTGCAGGGTTAACATCATCTATTCGAATAGCCGTGTCCGCGGTAAAGGACTTCTGGGTTGCCTATAACAGTTCATAGACAAGTGAAAGTGGATACTCTAATATACGCAAGATAAGCATGAGTGCTATGGATGGCGTTCTCGTAGGGAGACGGAAGTGGATCCATAGTGGTGTATTGATATGGTGAATATGTGGACTCGTGTGCGCCACCTCAAAAGAGTTACTTGCAGTAACAGTTCAGGATAGCCACCGAGTCAAAGCTGGCTTGCTGCAGTTAAACCCCACCATCCCCTTTGTTGATAATGATGCATATGTAGATAGTTCTGATGTAAGTCTTGCTGGGTACATTTGTACTCATGTTTGCCTATCTTATGTTTTTGCAGAGAGACTTCAGTCTCGCTAGTAGTTCCACGTGGACTTCGACGTTTAGCTTGTTACCTCAGCTACGGTCTTGTGCCCTCGGCAGGATCTGGTAGATAGTCAGGCTTCTCAGCCTTTTTCCTTTTGTAGATGTGTATACTCAGACATGTTTGAGCTTCCGCTTGTGCTTGACTTGTATGCTCTGAATGTTGGGTCGTGAGACCCATGTTTGTAATATCTCGCTCCTCGGAGCCTGTTGAATAAAATACTTGAGTCGTAGAGTTATGTTGTGATGCCATGTTGTATTTACACATATCGAGCATATTATGTGTATGTTTGAAATGCTTGGTATGTGTGGGATCTGACTATCTAATTGTTTATCCTTAGTAGTCTTTCTTACCGGAAAATGTCTCCTAGTGCTTCCACTGAGCCATGGTAGCTTGCTACTGCTCCGGAACACTTAGGCTGGCCGGCATGTGTCATTCTTCGTTCCTGTGTCTG
The DNA here is from genome assembly GCF_002162155.2 of Triticum dicoccoides. Taxonomy (NCBI): domain Eukaryota; kingdom Viridiplantae; phylum Streptophyta; class Magnoliopsida; order Poales; family Poaceae; genus Triticum; species Triticum dicoccoides. The sequence continues at coordinate 654,036,416 of NC_041381.1, forward strand.
TCCCTTTGGAGAAATGTCACGCGGTGAATACCGGAGTCCTGTTAGCCCGCTACAGCCCGGTTCACCGGAGTCCTGCTAGCCCAGTGCTATAGCCTGGATTCACTCGCTGATGGCCGACACGTTCGATGTTGGGTCATGGATGCCTATCCCTGTAAGTCTGTGCCACTTTGCGTTTACGACTAGCCATGTCAGCCCGGGCTCCTTATCATATGGATGCTAGCGACACTATCATATACGTGTGCCAAAAGGCGCAAACGGTCCCGGGCAAAGGTAAGACGACACCCGTGGGAATACCGTGTGTGAGGCCGCAAAGTGATATGAGGTGTTACATGCTAGATTGATGTGGCATTGAGTCGGGGTCCTGACAGGTTTGGTATCAGAGCTTGACTACCTGTAGGATTACCAAGCCAAACTGGTCGAAGTTGTGTCTAGAAATGCTTTAGTTATGTAAGGGAATTGATTGTGGGATGGAACGTAACGCTCTTTTAACTCCTTATACCTCATGGCCTTCTGATCTGAGTCATCCTTTTCTCTTCTACGGGGTTTAAGAACTAGGCTTCTCATCTATCTATCAGGATGACGTGTTACTAATCCATAGACTTATAGGATTGATAGTTTCAAGCCTCAATTCAGTTTCTACTACTTTTAATATGTTCTCAGTTGAACCAGAACCTTGATATGATGTGGTAAGTGACTATGCAAATCCTTGTGAATGTCTCAAATCTTTTCTGAGCATTTACAGCCGTTATGTTGTCCGAGTCATCCTAGGTTTCTAAATAGTCTGATGCATTTGCAAATCCTTTCTTTTCGTTTCCGATGTCCTTTATGGTCAGAATAAGCACACTAACCGGTGCGTTGAGGTAATTTATTGCCTTGACATATATGTTGGAGCTATTATTATGACTCTAGGTGTTTTAGGGAGTCACCTAGTAATCTAGCAATGTTTAGTGTTCCAAGTGTGAAGATTCTGGCCATCATTCTCGGAAGCATCCCGTGATGCAATTTAGTTAGTAGGTATTCTACTCCTGGGTTTTGAACCCGTTATTCACCCTACTCACTTCATGTTGATAGTGTTTGCTCGTTCCTTTAGGTTATTAGTAACCTTGCAATAGTCCTCGAGGTCCGTGGTATTTCCTTCTTCCAAATACCATGAACCATTCAGGCAGAAATTATTTGAACCAAAAGATCACAATCAGAGTACTCTTGAGGAGTTCTCCATTCATAAACCATGACTCTACCAGTCCTACCTCTCTGCATGGGTTATCCGGAAGAAACATGTTGAACTTGGTTTGACATACTAATCTATGCATCCACAACTCAGAAAATTATATGTTCTTTGAGTTGTCCCTCTTAGTTGTCTTCTGACCCTCGTCTATCAATTGATAGACAGGAGTAGTTGTGCAACCGTGTTCATCGATACCTATTATTCTTGTGGTCCGTCAAGCCATTCTATTCAGGATGACTAGGAGAAACAAACTCCAGTACCTCATCCACATCCAGGATTGGGTCAAAATAGTTGTGCTCCGCAGATCAAAATGCCAACCCAGCTTTTGATTCTGTTCTACCCTGAAGTATTACCGTCTTTATGTCCTGATTTTCATGAGAATTGCACCGGCTCTTGTGAATTCTTGACGTAGTGATACTTCTCGCCATCATTACTCATTCCTCGGTTCCGTGTTGTCACAACCGGAATGCCGACAAGTGATTCATGATGTGTGAAATCTATACTCCTAGCAACTCCGTTGCTTGATAGTTAAATGGACAACAACCTCATTCTTAGTGTGCTGATTATTGAATCATCATTCTAAGATAGATTGTGCTACCTTATCCTTATTTCCGGTGCACTCCTCGATCAATGAGTTAGGATTGTGCGAGTCCCTCGCTCTTGTGATCATATCGTCTTGCCCTGAAAAGCAAGGTTGTTCTCGAGCTTAGTAACATATCGGTGGTTGTGATTTTCCGAATATCTTCTCGGAAGTATTACCAGGTTGTCACCTGACCGCTATGTTGAGTTCGTGATCAAGATGGTTTCTTGTAAACCACCCCTTCTCCAAGAATCTGTGTGGGATACCCCTGAGCTAGTTGGTCAAGCTAAACAACAACTTGGAGAGTTGGAAGATAAAAGCTTGTCCGACTCAGTTCATTCCAAGGGATATCCTTCTATATGTGTGTTGAAGAAAGATGATATTCTCATCGATTGGTCCTCGTGATTAGTTGTTGGATCTGTTGTCATGTCAAAACTTTGATTTGAGTGTGGGCTATCCTCAAATCAAATCAGAACCAACGATATTCGTAATGTTGTCTTACTCGTGGTTGATTCCTTGAGCATAGACCATTACATCTTTTGGTCTGGCCAATACTATCACATTGTTCACATAATGGTGGAAGTCCAGTGATATGGAAATTCCGATGAGTTGCTGTTGAGCCATCAGCGGCATTTTGTCTCCTCCATGATTTGTGTTGAACATCCAGCTAGTGTTGGAAACTTGTGTAAGCATTTTCTTCATGCCCCGTTCATGAAGTATATGTTTGGATGAAAGAAGTGACTTCCTTTGATTCACGTGCATTTGATGTAAGTTGCCATCGTGAATTCGAGAAAGTTTGTTCTTGCTTCCTCTAGAATCATCCCAAGTCAGTCATGCATGTGCGAAGTATTCTATGTCTGATAGACTGATCATCTTCATTCCATATGTATCCCCTAGCACACCAAGCCACTGATTGATTTGTTCAAGGAAAGGAAGCTCCTTCTTAAGAGCATGCCTTATTCAAGGACTTCAATATCCTCGATTATGGTTCCCCACCCGAACTCGGTAGCATTTTATTATAAGACTACCATGTGGTCATGCTTGTCTAGGACAGCGTGTTCACATGTATGTAGCAGAACCAGCTCATGTTTTGGAGCTTGCTATTGTAGTTCCTTTCCCTAGGATCTCGCAACTTCATCTCATCGATTTGTGTTGCAAACTTTAATTTTTCTTTCTAGACTTGATGAGTCTGGAATAATCTGACACCAACCAGATCTGAATCTTAGGCAGATATGATGGTTGGAATGTGTCCCAAGAACTATAATATTGGTCTCTTTGTAACCCGGTAAAGTGGATGTCGTGGCCAACACACCCAGCCGGAAGACCTGTTATTGTAGTATCTTGATTAAGGAAGTTGGCCACCTCCCCATAAGGATCTCATAGGGTTTACTCCAGTAGTTATTCCTTATGGATTCTTGTGCTCCCAAAGTCCGACCTTTTACTTGATGTTCTAGATACCAAACCATATCTATGAATGGGTTATGCTAGCACATCAAGGAGAACATTAGAAGCGGAGTGCTAAATGTCTCTCGGTCGATCATCCAGATTTCGTCCCCTTGGCCTTGCTAAGGTGAAATCTGAGAAAGTGTTATCTTCCTTTGCATCTGCATCCTCAACCATTTTTCATCATGGTAGTATGTTGTGTTGCCAGGATCCTTGACACGGATATTGGTAAAACCTTGATGAATATGGAAATGCTCAAGTTCTTGAGAGCACGAGCAAGCGCTAGGTGTTATCATCCGCACTAACTGGGATTCCTCTCAGTTTCCTCGGTTATGCTATAACTTTTCAAGCAGTGGACTCACCCTCTACTGTTGAGCTTCTCCCTAGTTACTAAAATCATCCCTTGTGTTGTTTTCAACAAGGTAATCCACATCATCCATACTAGTCCGAGCATGTCATTCTACCGAACCCCTCTAAACGATCGCTTGAGAATTGCCTTAGGCTGGTATAAAGAGTTTAAATGATCTCTAAATCAAAGGTAATTCTTTTTGCCACTTAAGGGGATATTTCTACGAGTCACCTTTCCTAAAGTGCATCATTATGGTATCATGGCAATTTAACTCCTCGCTACGTTGACAACCGTTTACCACCCTTTTAAGCGTGGAATTGTTGTCTACCTAGTGAACCCTCATCATTTGTTCCACTCCATCCCTCTAGATGTGTGTTTCGTGTCTCAGCTCGACTGATGTTGCTATGTCTCATTCCGTGAGTTGATCCTAAGTTGTTCAATCTTCGAGAAGATCGATCCTTCTAGAGTCTCCTTCTCCTCTCGTTGTCATGTTGGCTGGAGTTCTCAGAGCAAGACGACCAGACAAAGATGATGATTGAATCAACGTTCATTTGAAGTGCAACCTGGATCGTGAAGATTGCGTTAGTTGCATTTCCCCTTCATTTGACCCTACGCCTGAATCTCGGGACGAGATTCTTGTTTAGTAGGGGTGAGTTGTCACAGCCCCAGCTCAGGCCTTGCTTGTCTTTGCATTAGTATCCATGCATCATGTTTAAATTTTATGAAACTTGAAATGGGGATGCTTAAACCCTAGCACCAAATGAATTCAACTAGGGTCAAAATAAAATCTTTTTCATTGAACTCAAAATGCCCTCTAAAAATGTTCAACATTTCTGGTTTGAGGTGAAAGCATCTACCAAAAATGGTTTATATTTTTGCAGGACATATTGGGGTCTGAATTAAATCATACTCTATTTGCATTTGGGCATTTAAATACTATAAAATATTTTAAATGCTCAAATAATCATAAACTAAATGTTTACTGTTGGATATGCTCTAAATAGTAGCCATGATTAGTTTCATGATTTTTAGATCTGCTTAAGTATTTTAAATAAAGCCCTAAAGTTACAGAAATAATAGAAAACAGAAATAAAAGGGAGAGAGAGCAAACTCACTAGAACTTACCTGGCGCTCACCTGGCAGCCCATCTGACCGGCCCAGCCCACCAGGCGCAGGGAGGTCTTCTTCCTCCCGCCAGTCGGATGCACAGCGCGTGCCCGACACGCGCACGGCCACCGCACGCCACCTCCTGCCTCCCTGCTTGCTCCCGTGACCCCTGGAGACGCCACGCAACCCCCCGGCCCCTCTCACTCCCTCTCGTGCTCATCCCATCCTCTGCCGCCATTTCCCTCCCGCGACCGAACGCCACCATCGCCACCGACGCCGTTCGCCGCGGCCACAGCCACCGCCTGGCCTCCCCAACACGTCAAGGAGCTCCGCCTCCGTCGTCTACGCCTCCTCGAGGACACACGCGCCGCCGGACGCCCCCGAACGCCCACACCGCCGCCTTCTTCAACCTCGGGTCGCCGAGATCGCCGGCGACCTCCTGCCGTCACCAGCCCCTCCCCGATATCCCCGTGGCCACCGTCGCAACCACTGTGAGCTCACAGACCTATTCCCCCTCCTCTCCTACTCGCGTTCTTGCTCGAGCTCCGTTCCCCACCTCCGCCGAGGCTCGCCGCCGCCATGGTCAACGAGCTCCGCGCTCCTGAGCTCGGCCGCTCGCCCGAGCATCACCAGCGTGCTCACCGCGCTCCTGCGAACCCGAAACACCCAGGGGTTCGCCCTGCCGTGCCCTATAGCGCCTTCTCCGTCGTTGCCCGAGCTCCGGCCGCCGCCTCGCTCGCCGCAGTTGCCCCTACCGGCCACCCCAGCCACAGCCACAACCACCGTTGGACACGCCGCTTCACGGCCGTTCCAACGAGACCAGCCGCGCGTCCTCCCGACGCCGGAGTTAGCCGGACGGCGAGCGCCGTCGTGCTCCGGTCATCGCCGGTGCTAACCGCTGACGTGGCTCATTAGTTTAGCACTAATGATGCCATTAGCTAACCGTGTGCCATTGACAGATGGGCCCCATGTCTAATTAACCCACGTTCTACTTTATTATTAGTTTAGCTTATAAGCCAGCTGGGCCCACACGTCAGGTTGACTTTGCTGATGTGGTCGTTGGCCGGACCCACCTGTCATTGACCCTGGGCAGCACTGTGTCACTGACCAGTGGACCCCACTGGTCAGATTTGACCCGGTCAGCACAGCAGACCTGCTAACGTAATGCTGTTGTCATGCTGACGCGGTAAATCTATTTCTGGATTTAGTTTAATTTTATATAATCCAGAAATTTGCCTAAACTTCTAAAATTCATAGAAAATCAACCGTAGCTCCAAATCAAACAAATTATATATGAAAAATGATCAGAAAAATGCAATCTATCCATCTGTACCATTTTCATGCATGTTAGAACACTTTAACTTTGCTGTTTAGGTGAAACAAGGTAATGCACTAATATGACCTCTTAAAATGGGTTTGCATTTGAATATTTGGTTCAAATGGACTCATCTCAATCTGATCCAGCTTGCATTAGCCCAAAACACATTCATAATGCCATGTCACAGCATGCATCATATTGTGCATTGCATTGATCGTGTTTCTTCTCTATTTGCCGGTGTTGTTCCCCCTCGGTAGATGTTGTCCCGACGATGTGATCGGTGACACCAATGAAGAAATATACTATCTTCAGAAGTGCCAGGCAAGCAAAAACCCCTTGTTCATTCTGATAGAAACCCACTCTCTCGCTCCTGCTCTCTTTTACCGCATTAAGACAACATCGATTCAACTGCTACTTGCTGCGGTAGTTGAACCCCTTTATCCTCTGCATGACCTGTCATTGCCACAGTAAATAGATGAAACCCACTAGCATGAGTAGGAGTTGTTTGAGCCCTGATGTGCCTACTCATTCATGCTTTTTTGTCATGCCTGCTATTGCTTAGAGTTGAGTCAGGTCTGATTCATCGGGGATGAATCAGAGGTGTGTGAACATGTCCTACTATGTGTGAGCTAAGTGTGTGAACACGATTTGGTAAAGGTAGCGGTGAGAGGCCATGTAGGAGTACATGGTGGGTTGTCTCATTGCAGCCGTCCTCAGGAACTGAGTTCTGTGTTTGTGATCCATGATACAGCTACTACCATGCATTGGGCCCGAAACCAATGGACCCTCTCGGCTTCTTATTCACCCTAGTCCTCTGTCCAGGAGTTGCAAGTAGTTTCTGGTGTTTGTAGCCTACTGGATGCCGTGGACAGCGCTGACCGTGCGGTGGGCTGTGATGCGATAGGTACGTGGCCGGGTACACCGGGCACCCATTAGGTGTCTCGGAACCCTGTTCACATCATTCGGGGTCGTATGTGGAAACCTCGGCCGGACTCCCTGCGGATGGAACCTGAATAGGCGATAAACCTGGACTAGAGACTTAGGTGTTTAGGTAGGTCATGGCTTACACCCACGTTGGGCTTCCACTTGAAGGTTGCCGAGTACATGTCGTGTAAACGGCGGTAAGTGGTGAGAGCGTGTGTGAAGAAGTACACCCCTGCAGGGTTAGCATCATCTATTCGAATAGCCGTGTCCGCGGTAAAGGACTTCTGGGTTGCCTATAACAGTTCATAGACAAGTGAAAGTGGATACTCTAAAATACGCAAGATAAGCGTGAGTGCTATGGATGGCGTTCTCGTAGGGAGAGGGAAGCGGATCCATAGTGGTGTATTGATATGGTTTATATGTGGACTTGTGTGCGCCACCTCAAAGGAGTTACTTGTAGTAGTAGTTCAGGATAGCCACCGAGTCAAAGCTGGCTTGCTGCAGTTAAACCCCACCATCCCCTTTGTTGATAATGATGCATATGTAGATAGTTCTGATGTAAGTCTTGCTGGGTACATTTGTACTCATGTTTGCCTATCTTATGTTTTTGTAGAAAGACTTCAGTCTCGCTAGTAGTTCCACGTGGACTTCGACGTTTAGCTTGTTACCTCAGCTACGGTCTTGTGCCCTCGGCAGGATCTGGTGGATAGTTAGGCTTCTCAGCCTTTTTTCTTTTGTAGATGTCTGTACTCAGACATGTTTGAGCTTCCGCTTGTGCTTGACTTGTATGCTCTGAATGTTGGGTCGTGAGACCCATGTTTGTAATATCTCACTCCTCGGAGCCTGTTGAATAAAATACTTGCGTCGTAGAGTTATGTTGTGATGCCATGTTGTATTTACACATATCGAGCATATTGTGTGTATGTTTGAAATGCTTGGTATGTGTGGGATCTGACTATCTAGTTGTTTATCCTTAGTAGTCTTTCTTACTGGGAAATGTCTCCTAGTGCTTCCACTGAGCCATGGTAGCTTGCTACTGCTCCGGAACACTTAGGCTGGCTGGCATGTGTCCTTCTTCGTTCCTGTGTCTGTCCCTTCGAGGAAATGTCACGCGGTGAATACCGGAGTCCTGTTACCCTGCTACAGCCCGGTTCACCGGAGTCCTGCTAGCCCAGTGCTACAGCCTGGATTCACTCGCTGATGGCCGACACGTTCGATGCTGGGTCATGGATGCCTGTCCCTGTAAGTCTGTGCCACTTTGGGTTTACGACTAGCCATGTCAGCCCGGGCTCCTTATCATATGGATGCTAGCGACACTATCATATACGTGTGCCAAAAGGCGCAAACAGTCCCGGGCAAAGGTAAGACGACACCCGTGGGAATACCGTGCGTGAGGCCGCAAAGTGATATGAGGTGTTACATGCTAAATTGATGTGGCATTGAGTCGGAGTCCTGACAGCTTATGCAATTGAATCTTTGTTTGAAAAGTTTGAAGATTTTGATGATTCAGTTTATAGACCTGAAAATTTTGCTATCCTTAAATATTGCTATGATAATTATAAATGCAATTACGATATTGATGTATTTATTGAGAATGTCTCCGCTGTCCAAGAAGAGACTAATATTTTGCAGGAGTCTATGGAAGAAGAAATTGATGAAACTGTGAGCTCATTGGATGAAAAAGATGATGAGGAGAGCGAAGAACAAAAGGAGGAAGAGCGGATTAGCTACCCGTGCCCACCTTCTAATGAGAGTAACCCTCCAACTCATGCATTGTTTAATGTCCCTTCGTTCTTACCGAAGGATGAATGCTATGATAATTGCTATGATCTCGTTGATTTATTTGAAATATCCCTTTTTGATGAACTTGATGCTTGCTATGATTATGGCCAAGATGCCAATATGAATTATTCTTATGGAGATGAACTTTCTATAGTTCCTTATGTTAAGAATGAAATTGTTGATATTTCACCCACACATGATAGTCCTATTATCTTTTTGAATTCTCCAAACTACACTATATCGGAGAAATTTGCACTTATTGAGGATTACATTGATGGTTTGCCTTTTACCATTGCACATGGTGATTTTGATGAATATAGTATGCATGTTCTTGCTGCTCCTACTTGCAATTATTATGTGAGAGGAACTTCGTCTTCGCCTCTTTATATTTCCAACACGAAAAAATTGCTAGAAACTCCTTATTCTATGTATTGCCCTTTACTTGATGTGCATTAATTATTCTTCTATGACATGCCGATGCATAGAAAGAGAGATATACTTCGTCATTGCATGATATATGTTGCTTTGTGATCACTAATAAATGCCAAATCATTGTTAATTAAAATTGGCTTTGATATACCTTGGGATCCAGGTGGATCCATTACTTGAGCACTTTATGCCTAGCTTAATGGCTTTAAAGAAAGCGCTGCCAGGGAGACAACCCGGAAGTTTTATAGAGTCTTTTGTTTCTATTTAGTGCTTTTATAAAGTTTAAAAACAAAAAATATAGAGGGGAACTTAAAACTTCACAAAAAGAAAAGTGAAAGTGAGAAAGACGAACATTGTTGAAGTGGGGGGCGTCCTCGAACTTTGTTCATGCCCATGGAAATTTTGTGAATCTTGATTACTGATACTTTTAAACAAAAATAATTATCCCCTTGTACAAATCCTTTGTATTGTAAAATTATTGTGCCAAGATTTGCCTTTAGGATGAGAAGATTGCTTGTTGGTATGTGCGGTGCAAAAACAGAAACTTTGGCTGTAGTGCGTGATTTTACATTTTTTACTGGAACGTCAAAAGTTTCTGAAACTTTTTGCATAGTATTTCTATATTTTTTTACTTTTTCCTAATTTTGATTTTTTGGAGTACCAGAAGTATGGTAGATGTTTAGACTGCTACAGACTGTCCTGTTTAAATCAGTTTCTGTTTTTGATGCATTGTTTTTCTTGTTTTGATGAAACTATCGATTCTATCGGTGGTATATGATACGTCTCGAATGTATCTATAATATTTGATTGTTCCATGCTGTTTTATTATCAATCTCGGATGTTTTATAACAATTTTATAGCCATTTTATATTATTTTTGGTTCTAACCCTATTGACATAGTGCCAAGTGCCAGTTGCTGTTTTCTGCATGCTTTTTTACATCGCAGGAAATCAATATCAGACGGAGTCCAAATGCCACGAAACTTTACGATGATTTTTTATGGACCAAAAGGAAAAAGTTGGGACCTGGTTGCACCTGGGGGGATTCCCGAGGAGGGGACAACCCACCAGGGCGCGCAGGTGGCCCAAGCGCGCCCTGTGGGTTGTGCCCACCTCGGGTGCCCCCCGGACCACCTCTTTGCTCTATAAACACCCCAATATTCCAGAAACCCTAAAAGCGTCGACGAAATATTCATCCAGCCGTCGCAGAGTCCAGAACCACCAAATCCAATCTAGACACCATCTCGGATGGGGTTCACCACCTCCATTGGTGCCTCTCCGATGATGTGTGAGTAGTTGTTTGTAGACCTTTGGGTCCGTAGTTAGTAGCTAGATGGCTTCCTCTCTCCCGCCGAATTCTCAATACAATGGTGTCTTGGAGATCCATATGATGTAACTCTTTTGCGATGTGTTTGTTGGGATCTGATGAACTTCGAGTTTATGATAAGTTATATCTTTTTATATCCATGAAAGTTATTTGAGTTTCTTTGATCTCTTATATGCATGATCTCTTATAGCCTCGTATTTCTTCTCCGATATTTGGGTTTTGTTTGGCCAACTTGATCTATTTATCTTGCAATGGGAAAGGGTGCCGGGTAGTGGGTTCAATCTTATGGTGCTTGATCCCAGTGACAGAAAGGGAACCGACACGTATGTATCATTGCTACTAAGGATAAAAAGATGGGATCTATATCTACGCAATAGATAAATTGATCTTGTCTACATCATGTCATCATTCTTATTACATTACTCCATTTTCCCATGAACTTAATACACTAGATGCATGTTGGATAGCAGTCGATGTGTGGAGTAATAGTAGTAGATGCAGGCAGGAGTCGGTCTACCAATTTTGGACGTGATGCCTATGTAATGATCATTGCCTGGATATCGTCATAATTATTTGAAGTTCTATCAATTGCCCAACAGTAATTAGTTTACCCACCGTTTGCTATTTTTCTCGAGAGAAGCCACTAGTGAAACCTACGTCCCCCGGGTCTTCTTTCTCATATATTTGCCTTTGCGATCTACTTTTTCCTTGCATTTATTTTCAGATCTATTAAACCAAAAATATAAAAATACCTTGCTGCAATTTATTCTTATTTATTTTGTTTGGCGTTCGATCTATCAATCTACTAAATTTTCCTCACGTCCATTTTGCCTATCTTGAGGCACCGTACCCCGGAAGGGATTGACAACCTCTTTAACACGTCGTGTTGCGAGAAGTTGTTATCTGTGTCCATGGGCTGTTTACGTTGTGTTGCTTGTTTCTCCTACTGTTTCAATAACCTTTGTTTCATATCTGAGGGAAATACCTACCGCTGCTGTGCTGCATCATCCCTTCCTCTTTGGGGAAATACCGACGTAGCTTCAAGGGACATCAAAAGGAATTTTTGGCGCCGTTGCGGGGGAGGATCTTCAACATAACCAGGTTCCTAATCACAAATCTCATCTCATCACAATTTACATTATTTGCCATTTTCCTCGCGTTTTCCTCTTCCCCACTTCACAAAAAATTGCCGTTTTATTCGCCCCTCTTTTTTGTTTATCGTTTTCTCGTCAGATCTTGTCGTGTTCTTGCTTTCTAGTCATAATGGCTAGCTTGCCTACTCCTCCTTTGTCACCTGATTTCGAAGTGCTTTACTTCAAGCAAAGACAAGGAGAAAATTTGAAAGATGCTTGGTATAGGCTTATGGAATCTTATTGTATTTGCAATTTAAAGGGGGGCACTAAGATGTTTCTTCGTAATTTTTACATAGGATTGGCTTTGCATCATAGACAACTTCTGATTTTACCGCTAAAGGAAATTTTATTGAACTTGATGCCAATACTACCTATGAATTTCTAGAGGGGATTTTGGGAATTCCGCCTCAAAAGAAGGGGTTTTCATTTACCCCAGAGGGAGCTCAAATATTGGACAAACTTAGTGACTTGCATAAACATATGGTTGAAATACAGAAATATAATGAGCCCCTCAAACACCTCAATGGTAGTATCAATCGCATGAATACCTTGATTACTCTTTGCAACAAGCGGTTGGATATTTTGGATCTTAAGATGGTTTCTTTTCCGAAGAATTTAGGGAAGCGTAAAGAGCCTCTCGGGTTTGAGAAAACCCTTACTAAAGTTTCCAAAACTTCGGATGACAAAACTTAGATCCTTGCCTTACGCCTAGCTAAGTGCGTAAAACTATAGTGCTTGTTGGGAGGCAACCCAATGAATAAAATTTATTTTTGCCTTTTGCTTTCTGTTCTTGTGTGATCACACAATTATTCCTCTAGTACGATTGTGTTTTTTATGTTTTAATTAATGTTTGTGCCAAGTAAAGCCTTTAGGATCTTCTTGGGTGATAGTTGTTTGATCTTGCTGAAAAAGACAGAAACTTTGCGCTCACAAAAATAATTTTCATAAATCACATAGAAGAGATTTTTTCCTGATTCTTGTTGCACAAGATTAATATACAAATTACCCTGGACGTCCTAATTTTGTAGAATTTTTTGAGTTACAGAAGTATTCGAAAGTTCCAGATTACTACAGACTGTTCTGTTTTGACAGATTCTGTTTTCTTTGTGTTGTGTGCTTATTTTGACGACTCTATGGTTTTCTTTGATGAGTTTTTGCCATAGAAAAGTTGGAATACAGTAGATATAATGCAAATAAAATATGAGCTGGTTTGATACAACACTTATAGTAGTGGTTTGCTCTTTTACTAACGGGTCTCACAAAGGTTTTGTTGAGTTTTGGGTGATTGAAGTTTTTAAGTTTTGGGTTATCTTACGATGGATGAAAGAAGGATAGAAGAGCCTAAGCTTGGGGATGCCCCAGCATCCCAAGCTATTATCCAAGAATCAGAAACCAACTAAGCTTGGGGATGCCCCCGAGTGGCATCCCCTCTTTCTTCTATCGACCATCGGTATTTTACTCGAGACTATATTTTTATTCGTGACATGATATATGTTTTGCTTGGAGCGTTTTGTACGATATGTGTCTTTCTTGTTTTATTTTGTGTTTTAAGTCATCAATCCTTGCTGGATACACCTATTTGAGAGAGCCAAAATTATATCATGACCTGTTAGAATTGCTCTCTGTGCTTCACTTAAATCTTTTATGAGCTAGGACTTGCTCTAGTGCTTCACTTATATCTTTTTGAGCACAGTGTGCTTAGTATTTTTGAAGAAATGATCTCTTGCTTCAATTAGATTTATTTGAGGGTGAGTAAAATTTTGAAGGTATTCTCTCTTGCTTCACTTAAATTATTTTGAGAGAAAGAAAATTTGTTATGCTCATTATATTCACTTATATTTGTTTGAGCTTATGAAAAGCAACACATGAAAATTAGTCCCAAAGTGATAGATATCCAAGAAGGATAAAGTAAAGAAAAAATCTCATGAAGATCATTGGACAAAATAAACTTGACTCTTAGTAATAGTTCTGAGATATGATGATGTGATATATGAGTTATGTTGATGAGTAATTATGCTTTAGTAAGAATATTGGTGTTAAGGTTTGTGATTCCCTATGCAAGCACGAAAGTCAATAATCATGCAATGAAAATTATATCCTACTTATGGTGCATTATTTGGTGTTAATTACACTTAATGCTTGCTTATAAGATTATTCGTTTCTTGGTTGGTCGCTTCTCAATCTTTTTGCTAGCCTTCATTTTGCACTAAGTATGATTTCTACTTGTGCATCCAAAATCCTTTAAACCAGTTTTGCCACATGAGTCCACTATATCTACCTATATGCGGTATTCTTTTGCTGTCCTAAGCAAATTTGCATGTGCCATCTCTAATTTTCAAAATAAACTTCTCTTTTATGTGTTTGTTTCGCTCGTGGAACGGTAATGGGTGGCTAATATTTTCCATGCTGGATGTGTTATTATCACGACGAGTGTTTATTCATTTGTCATTGCACGAGAGTAAGGCAAAGGTTTTAGGGATGCCTAGTCCCGAAATGCAAAAATGAATTTACTTTATGTTGTCAAATAATAAATTCCATGGAAAGTGTTGGTGTCGGTGTCAAAACCGGCGGATCTCGGGTAGGGGGTCCCGAACTGTGCGTCTAGGCGGATGGTAACAGGAGACGAGGGACGCGATGTTTTTACCCAGGTTCGGGCCCTCTCGATGGAGGTAAAACCCTACTCCTGCTTGATTGATATTGATGATATGGGTAGTACAAGAGTGGATCTACCACGAGATCAAGGAGGCTAAACCCTAGAAGCTAGCCTATGGTATGATTGTTGTAATGGTTGTTGTCCTACGGACTAAAACCCTCCGGTTTATATAGACATCGGAGAGGGCTAGGGTTACACAGAGTCGGTTACAATGGTAGGAGATTTACATATCCGTATCGCCAAGCTTGCCTTCCACGCCAAGGAAAGTCCCATCCGGACATGGGACGAAGTCTTCAATCTTGTATCTTCATAGTCTTGGAGTCCGCCTGACGATGATAGTACAGCTGTCCGGACACCCCCTAGTCCAGGACTCCCTTAGTAGCCCCTGAACCAGGCTTCAATGACGATGAGTCCGGCGCGCATATTGTTCAGCATTGCAAGGCGGGTTCCTCCTCCGAATAATTCATAGAAGATTGTGAACACCAGGATAGTGTCCGGCTCTGCAAAATAAATTCCACATCCCACCATAGAGAGAATAACATGTACACAAGTTCAATCTGCTGACGTATTTTGTGGCATGACGTCACACCACTACCAAGCCTTTACTTGAATTGTCTTTTATTATACCACCTCAGCGCGTTTAGCGAAGCGGTTTCCTTGGCATGTCTTGTCAAAGCAGAGATCGTGTTCCCCTTATTCCGGGATTCCCATCAATACGGACGTGGGTAACCCAACCGTGCCATTGATGGTGGCGCTTGGGAGATAAGCGAGTTTTACCAGGCCAGTGGGGACGCATAGTCTTCGTCCGCCTATATATAAGGGGATAAGGATCCACCTTTTTACCTACACCTTCTTCCTCCTTTGCTTATCCATCTCCGCGCACTCGAGCTCTAGCGCCCAAGTCCGCGCATCTTGTCTCGACCTTCTCCGACCATGTCTGGCGCGGGAGGCAAGTGGTTGGCCTCCTCCGTTATGGAGGAGCACATTGCAAAGCTGCGCGGCGCCGGATACCTTTCCGGCGACATCGCGCACCGGCTGCCCGACAAGGGGCAGCTCATCCCCACCCCCAGGCCCCATGAGAGGGTCGTATTCCTTCCCCACTTCCTCCGCGGACTGGGCTTCCCGTTGCATCCGTTTGTCCGGGGGCTCATGTACTATTACGGCCTGGATTTCCACGACCTGGCGCCAAACTTCATTCTCAACATCTCGGCGTTTATCGTCGTGTGCGAGGCCTTCCTCTGCATCCAGCCCCACTTTGGCTTGTGGCTCAAGACCTTCAATGTCAAGCCGAAGGTGGTGAAGGGCGCTCAAGGTGAGTGCGGAGGCACCATGTTGGGAAAGATGCCCAACGTCATCTGGTTCGAAGGGGCCTTCGTGGAGTCCGTCAAGGGGTGGCAATAGGGGTGGTTCTACATCACTGAGCCGCGCGACCCTAAATGGGCGGCGGCCCCCGAGTTCAGATCTGGTATCCCTATGCAGCTCACCTCCTGGAAAGAGAAGGGCTTCTATGGAGTAGTTCGGAGGAGCTGACAGGACTCCAGTCCTGTCTCCAGACCCTGGTGAACAAGAAGCTTAGGCTTGTCAATGTAATCTAGGTCATGCTCGTCCGCCGGATTCTCCCTTGCCAACAACGGGCTTTTAATTTGTGGGAGTTCGATCCGGCACAGCACCAGGCCTTGAGCGGGCTCTTTGACACGACGTACGAAGCCGCCTGGAGGGTGCTGTTCAAGGGCGGAGAAGCCCCCGCATCCGCGACGGAAGACCGCGGATTCAGCAACCAAGCGCCCGGCCGGCGAGGTAAGCTTTGTTATCCTCTATAGGACATTTATTTTCTTTCATAGTTTGACTCTATGTGGGATCTAAAACTCCCAATGCCTTTGACAGGACTGGCAGAGGACGTCCGGACAGTTAGACTGTCCGGCTCCCCTTGCCGAAGACCCAGCGGACGCCCGCTTAACGGGGCTGCTGGTCCCGGCACTCTATGTGGTGCCGGAGAAGAAGGCCAAGAAGAAGGCCACAGGAACTCGAAGAAGTTCCCGGCGCCAGGTGATATCGGACTCATCGTCCGATGGCTCCGAGGCGGACTCCTCCCCCGAAGACGAGGAGGAGAAAGAGGACTCTCTCCCAGAGGAAGGAGAGAGGAAGAAGAAGGCTTCCCCCACAGGGGAGGCCAAAGGGTCCAAGAGGGGAAGGACTATTCCCCCGGACAGCACCGCCAACGCCAACATTGGAGACGAAGAGTGGCCCTCAAGGGCCAGGCCTCCGGCAAGATCGTAAGTATCTGGATTCCTGAATGATTTATAATTTCTCTTTTGTGTCACATAGTGTCCTTCTAATGCCGCACACTGCCTGCAGTCCGGCCGATGATGATCTCCCCGCTTCATCGAGCGGGTCGTTGGCTCCATCGGATGTACATTCCATCCCGACTGCCTCCACCCCTCGTGACGCTGAGGACGCCGAGGTGGGATCCCAGGAAGGGACCCATCAGGAGGAGGCTCCGGAGGCGCCACAAGGCACCCTCCCGGACTTTGCGCCGGACTCCACACTGGAACCCGCAGAGGTTCTGGAATCCGGCAGGCAGCCCCTTCGCAAGAAGGGCAAGACCACGACGCCGGCGGCCTCCGTCCAACCGGAGGCGCCGGACAACTTGTTGGAGGCGCTCAAAGGCGCTTCCATCGAGGAAGAACACCGCACTATCATGAGTGCGGTGATTCAGAAGGTTCAGCTCGCCAAGAGCGGGCTGACCGAAGCCTGCAGTAGCCTTCTAACAGGCTTTGAGGTAAGAAGTTAAAAATATGTAACGTAATACTGCATAGACAGTAGCCCGTGATGCTCAGTTCGGTGTTCGGAAAGAAAAACCGGATTGAGGATCTAAAAAAGATATACGCAGGAGTGCTAAGAATAATGTCAATATGGGTTTGCAGGCTGCGCTGCTGACCTCTGCCGCACTGACTGCGGAGGTCGGTGCTTTGAAGCAGGACCTCGAGTGGTCCGAGCAAGAGCTCGGCCTTGCAAAGAAGCAGCTCGAGGATAAAGAAGGTGCGTAACGCCACTTTTAAATGTATACCTTACAGAAAAGGATTTTGGTTGCAATAGAAATAACAAGGATAACGTGGGTACTGTAGGGGCCACGAACGAGTTGGCGACCCTGAATGAGGCCGTGTCCACGGCCGAACGCAATGCGGCCGCGGAACGAGCGGAGCAAGAGAAGCATGAGGCGCGGGTGGCAGAGGTGCGGCAAGAGCTCCAGGCTCTCATGGAAAAGCATGAGAGTTTGGAGCGTGACTCGAGGACTCGAGAGTCCGAGCTTGCCTCGGCTCTTGAGTGTGCCAAAGCCGCTAAGGCCGAGGCCCGTAAGGCCCTCCAGGAGGTTGAGGATGTGAAGAAAATAGCGGCGGGTAAGGCATTTGTCATGCAAAGCAAGCATGTTAATGTAAATTACCTGTTACTTACCCGAATTCGGAGCTCTCCAAGGGCGTTCGCGGATCTGCCTTGCAGCGTGTCTGATGCCGCCGCGTTCTATCGTGGCGAGGAGGGGAGCTCAACGGAGAAGGTCTTCTGGTCTCAGTACGCTGAGGCCGGACATCCGGTGCCCCCTAGCGACCAGCTGAAGTAGCTGGTCGAGCTCCACAAGGTAGCCGAGCAGGCCATGAAGGGCCTCATAGTCCGACCGTGGCCTGGAGAGGCCATGCTTGGGAGCTACTTCGGCCTCGTGCGGCGGCTGGTGGATGCGTGCCCCTGGGTGGAGGTCATCAAGCGCTCCGCCTGTATTGAAGGTGCTCGTCGGGCCCTTGCCCGCGCAAAGGTGCACTGGGGCAGGCTGGATGCGGAGAGGCTTATCACTGACGCGCCGCCAGTGGGCAAGGAGTATCGTACGCCCGAGATGTACTATAAGACTGTCCTGAAGGGTGCCCGCAAGATTGCGGATGAGTGCCCCAGAGGTGTAATTATTGAGTAAACTCGCAATGTGTTATCCTGTGCGCTGAAAACTTTGTTCATATGCGCTAAGCAACGCTTATTGATTTAAAATATTACCTTCTATGCGGCCGTTTATAAAATCTGAGAGATGGCAAGTCGTCGGCTTCAGCCCCCATGCCACGAGTGCTGGGGTGTTCGGGATAAACTTGAGCACTCTTGTTCCCATTTTTGGGTCCATCTAGGGAGGTGCTCAACACAATGAACAAGGCAACCGGACTTATAATGCTTGAACACTCTCACTTAGCCATAGAATTCTATAATTTTAAATTTCGGCGAAGCCCCTAGTATTCGGAAGACCGAGTTCGGGGCGCTATCCACGCCTTGGCCGGACATTATCCGGTTCTTCGCTCGAAGCGGCATAAGTCTTTAGGGACTCGAAAAGACCTCTCGAACAGCGACCAGTCTCTCGCCTTATCATGACAGTCAGTTTTAGCTTTCTCCACTGAGGCGCTCGCCCAGCTCAACCGGGGCGCAATCGCAGTGGTTCTCCCAGTGCTACCTTAGCCGACAGAACGGAACATAAGGTACCAAAACATGGGAGCCGGGCAAACCCACCTATTGACCCAAGACATGATTCGGAGCCGATTCATATAATGCAATAAGTTCGGGGTGCCGCACTTGTGAAAGTGTTCGGACTTATCACACCATAATGCGGGGAACATAAGCCCCTGGTGTATTCGGCCGTACCAAAATATACGGGTGCGAGATGTCATTAATGAACATATATGTAAAGTAATGCAATTATAGGCAAAAGGTGTTGTATTTTTTATTTAAGGAATTCTGCCATGAGTGTAGAATGATACAAATAGTGCGGTAAGCAAGGGATTGGACTAATTAAACATGTCCCCCTCCAGGGGTGGGCTGCGAACTGGTGTATTTAACAAATTTAATGCTCGTAATTGAGACCACCTGAGTGTTCGTCGCGGCCTTTTTCCCTCCCTGGCTGTTGCATCGTGAGTTCGGCAAGTTCGCCGCCGAACAGGGCCTCTGGTGAACGGAGTCCTGTGTAAAAAAAGGAAAAATAAAAATGAAAAGAGCGACACACTTGGGGGCCCCTGGTGTGGTTGAGCCACACTCTGGGCCTGTTTTGGTCGTGCCCCTCCCCCTATGCCCATGGTATCTCTAGAGCGTAATGATGTACGCGGAGAGCTGGTCTTGCAATCATGCGAGGGCTGGGGTTGGGGCCGCATTGCTACGCGTGCTCGGATCGTGCCAGGTGGTCTTGATTGATGTTGCTCCGGGCGCGTTTGGCCGTGTCCGGTCGTTTAACGACCGGACTCGAAAATTGCCTTAGAAGGCTGCTCTGTACTTCTGCTGCGAGAGCCGTTGTATGTTCCTCCGTTCGGAGGGAGCGTTCCGTATTTCCGTTGATCGTGATGACTCCACGAGGGCCTGTCATCTTGAGCTTAAGGTATGCATAATGTGGCACCGCATTGAACTTTGCGAACGCGGTTCGTCTGAGCAGAGCGTGATAGCCGCTGCGGAACGGGACTATGTCGAAGATTAACTCCTCGCTTCGGAAATTATCCGGGGATCCGAAGACCACTTCCAGTGTGACTGAGCCTGTACAATTGGCCTCAACACCTGGTATGACGCCTTTAAAGGTCGTCTTTGTAGGTTTAATCCTTGAGGGGTCTATGCCCATCTTGCGCACTGTATACTGATAAAGTAGGTTCAGGCTACTGCCGCCGTCCATGGCGGATACCGGTCGGATGGTCTCTTCGATCGAAATTGATCGGGCAAGAGGACCATGGATTGAACTTCGGGGCGACTGGATCCATCGCATATACGGCTCTCAGTGCACGCTTCCGCTCCCTCTTGGGTATATGGGTTGAGTATATCATGTTTACCGTCCGCACTTGTGGGGGGAAGCCCTTCTGTCCTCTACTTTTCGGCGGCCGGGTTTCTTCCTCGTCGTCGTTGTGTAGCCCCTTGTCATTATTTTCGGCAATTAACTTGCCTGCCTGCTTGAATACCCAACAATCTCTGTTGGTGTGATTAGCTGGCTTTTCGGGGGTGCCATGTATCTGGCAAGAGCGGTCGAGTATTCGGTCCAAATTGCATGGACCCGGAGTTGTTCTTTTGAATGGCTTCTTCCGCTGACCGGGTTTAGAGCCTCAGAATCTGGCGTTGACTGCCGTATCCTCATTGTTGTCGCCGTTAACGCGACGTTTGTTTTTGTTTCGACGCGACCTGCCGTTGTGGTCCTTAGTATCCGGATTGCCAACATTTTTACTGAGGTTGTTGCTGCGAGCTAGCCAGCTATCTTCTCCCGCACACAAGCGGGTCACGAGTGATGTGAGGGCTGCCATGGATTTCGGCTTTTCCTGTCCTAGGTGCCGGGCCAACCACTCGTCGCGGATGTTATGTTTGAAGGCTGCGAGGGCCTCTGCATCCAGACAGTCGATGATTTGATTTTTCTTTGTTAAGAACCGTGTCCAGAATTGCGTGGCCGATTCGTCTGGCTGCTGGATTATGTGGCTTAGGTCATCGGGGTTTGGTGGTCGCACATATGTGCCCTGGAAGTTGTCGAGGAATGCGGCTTCTAGGTCCTCCCAACACCCAATTGACTCTGCGGGCAAGCTGTTGAGCCAATGCCGAGCTAGTCCTTTAAGCTTGAGCAGGAGATATTTGATGGCGTGCAGATCGTCGCCGCGGGCCATATGGATATGAAGGAGATAATCCTCGATCCAAACCGCGGGGTCTGTTGTGCCATCGTAGGATTCAATGTTGACGGGTTTAAACCCTTCAGGGATTTGATGATCCATTACTTCGTCTGTGAAGCATAGTGGCTGTGCTGCGCCTCTGCATTGAGCAATGTCACGACGTAGCTCAAGATAGCATTGTCTGTTGTGTTCGGCCCGACCGGAGTTGCTGTATCCGGCGTGACGGTATTCGTCGTGGGTCATGGGGCGCCCACGTGATCCATAGATAGATCTGGATTGTCTTGCCTTGTCCTCCAATATATCCCGCAAGTCCGACGCGTTCTCTCGTGGCTTCGTACTTTTTGAGCAGTGCCGGGGTACGGTCTTGATGGAAGGCCTAGATGCCTCTCTGTCGCGACCACGGGGTGGTCGGTCTGTCGTATTGTGCGCTGGTGATGAAGGTTTGCATGCTTCCTCCTCTAGTCGGGGGAGCAACTTGCGTTTTGGGTAGCTTTTGGAGGGGCGTTCGAGTTCATACTCTTCGGCCGCGAGGACCTCGGTCCATCTGTCGGCCAGCAGGTCTTGATCAGCTTGAAGCTGTTGCTGCTTTTTCTTTAGGCTATTTGCTGTGGCCATTAGCCTGCGTCTGAAACGCTCTTGTTCGACGGGATCCTCAGGCACGACGAATTCACCGTCGTCGAGGCTTGCCTCGTCTCCGGAGAGAGGTATGTAATTATCATCCTCGACCTCTTCGTCTGCCGCTCTCTCGTGAGGGCTGGCTTCTGCATCCTCCTGTGCTGAATCTTGCTGGAGGGGATTGTCTTCGGCACTTTCTGGGGTGTTATTATCTCCTGTGCCAGAATCTCCATTCTTCCTGTGGCGGGATTTAGAGCGGCGCCGCTGACGTCGGTGCTTGGGCTGTTTCTTTAGGGAATCTGCCTCCGCTGCTTCTTCGCCGTCCCCATCCTTTGGGGTGTCCACCATGTATATGTCATATGACAAGGTGGTCTTCCAGTGCCCTATAGGCGCTGGTTCTTGATCGTCTCCGGCATCGTCGTCCATACCGTCGATGTCTTCGGAGTCGTAGTCTAGCATGTCGGTTAGATCGTCGACAGTGGCTACAAAGTGGGTGGTGGGTGGGCTTTGAATTTCTTCGTCGTCCGCATCCCAACCATCCTGGCCGTAGTCCGGCCAGGGCTCTCCGGATAGCAAGAGATGCTTTAGCGAATTTAGGATGTCGCCAAAGGGTGAGTGCTGAAAGATGTCTCCAGCGGTGAACTCCATAATCGGCGCCCAATCGGATTCGACTGGCAGGGGCGCGGGAGGTTCGGAGTCCGGCAAGGAGTCCGGCGCCTCGGAGTCACGAGCTTTATAAGGGACAAGATCAGTATTCGGCTCTATCACCGTAGAGGTTGCAGCAACCGAGGTGGTGTCCAGCCACCTGTCCTCGATCTGCGCGGTCTTCTCCGAGCTAAGGGCAAGAGCGGACTCGTGTGCGGCCTCCAGGGTACTGTCCGGCAGCAGAGCTAGATCATGCCCATCGTGACAGTGCAGCACGCTCGGCCGTGGCTCGACTCCATCGAAGATCAAGTCCCCGCGGATGTCAGCCATGAAGTTTAGGCTTCCAAACCTGACCTGATGGCTAGGGGCGTAGCTTTCGATCTGCTCCAGATGGCCAAGTGAATTGGCCCGCAGTGCGAAGCCGCCGAACACGAAGATCTGTCCGGGGAGAAAAGTCTCACCCTGGACGGCGTTGTTGTTAATTGAAGAAGCCATCAAGCCTATCAGTGACGACACAGAGGAACTCTCAATGAAAGCACCAATGTCGGTGTCAAAACCGGTGGATCTCGGGTAGGGGGTCCCGAACTGTGCGTCTAGGCGGATGGTAACAGGAGACAAGGGACACGATGTTTTTACCCAGGTTCGGGCCCTCTCGATGGAGGTAAAACCCTACTCCTACTTGATTGATATTGATGATATGGGTAGTACAAGAGTGGATCTACCACGAGATCAAGGAGGCTAAACCCTAGAAGCTAGCCTATGGTATGATTGTTGTAATGGTTGTTGTCCTACGGACTAAAACCCTCCGGTTTATATAGACACCGGAGAGGGCTAGGGTTACACAGAGTCGGTTACAATTGTAGGAGATCTACATATCCGTATCGCCAAGCTTGCCTTCCACGCCAAGGAAAATCCCATCCGGACACGGGACGAAGTCTTCAATCTTGTATTTTCATAGTCTTGGAGTCCGGCTGACGATGATAGTCCGGCTGTCCGGACACCCCCTAGTCCAGGACTCCCTCAGTTGGTATGGAAGGCACCCGTAGATACGGTTAGCCATGGAAAGTGAAAGTATGGTGGAAAAAGGAATAAACTTTATTTTCTGTCTGGGAACCGCCTATGGCATATCTAGCATGGAAAGTGTTCGTAGCTCTACGTCATTTTCGTTGGTGGGATGGATACACCTCCCAAAATGTTTTTATCTCTAATTTTTCGCTTTGAGCTCTGGCACCTCTACAAATCCCTACTTCCCTATGCGAAGGGCCTTTATTTTACTTTATGCACTTTTTATTTTGAATTTGAGTCTCCATCTTCTCTTATAAAAGCACCAACTAAGAGGCAATATGATCGTACGTAAGTATTGGGTGTAGCTAATATTCGAGTGTGTTTCATGAATGGATCAATGTTTGAGCATGATGGGCTAGGGATAACTTGTTTTAGCATTGATATTTTGAAAGACATGGTTGCTTGTTGACATGCTTGAGTATCTAAATTATTATGTCAAAACTAGACTATTGCTTTGAATCACATAAAAGTCCAAATGTCCATGCTATAAAGAAGAGAATAGGATATGACATGATAAACAGCACTCCACATCAAAAATTCTGTTTTTATCACTTACCTACTCGAGGACGAGCAAGAGTTAAGCTTTGGGATGCTAACACGTCTCCAATGTATCTATAATATTTGATTGTTCCATGCTGTTTTATTATCAATCTTGGATGTTTTATAATCATTTTATATCTTTTTTGGTACTAACCTATTGACATAGTACCAAGTGCCAGTTGTTGTTTTCTGCATGTTTTTTTACATCGCAGGAAATCAATATCAGACGGAGTCCAAATGCCACGAAACTTTACGATGATTTTTTATGGACCAAAAGGAAGAAGTTGGGCCCTGGTTGCACCTGGGGGAGTCCCGAGGAGGGGACAACCCACCAGGGCATGCCAGTAGGCCCAGGCGCGCCCTGTGGGTTGTGCCCACCTCGGGTGTCCCCCCCCCCGACTGCCTCTTTGCTCTATAAATACCCCAATATTCCAGAAACCCTAAAAGTGTCGACGAAATATTCATCCAGCCGTTGCGGAGTCCAGAACCACCAGATCCAATCTAGACACCATCTCGGATGGGGTTCACCACCTCCATTGGTGCCTCTCCGATGATGCATGAGTAGTTCTTTGTAGACCTTCGGGTCTGTAGTTAGTAGCTAGATGGCTTCCTCTCTCCCGCTGAATTCTCAATACAATGGTCTCTTGGAGATCCATATGATGTAACTCTTTTGCGGTGTGTTTGTTGGGATATGATGAACTTCGAGTTTATGATCAGTTATATCTTTTTATATCCATGAAAGTTATTTGAGTTTCTTTGATCTCTTATATGCATGATCTCTTATAGCCTCGTATTTCTTCTCCGATATTTGGGTTTTGTTTGGCCAACTTGATCTATTTATCTTGCAATGGGAAGAGGTGCCCGGTAGTGGGTTCGATCTTACGGTGCTTGATCCCAGTGACAGAAAGGGAACCGACACGTATGTATCGTTGCTACTAAGGATAAAAAGATGGGATCTATATCTACGCAATAGATAAATGGATCTTGTCTACATCATGTCATCGTTCTTATTGCATTACTCCGTTTTTTCCATGAACTTAATACACTAGGTGCATGCTGGATAGCAGTCAATGTGTGGAGTAATAGTAGTAGATGCAGGCAGGAGTCGGTCTACTAATCTTGGACGTGATGCCTATGTAATGATCACTGCCTGGATATCGTCAGAATTATTTGAAGTTCTATCAAATGCCCAACAGTAATTTGTTTACCAACCGTTTGCTATTTTTCTCGAAAGAAGCCACTAGTGAAACCTACGGCCCCCGGGTCTTCTTTCTCATATATTTGCCTTTGCAATCTACTTTTTCCTTGCGTTTATTTTCAGATCTATTAAACCAAAAATACAAAAATACCTTGCTGCAATTTATTCTAATTTATGTTGTTTGGTGTTCGATGTATCAATCTACTAAATTTTTCCTCACGCCCGTTTTGCCTATCTTGAGGCGCCGTACCCCGGAAAGGATTGACAACCTCTTTAACACGTCGGGTTGTGAGAAGTTGTTATCTGTGTGCAGGGGCTATTTACTTCGTGTTGCTTGGTTCTACTACTGGTTCGATAACCTTGGTTTCATATCTGAGGGAAATACCTACCGCCGATGTGCTGCATCATCCCTTCCTCTTTGGGGAAATACCGACGTAGTTTCAAGCGACATCAGTATAAGCCATGGAAACGTTATATTACAGTAGCTACAATGCGAAAACAAAATATGAATTGGTTTGCAACAGTACTTAGAGTAGTGATTTTCTTTATTATACTAACGGATCTTACCGAGCTTTCTGTTGAGTTTTGTGTGGATGAAGTGATCAAAGATCGAGTAGGTCTCAATATGCGGAGAAGGAGGAGAGGCAAGATCTCATGCTTCGTGATTCCCAAGGCACCCCAAGTAAATATCCAAGGAGACTCAAGCGTCTAAGCTTGGGGATGCCCTGGAAGGCATCCCATCTTTCTTTAACAAGTATCGGTATATGTTTTCGTTCTCGTTTCGTTCATGCGATATGTGTAAATGTTGGAGCGTCTTTTGCATTTAGTTTTTATTTTTCCTTTATGCACCATGCTCTTAGTGCATCCGTTGCATGGCAATCCCTACTCCTCATGTTGATATCAATTGATGGGCATCTCCATAGCTCGTTGGTTAGCCGCCTTGATGTGAGACTTCCTTACTTT
Organism: Triticum dicoccoides; assembly: GCF_002162155.2. Taxonomy (NCBI): domain Eukaryota; kingdom Viridiplantae; phylum Streptophyta; class Magnoliopsida; order Poales; family Poaceae; genus Triticum; species Triticum dicoccoides. Next base: position 654,062,355 of record NC_041381.1, read on the forward strand.
TTTGTCTTCTCTATATTTACCCCTATCATCATACTCTATTCCACCTATAGCGCTATATCCATGGCTTGTGGTCATGTATTGCGTGAGGGTTGAAAAAGATGAATCGTGTTAAAAAGAATGAACCAATTGCTCAGCTTGTCATTGGGGTTGTGCATGATAAATACTTTGTGTTAAGAAGACAGAGCATGACAAGACTGATGATGGCATGTACCTAGGGTAGGGTCTTTGGCCTGACCTATATGCCCTACCCAAGGACACTACACAAGAGACCAAGGTATACAAAGATAGAAAGAAGATACCGACTGGAATCACCTCAGAGTGCAATCCACTCGACAGAAGATCCACTGGGATACCCCAATTTCACTCGAACGACATCATTCACTCGGAATACAAGAACCTCCTCGCAGGACAGAAGACCTAGGGTCACCTCTAGATAACAACGGTCGGTCATTCACTCCGTCACCCTAAAGGTCGTTAAACACGGGCGTTACCAGTAACGTTCATAGCATTACTCTCTCATTGAACCCTTGCATAACTGAGGACTGCGAGGGTTCGGCGCACTCTATATAAGCCGCTCCTCTCCTCCGGCACAAGGGTTCGCACCCCCTGTAACTCAACACTCCAATCAACAGAGCCTCCAAGGCACCAAGACGTAGGGTTGTTACCTCCTCCGAGAGGGGCCTGAACTTGTAAATCCGAGTGTACAACCTCGCCATAGCGAGGCACTTCCCTCTCCTACGTACCCCCCATCTCTACTATCATATTTGTTCCCACGATAGTTGGCGCTCACTGTGGGGCCAGCGTCTAAGCAACTTCCGGTGAGGTTGTGATCTTCGATCTCCATCGACATGGTTTCTGGCGGTGGATTGTCTTTAGGCCGCGAGATCTGTGTCGGCGCGCTCACCTTCATCGTCGATGATTCGGCCTAGCTACAGGAAGCCCCCCTCGACATCAAGGCACTCCCCATTCGCTGGGCGGCGCATGCTACTTCTTGAGCTTGCGTTGGTTTTTCCTTTGAAGAGGAAAGGGTGATGAAGCAAAGTAGAGATAAGTCTTTCCCTCAGTTTGAGAACCAAGGTATCAATCCAGTAGGAGAGAAAGCACGAATCACCGAATACCTGCACAAACAATCAAACAAACTTGTACCCAACGCGATAAAGAGGTTGTCAATCCCTTCACGGTTACTTGCAAAAGTGAGATCTGATAGAGATAGATAAATGATAAAGTAAATATTTTTGGTTTATAGATCGGAAAGTAAAAGATTGCAAAATAATAGATCGGAAACTTATATGATGGAAAATAGACCTGGGGGCCATAGGTTGCACTAGTGGCTTCTCTCAAGATAGAAAATAATATGGTGGGTGAACAAATTAATGCCGAGCAATTGATAGAAAAGTGCAAAGTTATGATGATATCTAGGGCAATCATCATGAATATTGGCATCACGTCCGTGTCAAGTAGACCAAAACAATTCTGCATCTACTACTATTACTCCACACATCGACCGCTATCCAGCATGCATCTAGAGTACTAAGTTCATAAAGAACGGAGTAATGCATTAAGCAAGATGACATGATGTAAAGGAATTAACTCAAGCAATATGATGAAAACCCCATCTTTTTATCCTCGATGGCAACAATATAATACGTGCTTTGTGCTATGTCTTGAGCTTGTGTTGGTTTTCCCGGAAGAGGAGAGGATGATGCAGCACAGTAGCATAAGTATTTCCCTCAGTTTTTGAGAACCAAGGTATCAATCCAGTAGGAGGCCACGCACAAGTCCCTCGTACCTGCACCAAATGATAGCTACTCGCAACCAACGCGATTAGGGGTTGTCAATCCCTTCATGGTCACTTACAGGAGTGAGATCTGATAGATATAATATTTTTGGTATTTTTGGTATATAGATGCAAAGTGAAAAGTAAAAAAGCAAAGTAAAAACAAAGCAAGTATAAAAGTGATGGAGATTGATATGATGAGAATAGACCCGGGGGCCATAGGTTTCACTAGTGGCTTCTCTCAAGAGCATAAGTATTCTACGGTGGGTGAACAAATTATTGTTGAGCAATTGACAGAATTGAGCATAGTTATGAGTATATCTAGGAATGATCATGTATATAGGCATCACGTACGAGACAAGTAGACCGAAACGATTCTGCATCTACTACTATTACTCCACTCATCGACCGCTATCCAGCATGCATCTAGAGTATTAAGTTAAAAACAGAGTAACGCCTTAAGCAAGATGACATGATGTAGTGGAATAAATTCATGCACTATGATAAATACCCCATCTTGTTATCCTCGATGGCAACAATACAATATGTGCCTTGCAACCCCTTCTGTCACTGGGTAAGGACACCGCAAGATTGAACCCAAAGCCATGCACTTCTCCCATTGCAAGAACTACCAATCTAGTTGGCCAAACCAAACGGATAATTCGAAGAGACTTGCAAAGATAACTCAATCATACATAAAAGAATTCAGAGAAGATTCAAATATTATTCATAGATAAGTTGGATCATAAACCCACAATTCATCGGTCTCAACAAACACACCGCAAAAAGAAGATTACATCGAATAGATCTCCACGAGAGAGGGGGAGAACATTGTATTGAGATCCAAAAAGAGAGAAGAAGCCATCTAGCTACTAACTATGGACCCAAAGGTCTAAAGTAAACTACTCACACTTCATCGTAGAGGCTTAGATGATGATGTAGAAGCCCTCCGTGGTGGATGCCCCCTCCGGCAGAGCTCCGGAACAGGCCCCAAGATGGGATCTCGTGGATACAGGAAGTTGCGGCGGTGGAATTAGGTTTTTGGCTCCTGTTCTGATCGTTTGGGGGTACGTAGGTATATATAGGAGGAAGGAGTACGTCGGTGGAGCAACAGGGGGCCCACGAGGCAGGGGGCGCGCCCTAGGGGGGGCGCCCCCCACCCTCGTGACCGCCTCCGTTGTTCCTTGGCGTAGAGTCCAAGTCTCCTGGATCACGTTCGGTGAGAAAATCACGTTTCCGAAGGTTTCATTCCGTTTGGACTCCGTTTGATATTCTGTTTCTTCGAAACACTAAAAAAGGCAAAAAAAACAGCAATTCTGGGCTGGGCCTCCGGTTAATAGGTTAGTCCCAAAAATAATATAAAAGTGGAAAATAAAGCCCAATATAGTCCGAAACAGTAGATAAAGTAGCATGGAGCAATCAAAAATTATAGATACGTTGGAGACGTATCAGGCATCCCCGAGCTTAATTCATGCTCGTCCTCGAGTAGGTAAATGATAAAAGGAGAATTTTTGATGTGGAGTGATACTTTGGCATAGTTTCAATGTAAATCTTCTTAATCATGGTATGAATATTCAGATCCGAAATATTCAAGACAAAAGTTCATATCGACATAAAAATAATAATACTTCAAGCATACTAACTAAGCAATTATGTCTTCTCAAAATAACATGGCCAAAGAAAGTTATCCCTACAAAATCATATGGTCTGGCTATGCTCGACCTTCCCCACACAAAATATTTAAATCATGCACAACCCCGATGACAAGCCAAGCAATTGTTTCATACTTTAACATTTTCAAAACTTTTTCAATCTTCACGCAATACATGAGCATGAGCCATGGATATAGCACTATATTTGGAATAGAATGGTGGTTGTGGAGAAGACAAAAAGAGGGAAGATAGTCTCACATCAACTAGGCGTATCAACGGGCTATGGAGATGCCCATCAATAGATATCAATGTGAGTGAGTAGGGATTGCCATGCAACGGATGCACTAGAGCTATAAGTATATGAAAGCTCAACAAAAGAAACTAAGTGGGTGTGCATCCAACTTGCTTGCTCACGAAGACCTAGGGCATTTGAGGAAGCCCATCATTGGAATATACAAGCCAAGTTCTATAATGAAAAATTCCCACTAGTATATGAAAGTGACAAAATGAGAGACTCTCTATCATGAAGATCTTGGTGCTACTTTGAAGCACAAGTGTGGTAAAAGGATAGTAACATTGTCCCTTCTCTCTTTTTCTCTCATTTTTTTATTTGGGCCTTCTCTCTTTTTTTGGGCCTCTTTTTTTATTATTATATATTTTTTTATTTTTCCTCCGGAGTCTCATCCCGACTTGTGGGGGAATCATAGTCTCCATCATCCTTTCCTCACTTGGGACAATGCTCTAATAATGATGATCATCACACTTTTATTTTTCTTACAACTCAACAATTACAACTCGATACTTAGAAAAAAATATGACTCTATATGAATGCCTCCGGCGGTGTACCGGGATATGTAATGAAACATGAGTGACATGTATGAATGAATTATGAATGGTGGCTTTGCCACAAATACGATGTCAACTACATGATCATGCTAGCAATATGACAATGATGGAGCGTGTCATAATAAACGGAACGGTGGAAAGTTGCATGGAAATATATCTTGGAATGGCTATGGAAATGCCATGATAGGTAGATATGGTGGCTGTTTTGAGGAAGGTATATGGTAGGTGTATGATACCGGCGAAAAGTGCGCGGTATTGGAGAGGCTAGCAATGGTGGAAGGATGGGAAAAAGTGCGTATAATCCATGGACTCAACATTAGTCATAAAGAACTCATATACTTATTGAGAAAATCTAGAAGTTATCAAAGTAAAGTATTACGTGCATGCTCCTAGGGGGATATATTGGTAGGAAAAGACCATCACTCGTCACCTACCGCCACTCATAAGGAAGACAATCAATAAATAAATCATGCTCCGAGTTCATCACATAATGGTTCACCATACGTGCATGCTACGGGAATCACAAACTTCAACACAAGTATTCTTTAAATTCACAACTACTCAACTAGCATGACTCTAATATCACTATCTTCATATCTCAAAACGATTATCAAGCATCAAACTTATCTTAGTATTCAACGCACTCAAAAGAAAGTTTCACATATCTCGAATACCAAGTATATTAACATTAAGCAAATTACCATGCTATTAACGACTCTCAAAATAATCTAAGTGAAGCATGAGGTATCAAGTTTCTTTAAAACAAATCCACCACCGTGCTCTAAAAGATCTAAGTGAAGCACTAGAGCAAAAATTATCACGCTCAAAAGATATAAGTGAAGCACTATGAGCAAAACTATCAAGCTCAAAAGATATAAGTGAAGCACAAAGAGTATTCTATCAAGTTCCAATTCATGTATGGCTCTCTCAAAAGGTGTGTGCAGCAAGGATGATTGTGGTAAACTAACAAGCGAAGACGCAAATAATACAAGACGCTCCAAGCAAAACACATATCATGTAGTGAATAAAAATGTAGCTCCAAGTAAATTACCGATGGAAGTGGACGAAAGAGGGGATGCTTTCCGGGGCATCCCCAAGCTTTGACTTTTTGGTGTCCTTGGATTATCTTGGGGGTGCCATGGTCATCCCCAAGCTTAGGCTCTTACCACTCCTTGTTCCATAGTCCATCAAAAGAATTCACCCAAAACTTGAAAACTTCACAACACAAAACTCAATAGAAATCTCGTGAGCTCCGTTAGAGAAAGAAAACAAAAGACTACTTTAAGGTACTGTAATGAACTCATTCTTTATTTATATTGGTGTTAAACCTACTGTATTCCAACTTCTCTATGGATTATAAACTATTTTACTAGCCATAGATTCATCAAAATAAGCAAACAACACACGCAAAACAGAATCTGTCAAAAACAGAACAGTCTGTAGTAATCTGTAACTAACGCAAACTTCTGGAACTCAAAAACTTCTACCAAAATTAGAAGACCTGGAAAATTTGTTTATTGATTAGGATCAATTGGAATCAGTATTTTATCACGTTCTGGTGATTTTTAACAATTCGGGCACTGAGCGCAAAGTTTCTGGAAATTACAGCAAGATCAAATAACTATCATCCAAGAAGATCCAATAGGTTTAACTTGGCACAAACACTAATTAAAATATAAAACCACATCTAAACAGAGGCTAGATGGATTATTTATTTCTAAGCAGCAAGGAAAAATATTGGGTTGTCTCCCAACAAGCGCTTTCTTTAAAGCCTTTTTAGCTAAGCATTGAGATTTAATGATGCTCACAAGAAAGACAAGAATTGAGGCACAAAGAGAGCATCATAAAACATGTGACAAACACACTTAAGTCTAATATACTCCCTATGCATAGGCATATTATAGGCAAACAAATTATTGTAGCAAGCAAAAACTAGCATATGCAAGGAAGCGGAAAGGAACAATAGCAATCTCAACATAACGAGAGGTAATTTAGTAACATTAAAATTTCTATAACCATATTTTCCTCTCTCATAATAATTACATGTAGGATCATAAGAAAATTCAACAATATAACTATCACATAACATATTCTCAACACGATCCACATGCATGCGAAGTTGACACTCTTCCAAAATAGTGGGATTATCATTAACTAAAGTCATGATTTCTCCAAGCCCACTTTTATCAAAAATTTCATAAGATTGAACATTCTCCAAATATGTGGGATCTAAAGTTGACACTCTTCCGAACCCACTTTCAATATTATTGCAAACAATATTATCAATCTCATATTCATCATGGGGCTTAAATAAATTTTCAAGATCATAAGAAGAATCACCCCAATCATGATCATTGCAACAAGTAGTAAACATAGCAAAACTAGCATCCCCATGCTTAGGGTTTTGCATCTTATTAGCACAATTGACATCAAAAGAATTTATAATAAAATCATTGCAATCATGCTTTTTATTCAAATATCTATCGTGAGTTACTTCACATATTTCAGGCAAAACCTTATAAAGATAACCTAGTGCATCCAAATCACTAGGAATTGGTTCATCATAAATGGATCTCTTAAAAAGATTGACAAGCGGATGAGGATCCATAGATATTAGCTACTCTATTTAGGAATGAATACCCAACTATTTCAACCAAACAAGCGAACAAGCCAAGTAAGACATCAAGACAAACGAAAAGACGAACGGAAAAGAGAGGGTGAATAAAACGGCAAGGGTGAAGTGGGGGAGAGGAAAACGAGAGGCAAATGGCAAATAATATAATGCGAGAGATAGGGATTGTGATGGGTACTTGGTATGTCTTGACTTGCTCTTGCGTGAGCCTCCCCGGCAACGGCGCCAGAAATCCTTCTTGCTACGTCTTGAGCTTGCGTTGGTTTTCCCCGAAGAGGAGAGGATGATGCAGCATAGTAGCGTAAGTATTTCGCTCAGTTTTTGAGAACCAAGGTATCAATCCAGTAGGAGGCCACGCACAAGTCCCTCGTACCTGCACAAAACGATAGCTACTCGCAACCAACGCGATTAGGGGTTATCAATCCCTTCACGGTAACTTACGAGAGTGAGATCTGATAGAGACAATATTTTTGGTATTTTTGGTATATAGATGCAAAGTGAAAAGTAAAAAGCAAAGTAAAAAACAAAGCAAGTATAAAAGTGATGGAGATTGATATGATGAGAATAGACCCCGGGGCCATAGGTTTCACTAGTGGCTTCTCTCAAGAGCATAAGTATTCTACGATGGGTGAACAAATTACTGTTGAGCAATTGATAGAATTGAGCATAGTTATGAGTATATCTAGGTATGATCATGTGTATAGGCGTCATGTCCGAGACAAGTAGACCGAAACGATTCTGCATCTACTACTATTACTCCACTCATCGACCGCTATCCAGCATGCATCTAGAGTATTAAGTTAAAAACAGAGTAACGCCTTAAGCAAGATGACATGATGTAGAGGAATAAATTCTTGCAATATGATAAATACCCCATCTTGTTATCCTCGATGGCAACAATACAATACGTGCCTTGCAACCCCTTATGTCACTGGGTAAGGACACCGCAAGATTGAACCCAAAGCCATGCACTTCTCTCATTGCAAGAACTACCAATCTAGTTGGCCAAACCAAACGGATAATTCTAAGAGACTTGCAAAGATAACTCAATCATACATAAAAGAATTCAGAGAAGATTCAAATATTATTCATAGATAAGCTGGATCATAAACCCACAATTCATCGATCTCAACAAACACACCGCAAAAAGAAGATTACATCGAATGGATCTCCACGAGAGAGGGGGGGAACATTGTATTGAGATCCAAAAAGAGAGAAGAAGCCATCTAGCTACTAACTATGGACCCGAAGGTCTGAAGTAAACTACTCACACTTCATCGGAGAGGCTTTGATGATGATGTAGAAGCCCTCCGTGGTGGATGCCCCCTCCAGCGGAGCTCCGGAACAGGCCCCAAGATGGGATCTCGTGGATACAGGAAGTTGCGGCGGTGGAATTAGGTTTTTGGATCCTGTTCTGATTGTTTGGGGGTACGTGGGTATATATAGGAGGAAGGAGTACGTCGGTGGAGCAACAGGGGGCCCACGAGGCAGGGGGGCGCGCCCTAGGGGGGCGCCCCCACCCTCGTGACCGCCTCCGTTGTTCCTTGGCGTAGGGTCCAAGTCTCCTGGATCACGTTCGGTGAGAAAATCATGTTTCTGAAGGTTTCATTCCGTTTGGACTCTGTTTGATATTCTGTTTCTTCGAAACACTAAAAAAAGGCAAAAACAACAATTCTGGGTTGGGCCTCCGGTTAATAGGTTAGTCCCAAAAATAATATAAACATGGAAAATAAAGCCCAATATAGTCCAAAACAGTAGATAAAGTAGCATGGAGCAATCAAAAATTATAGATATGTTGGAGACGTATCACCTTGCTGCCCCTACTGTCACTGGGAAAGGACACCGCAAGGTTGAACCCAAAGCTAAGCACTTCTCCCATTGCAAAAAACCAATATAGTTGGCCAAACCAAACCGATAGTTCGAAGAGAATTACAAAGATATCAAATCATGCATAAAAGAATTCAGAGGAGATTCAAATAATATTCATAGATAAGCTGATCATAAATCCACAATTCATTGGATCTCGGCAAATACACCGCAAAGATGTATTACATCAAATAGATCTCCAAGAACATCGAGGAGAACATGGTATTGAGAATCAAAGAGAGAGAAGAAGCCATCTAGCTACTAGCTATGGACCCGTAGGTCTGTGGTAAACTACTCACGCTTCATTGAAGGGCAATGGTGTTGATGTAGAAGGCCTCCGTGATCGAATCCCCCTCCGGCAGGGTGCCGGAATAGGTCCCTAGATGGGATCTCACAAGTACAGAAGGTTACGACGGTGGAAAAGTGTTTTCGTGGATGCCTCTAGTGGTTTGGGGATATATGGGAATATATAGGCGAAAGAATTAGGTCAGGAGGTGCATGACGGGCCCGCGCACAAGGGCGTGGGCACGCCCTCCATCCTTGTGGCCGCCTCGTGGCTCCTCTGACTTCATCTAAAGTCTCCTGGTTGTCTTCTGGTCCAAGAAAAATCATCGCGAAGGTTTTATTCTGTTTGGTATTCCTTTTCTGCGAAACTCAAAAACAGGGAAAAATAGGAACTAGCACTGGGCTCTAGGTTAATACGTTAGTCCCAAAAATAATATAAAATAGCATACTAATGCATATAAAACATCCAAAATAGATAATATAATAGCATGGAATAATAAAAAATTATAGATACGTTCGAGACATATCAGCGCACTTCCGCGCGAGTGCCTGCGGTGTCCTCTTGCCGCAGCCGTCGACTCAATATCGGTCGGCTCCCGTGACGTCTTCCCTTCCTGCTGCTCGCCGTCGCAAGCGATCCGGTCGCTCGAGGCTCCAGTGGTGGGTGAAGCATGCGGTGGCACATCAGTCGTCCACTCCTCAGATCACGGCGATCGAGCCTGATGAGTCCCTTTACGGACCTGTTCAATCTGTCGACCGGTCGCTCGGATGCGCTTTCCGAGTGCGAAAGCAATGACCCTGTAGCAGAGGTCCTCATGGTTGGCTCCCAGCGTAGCCAGCCAGGATTTCCCCGCGGCGGCCGCGGGGGAAGCGACGGCCCGTCGCATGGCAATGACGAGTACTACCCGCAAGCTCTCCCTGCGGAACAAGGAGAAGAGCTGCGGCGCAGAGATGAACATGCTCTCTAGACCCCCATCATTGGGGAGACTGTCGAGGCTCAGGCTTTGGAGGCTGCTCTTGTAGCCACTCTGGTTGAACGCATGCGCCTGGAGAATCTCCAGAAGTCACTCGACGGCCGCGTTCGAAGAGAGATCCCTAGTTCCAGTCGATGGCAGCGACAATTGTTTCCGACTGGATCTCGACATGAGTGTCAGGTATACCGCACTCCAATTCAGAATGTTGCAGCAGCAGCTCATATTGCAGATTCAATCCAGCCATCCTGTTTTGAGGCTGGTAGAGACCTACAGCAGATTCAGGCACTAGTCAGGGCGACCGGAGAGCAGAATTCGGCTGATTCCAGTCACGCAATATGATCCACAGTAGGTCCGTCATGGCAGACGCAATTCAGTCGGCCCACAGGCCAAGATCACCTCCACGGCGCGAAGATCATGGTTATCGCCAGGACCAGTACCTGGGTCGAGGCCATGGGCAGTTTCACCCTCGATACCACTGTGATGACTGTCGTCAAGTGCCCACGCCCCCTCCTAGGGGTGGTTCGTACGCGCCCCGGCGGTATGATGACAGGCGCTCGTACGGCGATGAGCGGAGGATCCAATTCGACCCTCAAGAGCCCGGGTTTGATGCAAGGTCAGTTCTTGTGCAGGGCCTGATTGACAGAGGCAGGGCCAATAGAAAATGTTTGGACAGAGATCATCCGAGTGGGAGCATAGCATTCGTTTCTGGGCTCGAGTGTTTCAGTAGAGCCATTCGAGCCGTTGAGATTCCTCCCAACTTTAGGTTGGCCGCAAGGGTGAGAAAGTTTACTGTCGAGTCAAAGGCAGACACTTGGTTAGAGGATTACCGAGTGGCTGTGCAGATTGGCGGAGGCAATGACGAAGTAGCCATGAAGCACCTGCCCTTGATGCTAGAGGGCTCGGCCAGAGCCTGGTTGAACCAGTTGGCCCCTACCAGCATATTTTGTTGGGATGACCTGGCCCGAGTGTTTATCAAGACATTTGAAGGCACTTGCAAGTGACCTGCTGGTCTTACTAAGTTGCAACACAATGTCCAGAAGCCGAGTGAAACCTTGAGAGGTTAAATCCAGCGTTGGGCTACACTTCACCATGTGGTGGAGAACGTTTCGGAACACCAAGCAGTTTGCGCTTTCAAGGAAGGCGTTAGGTACGGAGAGCTCATTCTGAAGTTTGGTCGCTCCGGGGCCATGACTCTGAACCGAATGGTGGAGATAGCCACTCGGTACGCGAATGTCAAAGAACAGGACCGACTCTGTAATGGCAAAGGGAAGGCCGTCGACCCCGACACTGGGAGCGGGAATCCCAATTGGAAACAGAAACGCAAAGCTAAAGTTGCAGGTCAGGCTGAAGCCGCGGTAGTGAATACACAAGGAAAGTTCAAGGGAAAGCCCAAGGGGCAGTGGATACCCGAAAATATGAAAGATTGGTCGGGCCAGGACGTCCTGGACCTTCCGCGTGCCATTCACACGAAGAGGGATGAGGAGGGTAACCTGATTTTACCCAAACACACCACTCGACAGTGAAAATTCTTCCTTCAGCAGTTTCGTGAGGGTCAGCGGAGTGGGAAAGGCTCCGACAAGGATGAAGATGAAGAAAAGGCAGAAGATTACCCGAAAGTCAATGCTACTTTGGTTATTTTTGCTGATGTTGAGAGAAAAAGTCGACTGAAAGTCATCAACCGAGAGGTGAACATGGTTGCTCCGGCAACTACGACGTACCTCAAGTGGTCAAAGACTCCCATCACCTTCGACCAGTTGGATCACCCAGCTCACGTTGCTACCCCGGGCAACAGGCTTTGGTGGTCCACCAAGTCATCGGAGGTACACGGTTGCGTAAAGTTCTCATGGATGGTGGCAGTGGTTTGAACATTCTGTATGCTGATACCCTCCAGGGATGGGCATTTTGATGTCCTGACTCAGTGAAAGCAACATGCAGTTCCACGGAGTCATCCCAGGGAAGAAGGCAAAATCACTCGGGCAGATTGCTTTGGATGTGGTTTTTGGTGATTCGAAGAATTTTTGCAAGGAAAAGTTGACATTTGAAGTGGTGGATTTCCACAGTGCTTATCATGTTATTCTGGGTAGACCGGCGTACGCTCGTTTCATGGCCCGCCCATGTTATGTGTACCTCAAACTGAAGATGCCCGGACCCAAAGGTGTGATTATCATCACTGGAAATAGGCATAGAGTAGATGAATGCCTCTAGAAAGGTTCCAAGATTGCTGATGAGCAGATGGCAGTGGTGGAGCTAGAAGAGTACAAGAAGAACGTTGATCCGAGTGATTTGCTTTGTTCCAAGAAGCCTGCTTTGGAATCCACATTTTAGTCGGCTGGCGAGACGAAACCAGTTCACATCCACCCGGAGGATCCCACAGCTCCTCCGACCCACATCCCAACGATACGCGACAGCAAATAGGAAGCCGCGCTCATGCAGTTCCTCCGTGAGAACTGGGACATCTTCGCATGAAAACCATCAGACATGCCAGGTGTACCCAAGGGACTGGCAGAGCACCATTTGCGTGTCGACTCGAAGGCCAAACCTATAAAAGAGCATCTCCGTCGTTCCACCGCGGAGAAGAGGAAGGCGATTGGCGGGGGAAGTGGCTCGGCTCCTGGCAGCTGAGTTGATACGCGAGATATACCACTCCGAGTGGCTCACCAACGTCGTCATGGTCCCCAAGAAGGATAGTTCACTCTGCATGTGCATTAACATCAAGCATATCAATCGGGCCTACCCGAAAGATCATTTTCCGCTCCCTCACATTGATCAAATAGTCAACTCGACTGTGGGGTGTGAGCATTTGTCATTTCTTGATGCGTATTCCGGATACCGTCAGATCCGACTGTATGGGCCAGATGAAATAAAAACGGCCTTCATCACCCATTCGGGTGTTTTTGCTATGTCACCATGCCATTTGGTCTCAAAAACGCTGGTGCCACATTCATGCGCATGATTCAAAAGTGCCTGCTCACTCAATTTGTCGGAATGTGGAAGCATATATGGATGATATCATGGTCAAGTCACGGAAAGGTTCTGACCTGCTGATTGACCTCGCCGAAACCTTTGCCAATCTGAGAAGGTATGACATCAAGTTGACTCCGTCCAAGTGCACATTCAGGGTACCTGGAGGAAGTTACCCGGTTTCCTCGTTTCTGAACAAGGGATAGACGCCAATCCCGAGAAAATCGGTGCAATTCTCCGAATGAAACGCCCCGTGCATGTGCATGACGTACAGAAACTCACAGGTTGTCTCGCAGCACTGAGTCGATTAATTTCTCGTCTTGGTGAAAAGGCACTGCCTCTTTACCGACTGATGAAAAAATCCGATAAGTTCTAGTGGACTCCCGAAGCCGAAGCGGCGTTTGTGGAGCTCAAAGCCCTGCTTTCCACCCAGCCGGTGCTTTCTGCTCCGAACAGCAAAGAGCCTCTACTCTTATACATTGCACCTATTGGTCAGGTTGTCTGCATAGTGCTCACAGTGGAGCGAGAAGAAGAAGGCAAGACCTACAAAGTTCAATGGCCCAGCATTCATTGACCTGGTTATGGAGATCCTAGTAATCACCCCCGACTGGATAGTGTCATACATTGCATATCTGCTCAGGCAGGAACTTCCAGAAGATGAAGTTGAAGCACGACAGATTGTCCGCAGATCCAAGGCTTTCAAAGTGATAAATGGACAGCTCTATAGAGAGAGCGTTACTGGCGTAGCTCAATGATGCATCTCTCCAGAAGAGTTCCGACTAATTTTGGATGAGATCCACTCGGGGACCTGTGGTCACCATGCGTCCTCTCGGACAATCGTGGCCAAAGCATATACCGAGCTAGATTTTACTGGCCATGCACCAATGAAGCTACAAAGGAAATTGTTCAGTGGTGTGAAGGATGCCAGTTTTACGCAAACATGTCCCATAAACCTGCATCTACCCTGAAGACCATTCCACTCATCTAGCCATTTGCCATGTGGGGTTTAGACATGGTTGGGCCACTTAGGACTGGCAGAAGTGGTTTCACTCACCTGCTGGTGGCAGTGGACAAATTCACTAAGTGGATCAAAGCCAAGCCTATTAAGAAGTTAGATTTGAAGACAACCATCAGATTCCTGAAAGAGTTGATGTTCAGATACAGAGTCCCGCATAGTATTATCACGGAGAATGGCTCAAACTTCGATTCAGAAGAGTTCAGAGACTTCTGCGCCTCCCAAGTCACTCGAGTTGACTACGCATCCGTTGCGCACCCACAGTCGAATGGTCAAGCTGAGAGGACGAACGACCTTATACTCCAAGGTTTGAAGCCCCGACTCATGCACGACCTTGAGCATGCAGCTGGAGCCTGGGTGACTGAAGTGCCGTCTGTTCTATGGGGTTTAAGGATGACTTCGAACCGATCTACTGACCGCACTCCTTTCTTCATGGTGTACGGAGCTGAAGCAGTGTTGCCTAGTGATATCTTCCACAATGCACATTGAGTGGAACTCTACTCAGAAGCTGAGGCAGAGCAAGTATGGCAGGATTTTGTTGATCTTTTGGAAGAAGAACGTGAGATGGCCCTGATACGGTCGACTATTTATCAGCAGGATCTTTGTCGATTCCACGCCAGGAATGTTAAAGGTCGAGCATTTCAAGAAGAAGATAGACAAGTAGCGGGGTCCAAGTGGACCAACAGCGACCTCACAAGCTTGCCCATGCATGGGAAGGCCCCTTCATCGTCACAACACTACTAGGAAAAGGCATGCTAGTGGCGCACCAGTTTTGCCTTCTAATGGCGCATGGCTGGTGGGCCACTAGCCTCACGCCATTAGAATTTTTTTCTAATGGCGCACCACATGTGCGCCATTAGAATCTGGTATTCTAATGGCGCACCAGGCAGTGCGCCATTAGTACTGCCCACAGTGCGCCACTATTATCTGCTATACTTATAGCGCAGCACATGGTAGTGCGCCATTAGTAACAACTTTTTTAATTTTTTTTCTTCTTAATCTCAGGTCACTATTTCACATATGAGATATTCAACACGTATATATACAACAAGCATCCATATAGCAATCATATCCAACACACAAATTTCATCATATATACATACATAGCCAACACATAGTTCCGTCGTTACAAAAGTTTCACATTGTTCATCCAACACCGTTATCCATCAATTCACAAAAGTTTCACATTGATACAAAATAAAAACACAAATGGAAAAGAAGCACTCCATCCACGCAAGCTTCTGTCAATTAAATCAAATCTGCAAAATGATAAACAAGAAGTTAGAAGAAGAAAAAGAAGAAGACTAGAAGAATACTAGAACAAGAAGAACAGTAGAAGAAGAATAAGAAGAGTTTTGGAAAAGAAGAAGAATAAGAAGAAGACTATAAGCTTATTATGTAAACTTGATCATTTTGTGCTAACATAAGTTATTTTGGAGCTAACCTATAGGAAACTAAGCATATAAGCTCTAAGTTAGTATATTAGAGCCAACTTAGGTAAAATGAAGCTAACCTATGTCATTTTGGAAAATAAGAAGAATAAGAAAAAGACTATAAGCTTATTATGTAAACTTGATCATTTTGTGCTAACATAAGTTATTTTGGAGCTAACCTATAGGAAACTAAGCATATAAGCTCTAAGTTAGTATATTAGAGCCAACATAGGTAAAATGAAGCTAACTTATAGGAAACTAAGCATATTAGAGATAACATAGGTAACTAAGTATATATATATATCATTTTGGATAGCTAACCTATAGGAGATCTGACATACCTGACAAAGTAGGCAGTTCTTCTCCTTCTTCTCCTTCATCTCCCTGATGCGCCTAGAGCGGCGAGGCGGTGGAGGCAGTGGAGGCAATGGGATGTAGTCTTCTACCACAATTGGCGTGGTCATGTCGCCCAGCTGTGGGATCGCCGGCGCCACCACCGGTGCGTGGTCATTGTCAGGCACCACCACCATCGCGAGGCCACCTTCAGGCACGACCATCGCTAGGTCATCCTCAGCCACCTCCATCTCTTGCCCATGGTCAGCCACCACCATCTCTTGCCCTTGGTCAGCCACCACCAGCGCTAGGTCATCCTCAGCCTGATGCCCATCGTCATCCTACAGCTCCTCATCCTCACTCTGCTCCTCTTCTCCCGCACTCCAGTCCGGATCATCCTTCTTGTTGTCTATGCTGCTGCCAGAATCGCTGCTGCTTTCGCTACAGCCCTTTTCCTAGTAGTGCAAGGTGGTGCACAACGAGGTCTACCACCTCTACAACATCGCGAAGAAGATAGACGAGCCACTCGCTTGGAATGCAGATCTTCTCCGTCGATTTTATACCTAGAACTCGGATTGTCAAGATGTAATAAGAGTACCTTTTTATTTATCAAGACATGACTCCTGCAGTCCCATCATGGTTTCTTTCGCATAAGCGTGTGTTCAAAAGCCCCAGTGGGAGACTTAGCTGCGAAACCGGTTTTCGCCTAAGTTAAAAAACTACTCTGAGTGGAGAGCATCCCCACCACTCGGGGGCTTAGCCGCGAACCAGTTTCGCCTAAGTTAAAAAAAGCTACTCCGAGTGTAGAGCATCCCTCCCACTCGGGGGCTTAGCCGCGAACCAGTTTCGCCTAAGTTAAAAAAACTACTCCGAGTGGAGAGCATCCCTCCCACTCGGGGGCTTAGCCGCGAACCAGTTTCGCCTAGTTAAAAAAAAACTACTCCGAGTGGAGAGCATCCCTCCCACTCGGGGTCTTA